>NC_139898.1:28171708-28241708 GCF_905171665.1 Trachurus trachurus
ACTGCAGAATATAATATTGTATATTTATATTAATAGAATAGTAATAGGAAATTTACCCATAATATGAATAAAAAAGGCCAATTTCTCCCTGGGTTTCCCAGAATGCACCTGTAACAGAAACAGTCACCAGGTATTTCTGCAGAAATCTTACTGTGGATGTTTCAACACTGAACCAGACAGTGATCATTTACCAACCATAACAAAGAGCCTAACAAAGGACTCAAACCCGGCACTCGTTGCATTTTAGCAGGTGAACCACTGGAGCACCACGCCGCGCTCCTGCCTTCTGCATTTCCTCACAGTACACAGACACTGATAAACATCTCCAGGCTACTTGTAGGGTGGAACTGGTTTGGTTTTACTCAATATTACATAACTATCTGGACTATGAAAACAAGATGTGAATGAAAATATGTGACAAATTACCTTGCAACATAATAATAACAATAATAATGACAATTAATTTAAAGCACTTTTCAAGGTATGGAGGCTGGTGCACACCTAAAAATAATCTTCGGTAGACAGGTGCGTAGGAGCATGAGTTACAAGTAAACGTATCCAAAGCACTTTTCAAAACAATGTTGCAAGAGCTTTTCATGAATGACAACAGCTAAAAGCATAAAACAATACAAAATTAATAAATAGAGCATTAGCATCAAAAACAGTAAAACCAAATTATATAATTCACTATAAATATTAAATATACAATCCACAACAAGTGGATATTACTGTAACTGGAAAACACATACGTTTGCTGTCTGAAGCAGCAAAGTATTTGCAGCTTACTACACAGGAAGTGTAATCTAGTTGTAATTACATCTCAGTTTGTATTTGCTGTTGCAGTTTAGGTGTGTGTGTATATATATATATTTATACATATATGAGGATGATTTCTAGGAAGGAGTTGTAACGCTGCACGCTCTGTGTCCCATTCAGTCTGGTCATTATAGTATTATATCAGTGAGAGCCATCAGTGCAGCCAGTCATCTGGAAAACTCTGCAACTGTTACCTTCCTCCTCTGTCACCACCTCAAACTAACAGTATTATGGGTATCTACTCTCACACACCCACACACACATGCGTACATGCAGGTAAACAGACAGAATGGGCATTATCGGGGGACACGCATGCTTGCACACACACACATACACATCAGAAGACACATCCGCCCCCACACTGTAGCTACAACACACACACCCACTCTATTATAAAGGTGAGACGTGTGCAGCGTTGCATCATGCAAGAATTAAAAATACAGCAAATCGCAATCCAGGATAAATAAAGACGCCTCCATCATCCCTTCACTTCGACACCTGTGAGAGACGAGTGTCGGAAGAGCAATAATCACTGAGTGTGTGTGTGTGTGTGTGACGACAGCACCTTACATAGTTTGTGACTGGTTAGGGGAGGAATGCACCTGTCCAGCTGTTACTTGTGTGGTAGTTTAGGTGAGGACGGCGTTCGACTTTTAGCCGTCAGAGGGCGGTGCAGCAAATCAGCACCACGCCGATGAGTTATGTTTTTGACCCCATGACCTTTAAGCTCGATCAAATCCGGATGAAAACATGTATTTATTTATTTTAATGTTTGTTTAACAGGGACGATTCATACAACATTGCCACAAAAAATGGAAAATGCGATGCATACAAGACGTCTAGCTTCAGCTAATTTGCAGTCTTTGTCCTTGGTCGGGCTTTAGAGTAGGATAAAATATACTAATATATTACAATCTACAATACAATATTACAATACAATAAATGCAATGATACAAATGGAGTGGATAATACAGTGAATAACATATAGCTGATCAATACCGCACCATACTAACTGACTTACTAAACCTGATGCTGAAAGCTGCAACAGTCGAGGGCAGTAAAACCCAAAACGATGAGGTGAAAGATGCTAACATGCAACATGCAGCTTCAGGGTTTAGTGGAAATCACATGTAACTCACACATTTTCCTTTGTTGAAATCAAAATAAATCATTAGCTATATGAATAACACACCTGAATTACTTTTCAGATGGACTCTAAAGACTTGAGACTTTTTAAATGTAGGATTTTATTTATAACAGCTGCCATCTCCGCATCTCCATCTACATTATTAGGGTTCAATGTTCTTCAAGGTTGTTTTTTTTCTCACAAAGTGCAACAAGATTAGAAACCAACGATAATTAATTATCTCCATTAGTTATTAATTCTGTGCTATACGAACAATGACAGTGTACAACAGTCCTGAGGTGTTGCTGTGGCACAGCCCAAGGCCGCCGTCACACGTCAAATACATGTTCCACATAAACAACTTAGATAAATATTGAAGAGGAAGGAGAACGAGGAGGAGGAGGAGGAGGAAGAGTGGAGGGAAAATTCCACACATGTTTGAGGTAAAGTGAAGGCTTAGTTGGCTCACCGGGGCACAGCAAGATACACACACACACACACCGAGGCGAGCATGCAGATAGCTTAAGTGTTGACTAAGTCGTTGGGAAATACTGGAGTGACTGAACAAAACCCAAAGTTTCCACTCGGGGTGGATGAAAGTGAACGTGTAAATGTGCTCCACACTAATGTATTAATGTACAACGTGACAACACATGCAGTGGGTAAGACCACTAGACTTGAAAAATGTACATACTAGTGATGCATAACTAGACATTATAATCAATATATCAGATTATCAGATCAGATTCTCTGTCTACAGCCATTGAAACACTGTGGGAAGTTACACCAACGTAGCTCTGCAATAATTATCTACTTGAACACTGTTCTCATACAGTATTTTACAAGTATTCACACTTTTGAAACTTTTGCTACACAACATTAAAAACAAACATGGTACTTTGGCTCACATACATTGTTTTATGAAGTACTCTAACTTTGAAGCATCTTTTACATACTGTCACATTGACTTGTTTGTTACAAGTGGAAATGTTACTATGTTAACCTGCATTGTCCCCATCAAATCAACTAAATTAAATGAATTAATAAATTCTATAATGTGAAAATGTTACAGACAATCCACAAAACAATCACATCCAACTCCCTTTATCGATTCAGTCGTGTTTTGCGGCCGTTTCTTTGTTTTGTTTTGTTTTGTAGCATATTCTTCAGGCTCTAAAGTCAATCAGAGCTTCAGTCATTAGGTTGTGTTAATCTACTGTGGAATAACACAGCAGTGCATTGAGAAAAATGCAAAAACATACTTTTTCTACTTTTGTACTACCAAAATAAAACAGTTTTTACTTGTATCTTGTCTCAAGTAATGGATTTGTGCACCTCTAAAGATACACGTATATTATCTATACTACCTGCTGCTGTCAGTTCCTGATTCACATTCATTCACTTTAAAATGATAAAAGTAACAGTAGGTAACCGTTATACAGTATCATTACAGTTTAAACACAAACATTTGCCTTTAACTCCTGAATAACATTCATGATGTGTACATTTGGGCATAGATGTGCGTTATTACTCCTAAATAGGTCTTGACTCTTGATAATTAAAAAAAAAAAATCCAGGTGAAAGCTTTTGTTTGGGAGAAGCGAGTGATTTCTTTTCTCTTGGGACAATAGATTAAAGAGAACATTTTGACTTTGAAATCAGAAAAGGAGAAAAGCTCTGAGCTCACACACTGGTAGGTTCATATATTTAATAGAAAAAAATAAGCATAGCAATAAAATAAAGTAAAATAAAATAAAACATATCTGAACTGAAGCGAGGGTGCAGCATAGGGCAGAGTGTATATTAGCCACTGTGGTGTCAGTATAGGCACATGCAGCTATTGTGTCCTGACTTCAAGGATAAACCTCTCGTCTGCGCCACATTTAATTACTCCACTTTGTGCACGCTCTCTCTCTCTCTCTCTCTCTCTCTCTCTTTCAGCATCTGCCCGTCTCCCTCTGACTCCTCATAAAAGCGTGCCTCCACAATGGAGGTCGCAGAGGTCGCGCAGAGAGAAGACATTACATTCATTCAGACACTGGGAGGAGGAAGCAGCGGCTCGAACGCTCAGGAGTAAAAAAAAAAGAAAAAAAAAAGTTTTTTATCAGTCAGAGTAGAGGCGTCCATGTTTGTCCGAATCGTTTCGTAAATGGAAATAAAGGAAGGAGAAATTAAGAAATGATAAACTGAGCTATGCAAAGGAGGAGGTACGTATATACATGAACTGTATTGAGACCAAACTGACTTTTTTTAATCACTTCCCATGCGGCTTACTTAGAAACGGACGATCACTGACGGGAGTGAAATGTGAAAATTGAATTATTTGCGCGTTCTTGTTTGATACGGAGAATAAAATGTGTTTTCACAAGCCCTGTGAGCCGTCGACTTTGTGGCTTAAGGGGCTTTCAGCATCCCATAACTTCCTCTATAACGACTACTGTATATTAACAAGAGCAAAAAAAAAAAAAAGGGCATGAAGGTCAAACGCTGCACGGTTTGAGAAAAGCATCCTCACACACACACACACACGCATCAACTATTTACAGAACAGAAGGTTTCTGTAAATATCCCTTTAATCGGCCTAATGAAAACACAAGCAGAACACAACCACAAGCTGTACCATAATAAGCCATTAAATATGGATTATGGAGGAACTACCCTGAGGTTCTCTCTCTCTCTCTCTCTCTCTAGTGTTTAATATTGGGTTGTTCAGTCAGTGAGAGTGAGAGTTCACACACACAGCTGTAATTAGCAGCTTAGGCAGCCAGCCAGCTCTGGAAATGCACGGTGATACGTGTGTGTGTGTGTGTGTGTGTGTGTGTGTGTGTGTGCTGATGATGATGCCTTATACTCGCTTGTTCACAGGTGTGCGTGTGAGGTGAGTCACACAGTTGTGCGTGGGTATTGTGTTTGTCTCCTCTGTGTGCTGATGGAAAGCTGGAGGTGCTTGGAGACGGGCCGTGACGTGTATGTGTTTGTGTGTTTGTATGTGTGTATATGTGTGTGTGTATGTGTGTGTGTGTGTGTGTGTGTGTGTGTGTGTGTGTGGGTAGGGTGATTGCTCCCTAACACCTGGTATTAGCACCAGTAATCCTCACAGCACATCATACTCACGCACCAGTCCCATGCAGATCACATTCATCTTCTCCTCCGTCCCTCTGCTTCAGTGTTTCACAACTTGTTCTTTTGGGGGGTGAGAGGAGGGGGAGGGGGAGGGGGGTGGGGGGGCAGATAGGATAGGAAACAGTGTTCCTGGTTCAAATCCCGCCAGGGCTGCTGGGTAATGTAGTTTTAGCTGAGCTGTATCCTAACATCAGTGTCAGGAAGAAAGACGGACGTGGGCTCTTCAGTGAAGCTCACACTGACTGAATCCGTCTGTATTTTTCCACTGATTATAAACTCTAAAAAGACAGTTTCCATTAGTCTTTCTTAGTTATGACAACTTAATTTGAAATGGCATTGAACCAACAAACAACAATACATTGGGGGAATTAGCTTTGCCTCTTCAGTCAAAGATTATTTTAACCTCTTACTTAATCATATAGCAAGCACTTTTTGATCTGTTATTTTGCCCAGCAGACAGTAGCTTCTTTTAAAGTCTTTTTTTTATGAATTGTGTTTGTTATTCTTTGTATAATTTGTCCTGCTTTTTCTTCTTTTAAGGCTGCTGTCACAAACTAATTTCCCCTCTGGGATAAATAAAGCACAATCTAATCTAATCTAAAGTCAAGTTTTTAAATTGATAACACAAAACATTTAGTTGCTCCAACTAGTTTTACCATGTTATTTTTAAGTAATTTTATATGTTATCTAGTTAATTACTATAACAATGTACACACCTTTTTAAGTAGCAAACATTTTAAAAATTAAGTTGCTCCAATTATATTTTTATTTTTATCTTTTGGGGTTTTCTTGTTTTTTGTTCATGTAGTATAGCTTTTAAGAAAGACATTGAGGTCCAGATATAATATCAGCAATATCAACATCTAATTTCCAGATGTTTCCTCCAGCAGGATAAAAGGAACGTGTGTCTTCAGCGGTCACTGAATTAAACGACTCTTAAACGTGACGTTACGTTCAGACTTTCCAACGGGGCTGGAGCAGCTGTTTATCACTGCTTGTTGTCTTTGTGCACCAACCCATGCACAACCAGTAAAACCAGCAGTGAAACCAGCAGTGAACATTGTGATGTAGAAGGTCAGGCCTCATTTACAAAACCCTACAATAACAAAACTGACCAAAACGGTGTCACGTGATGGAAATGAAAATGATGGATAAACTGCTGCTTTGACTGATATTAAAATCAGGTGTTGATAGATACAGATACTTCCTCATTCCAGTCAGGTGTTGGCGTCACACCTGTGTAGTTCACCTACAAACAAACTAACTCAGATACAACAAACAAACAAACACACAATGAGAAAAGAAAGAGAGCTGAAGATAAACAGCTTCACTTTGAGACTGAGCATGTGTGTAAAGAAATCTAAAAAGAAAAGAAATTTTAAAATTTGAGAACAAAATCGCAATATTATCAAAATGAAGTCATACATTTTTAGAAAAAAAAGTCATAATATTACAGGAAAATCATAATAATTTAAGAAAAAAGTCGTAATGTATGAGTAATAAAATATAAAATTAAAATTACAACTTCATTCTCATATTATGACCTTTTTCTAGTAAAACTATGAAGTCATTCTTGTAAGATTACGACTTTTATTTGATTTAAAATTAAAACATTATGAAAACTAAGTAGACCGAATTTAAAAGCCATTTCTTTTCCACAGTAGACTGTGACTGACAACATCAGTCTACTTCCACATCAGTCCATCTTTAATTCTGCCTCTCTATTGGTCCGTCAGCGGGCCCTGCAACCTGAATAATTAATGCGGGAGGTATTTTGTAAAGCTAAAGGCCTGTAATCCTCGGTGTCAAATTCAAAATTAGTTCCTCCTGTATTATTAACACCCCCGAGGGCAACAGGTTAATGAGAGGAACTGAGATAGATAGATGGATAGATAGATACTGTAGATAGATAGATAGATAGATAGATAGATAGATAGATAGATAGATAGATAGATAGATAGATAGATAGATAGATAGATAGATAGATAGATAGATAGATAGATAGATAGATAGATAGATAGATAGATAGATAGATACTCAAACTTTCACCTCCTTTACCAGCTCTCATTCCTCTCTCACTTCAATGTTGCTTCATATGTACACACAGTTAAACATTAACACTTCCCACAATGCACTTCATCTCAACCTGTGAGGAATCCAGTCTGATCTCACACAGTTGGAGAGCTACACACACACACACACACACGTCAGACACACACAAATATTTTGTCTGAAAACATCCTTTTTAGACAGTTTGTCAGACAGGAAGATGGAGTGGATTACATGTATGGAATTAGATTAATCTGATTACACGGAGATGAAGGCTGTGATCAATTATTAAACTCATCAGGTTCTCGGTGCCTTTGAAACAACAGATAATTGCCGATAAGCAGTGTGAATCTGAATACATGATGTCACCATGCAAGTGGATGCAGATTGCGGTGTGTGTAAGTATAAACATGCACCTGTTCAAGATTTAGATATTTAGAGTTGATCTGAACAAAGTTTATTACAATCTAAAATAGATAACGACCGTTAATATCAGGCTATTTAAGGGTTAATAAAGCAGAGTGATTGTTATGGATTAGGGAACTACTCCAATCACATTATTTGGTCCGGACTGTTGTAAAAATGAATATAAATAATCTCAATATAATGATATTCCTCAGTTACATCCAGTCACTTGACTTGACTAATATCGCACAATATTAGACACATTGATTTCCTGACATACAGTACAACATAAAGATCTGGTGTAGCTGTGGCAGGACGGGTTTTGTTGATCCCTGACAAAAAAAAAAAAAGAAAAAAGAAAAAGAAGAATCCCATGTGAACCTCCTTTTGTCTGCAGCACCTGAATGCCTCGCAGCCTTGGGTGACACAACGATAAATTGTTGAATATATCAGAATCATAAGTCTGACTCACACCGTGTGTGTGAGCTATAGTCAAGAGACAGATTTATGTTAGTTGTGTTTATCTCTTAAATAAAAATGTGCTACCTGAGATCCACGTCGCTGTCCGTGGTGTTCGCTGCTCCAAGGACTCTGGGATTGTATTGATTCTCAGACAAACGCTGACAGCAGCCTTGTGTTGGAGACAGACTTGGTTTTATACAGCTCAGACATTTCTTTTAAATTAAAATCAAAGACTAAACTCCCATTATTCAGTGGTTTACAGTTAGTGAAGGAGAAAAACATTTATTACACTTACTGGAACTTTTGCAAAGTAAATATTTATTAAATTAAGTATATTAAACTAAATGCGTTTCATATGAAAGAGTTTTACTGAGTTTCTTTTGTTGTTTTTCTGGTTTATTCTTTCTGGCTATAGACGTTCACAAAAATCACTCCTCTAATATTAATGTTAAAGATAATTTTCAAAATAAAAGTTGGTACTGTATGTATGCAGACCTATGTGCTAAAAGCAGGGGCGACAAATCAAAGGGCAGATGTGGCTCAAGAGGTAAAGCGGATTAGAAGATCGGTGGTTTGATCCCCGGCTCCACTAGTCCACATGTCAAAGTGTCCTTGGCCAAGATACTGAACCCACACTCGCCCCCGAAGTATCATCAGTGTGTGAATACATAGATATCAAGTGCAATATATATATATTTGTAGCTATAAAGCAGTGTATGAATGTGTGTGTGTGAATGGGTGAATGTGACTAACTGTGTAAAGCACTTTGAGTGATAGAAAAGCACAACAAGTGAACACAAGTTAACACAAGAGGGCAAAAGCCTCTGATTAATAATGACACACACACTTACTTTTCACAAGCCCTAAATTGTGTCAGTCTTACATTGTTGTTTGGGGGGGGGGGGGGGGGGGAACCTGTATGAATGAATGAACATAGCACTATACTATAACATAATTTTTCTCTAGTGGATCAACTAATGCAAGGACAGTTTGTTGTGTGTCTGCAAGTTTGAAGGCACAAAAACAGCTGGCACATTCACATACACTGATGTGTCTGAGGCGCAAATCAGACCATTAAATCAGTCTGACCCCTCTATTATGTTAATATATAATTTAAAAGAAATGTTAGCTCCTTCCTGATTTCGGTTTCAAAACAAAAATGTGTTTATTCACACGCCTGGGCCCAGTGTCAGAGAGCAGAGAGACGAGTCTGGGTCGGAGCGACCGTTGGACAAGACAGAGGCACGAGAGACCAGGAAGACTCCCTCAGGGATAGAGGGGGGGGGGGGGGGGGGGGGGGGGGGGGGGGGGGGGGGTCGACAACTACGCTAGAACAAGGTAATATGGAGGACAGAGTGGTCCGGAGAACAAAGGAGTTCATAGCTGTCATACGTTTTCTTTTTTTTTGTAGTTCTACCCATTCTTTTGTCTGAAGGAGAACTGTAAGAGCCAGGAGGCCCAGAGCAGCAGCTGGCAGGTAGGAAGAGAGGGAGAGAGGGGGAGAGGGGGAGAGAGGGGGAGGGAGGGGGTAAGTGAGAGACATTGGACAAAGGGAGAGAGAGGGAAAGAGAGAGAGAGAGGGAGTGATAGATACTGTACTGTAGATGGATATAAAGCTGAAACGAGTGGAGAGGCCACACACTGGAATCACAGGTTCAGCTACATCTGCATCAGCTCAGAAGGAAACATGAAGAAAATGATGAGACGACACTTAAATGAAATGTCTGTCATGAAAGCAAAAACACAACAGGAAGTAAGACTCAGATTCTCTCTCTCTCTACATACATATACGTATATACTGTATAGATAATTATAAATAACCTATATGTACAGTATAATGAATGTTATGGGAACAATATTTATGTGCAATGACGCCATT
This sequence comes from Trachurus trachurus, assembly GCF_905171665.1. Taxonomy (NCBI): domain Eukaryota; kingdom Metazoa; phylum Chordata; class Actinopteri; order Carangiformes; family Carangidae; genus Trachurus; species Trachurus trachurus. The sequence continues at coordinate 28,181,569 of NC_139898.1, forward strand.
CGATCATCAATAGCTTTATCTTTCTGTAGTGTTATAACTGTGTAACACAAGTATATGCACGCACGCGCACGCACGCACGCACGCACACACGCATGTACACACACACACACACACACACACACACACACACACACACACACACACACACACACACACACACACACAGGGTCTCAGTTAACCAGAGAGTCAATAGGCTGCAGACAGACAAGTGTGATTACAGCAGATACTGTTGCTCAGTGGTTTCTGTCTTTGTCTGATTAAAGGATGGAGGGAGAAATAACAAATGAAGGGAGAGAGAGAGAGAGAGAGGAGGGAGGTAGAGAGAGAGAACGATAGAAAGTTTGTCCTCTTTTGTCTCAGTGTCTCTGTAAAGTGAATCGTCAGCTCGTGGCACAAGGTCAAACATCAGCTGTTGAGTTTATTTGAGACACTTTGACAAGTTTTTTTTTTCTTTTTTCAATTTTCTTACATCTTTAGTCACGAAACCAACCAAATACCTCCTCCTCCTACATGTTGCACATCCCTTGTTTCTATTGTGTAATCAGATTTAGAAGAAGTCACCATTATTACATGGCCTTCCTGTTTGTTTTCTTCACCAGTGCACCTATTGTGACCATCTGTAACTAAATCATCCTGTACATTTCAGGCTGCTTAATAAAGTTCTGAATTATATTAATAATGATGTCAAGCTTAAACTATTTATGATGTTTGTCTGTCTCTTATGTTCACTTGGTGTATTTGTCTTCTTCCTGTTAAACATTTACAACTTGAAATTTCCATCAGTGTTTGATGTTGCTGTGATTTTTCTTTGTGGGTGAAACATTTTTATGTTCAAGAGTCATCAGATAAACAAAGAGCTGAGTTCACATTATCATTTATTATTATAAAAAAAAGGTTGAAAACACATTACTGCGTCGTACTAGTGGAAGTTAAACATCAGAACTGAAACTGAGAACTGATCTCCTCGTGTTTATTCGGTGTTAGTTTGACCTCGTCTGGCTGAAAGTGCTGCAGCTGCTCAGTGAGATGAGTCAGTTTACTTTGCAGAGAACAAACAGGAGCCAACAGGTTTTTGATTGTTGCTAATTCACAAAAAAAAGAGAGATCAGGTTTAACTGATAAACTCAGACTCAGCAGTTTCTTGACATGAGACTCAACTTGAGGAGATAATTCGGTCCTGAGTGACATGACACTGATACTTTTACTTAGTTCCCCATAAAACATGATGTATGTAAAACACAATAGAAACATATAGACAGCGCATAGAGAGTTACTGGATGTGACATTTCTGATATATATAGGGCCTTTTACCTAAGTCATGTCTGAAAACAAATTTTACTCAACCAATGATAAAGTTTAGTACAACAGTGGATTTAGGCGAGAGGGAGAGGAGAGGGAGTGGTTCATTCATCTCTGCTTTTAAAACCCACTATTTTCAAGTTTAAAGTCACAAATCTACAAGAAAAAACTCAACAATGTGTGTATATACGTATGTTTTTATGTCAGTGAAGGAAACACACCTTCACTTTGCAAGCTCGGACAGAAGCAGCTTGTTCTGCATGACGCCTTCAGTGCAAGATTTTATCAAACTCTAAATTTTCAGTTGGAACCTTGTGAAATGAAAACACACAAAAAACAAAACAATAAAACACAAACATTCAAGTTTTTTCAGGTAAATTTGGAAATTGAAACTTAAAAAATTTGAGTTTTAAACTTAGACATTTCCCCCCACTCTTTCTATTACGTTTTTTTTTTTTACCCTAATATGTAGTCAGAGCACAGTGTCACCTTCTCATGCATGGAAAATAAAAATATCACTCACATGTAAATGCACATGCACACAGATGCACACATGTACAGTATAAACACACACAGTCAGCAGCCTCAGTCTGGACCGCTGACTGTGTGACACAACAACAGATGTCATGGCAGTTTGACTCCTCAATAGAGGGAAGATTTATTCATGACACCGAGGCTTTAAAGAGTTGGAGAGAGTGCAGAAGACACACATAGTACAGGCACGTGCACACATATACAATAGACTATCATTCATCTCCTGGTTGGACCCTGACCTTGGCTTCTGTCCTCAGTCGTCCCCAATTAACACATTTTTAGACTGAAAATTTGTCCCCAACACACACAAACACACACATACTACACACAATACATGTGCACGATGCTGGCAGGCAAACATAAAAGTGATAAACACTTGTATAAATAAGGACATGTATAATAGTCCAGTCATTTTGAGCCAAAATGGGGGTCAACCTTGAACAAATTGCAACAGAAGCAAACAAATCCCATTAGGGGAAAGTTTAGAAAAATACCAAAATATAGCCCATTGATAGACCTATTAATTATTATTTTAACCTTTAGATATCTCCATGAAAATCACCCAGTTGATTACTTACTATTGAACAAGACATTTTCACCTGCTATACGCATGTTTAGATCTGGTGTTGTATGTATGCAAATTAGCCATACGTAATTACTGTATATTATGCACTGTTTGCTCATGTTAAAGCCCCTGTACGGAGCTTTTAACTGGATACGCAAAAGTCTCTGGTTTCTGCTGATGTGTCTCTGTTACCTACAACAGCAAATGAGCCCATCAGTGTGAAGATACGCTATTTCTAAGTAGTCTAATTCTATACCTCTGGAAGGCATGGTCGGGTCGGACCACTGACGAAACGATACGAATAGATACATTACCTCATCCATATGCACGCTGCAGATAGCTGCTTAAAAAAAAAAAGTTTTCAAAGCAAGTCCCGTCTTCTTTCCGACGTTTCCAAAACGAAACGTCTTCACGGTAGTGGGAAATGCAGTCTTCATTCCGGCAAAACACCACCGCTTTCGTCCACAGGGGCCGCCAAAATCAACACTAAATGAAAAGTCTGTACAGGGGCTTTAACAAAGAATTAAAAAAAAACTTGTAATACAGTTTTTGTTTATCTTAATGTAAGTAATCAACTCAGTAGTTTTCATGGAGATATCTAAAGGTTAAGAATTTTACCCAATTCACGTGAGAAAAGTAATTAATAGGCCTATGAATGGGCTATATTTTGGTCTTTTTTTTAAACTTTCCCCTAATGGGATTTATCTCTGGGCTTTTTTTCCCTCACTCAGGACATGTTGAGGATACAAAAAAAATCTGATGAGTTTGCTTCTGTTGCTACGACGGAGTATTAGGGCCACATTGACAAATGAAAAAATCACAAACTTTGAGAATAAAGTCGTAAATGTATGACTTTATTCTCGTAAATTTACAACTTTATTCTCGTAATGTTATGACTTTTTTCTTGTAGGAAATTAACGACTTTATTCTCGTAAATTTATGACTTTATTCTCGAAGTCTGTTTTTTTTTTCTCTCAATGTGGCCCTAATACTCGTATGTTGCAATTTGTTGAACCTTTTTTCATAAAATGACTGGACTATGAAGTTAGATGAGGAAAAGACACTCGTACTGGAACACATAACACACGCGCACACACACACACACACACACACACACACACACACACACACACACACACACACACACACACACACATACTGAGCTGTAAACAAACATGGTGCCCACTGCCCAGTTTGTGTCCAAGCAGGTCAACTATAGCCTAATGTCTCATGCATACAGCTGACTGTGTGTGTGTGTGTGTGTGTGTGTGTGTTTGTCGCTGCCAGTGCCAGTGCTCCATTCACTTACACCAGGCAGCCTCAAACACTCAATCACCCGTTTATCTCGGCATGTCTTACCCCAGACACACACACACACACTTACACTGACCAGGCAGATGGTTGTGCCACCCCTGCCAAAGCAGTGTGACAACGCGCACACACACATACACACACACACACACACACAAATAAAGGGGAGGGGACCGTCTGTTTCAGCTGCCTCTCCTTGTCACAGAGAGTTGGCATCGGCCGTGTCCACCATCAATCCATCACTCCTCTCACTCGCTCGCTCGCTCTCCCTGTGGGAAACCCCTTTCATGCCCACCTGTTACAGTTATATACAAGTCAATATAACGGCGTGTAAATAACAGAAATCTCATCCCTCTAAAGACGGGATGTGGAGGTGAAGAAGCACAGGTTGGGGTTGCACTGCACTGTGGAGGAACGTCTTCATTCTCTGAGGATGAGGCAGGGTAAATGGCTAAATCTAACGACAGTATACTGTAGGTCGTGTTAAGTGTCTTGTTTGACATCTCATAATGGCTGCAAAAAAATTAATTAATTAAAAACGTATAAACACAATAAACAGTGAGCTCTGCATCCAGCTGTGTGATAAAATGCCAGTTCACAGCAGTGGCAGTATACAATAGCTGCCTCCATTCACTGTGTTCACTACCAGTTGCAGAGATGCACTGGCCAGCAGCAGCAACAACACAGGCACAGGCACAGTAATAATGGTAGTGGGATATTTATTATTGATGTCTGGCTGTTCCTGCATTGGCACATGAGCGCTGACTGGCTCTGGTTGTAAATTGTGTGTGTGCTTCAGCAGCGTCCAGTATGGGGGTCATTTCTAGAGAGCCCATGGGCCGGGCTGAATGGTTGTGTTTGTTAATTTGATGGTGCATTTGGATGCAGTGAGCGAAACATAAAAAGGTAAAAGGGTGACGGAAAAGATGGAGGGATGTGTGAATGAATGAATGAATGAAGCAGGTGAGTGAGAGAGGGGGATGGAGAAGGACAGAGGCTGAGAGGGAGGAAAGAGAACAAGAGCAGATAAATTAGTAGGAGAAATGTAGGGATTGAAATGTACGGTGGCCCAGAGAGCTCAATGCACAACAGTTTAAGAAAATACCTGCAAATTCAAAACATAAAACATATCTTTATCACTTAAAGGGATAGTTCAACATTTTGGCAAATTGGCCCATTGCGATAATCCCTATAGTCTTAGCAGTAGGTTCGTTACTTTTAATTGTCGGTGCAAGCTATTTTTAGAACAGCGAAGCAGAACCGTCAGCTGCTCAGAGCTACGCTACGGAGGCTCATGGGATTTCTTGGTTTCCCTCATCAAACTTGTCAAATACATAACTGCTATCTCATAGCGTGGTGAATGTACAGGTCACAACTTGTCCATGATAGTGTTTCGGAGTTGTTGGATTGTGTATTTGACAAGTTTTTTTGGTACGTCACAACCCCCATGTCGCATCACCGTGACAACAATGTAAACAACCTGTGTCTCTCTCTAGAAATAGTGATAGAGTATCTTTGCTCTCACCACATTCTCACCATCTCAGTCCATGCTCACCACCATGTCTTGTTTGAGAAGGGGCACAAACTTAAAAAAGACAACGAAATGAAGGACAGTGATCAGATATTGATCAGACAGTGAGCTGCTGTGTTGGATATAGTAAAGTTGGTAACAAGATGACAGTGGCACAGCAGGTGAGGGATAATATACGAGTAGTTGTGTTACAGTAAACGGGTTTAAGACACAACGTGGAGGCGAGAAACCATCCGACGCAAAGCGAAACTTTGGTTCATAATTGTCACATCTGTCGCATATTTGCATCGATGTGAATGGTTTTGATGTGAAATATTCGGCGGCGAATAATTTTGTGTCGTTTATTCGTCTCGTCCCCGGTGTGAAGGGGCCTTAAGGGCATTAACTAATTAAAGGGATAGTTCACCCAAAATTCAAATTTCATTTCATTTCAATTTCATGTCCATATGACGGTTGCGAACGGGGCTCAATTTTCTTCGTCCAAGAAGTCACACCAAAAAACATCCAAATACCTCCATAGTGCTTGTCTGTAATGTCCCTCTTGTATTGAAGCCCCAACACGAGAAATTGTTCTGAAAAAAATTTAAAAAGTATTTTTTTTTAAGCTTGTTTGTAGCGGAAGCTCTCAGCACTGCTCTTCCTGGTCTTCTCATGTTGGGGCTTTAATACAAGAGGGACATTACAGACGAGCTGTGTGGAGGTATTTGGATGTTTTTTGGTGTGTCTTTTTGGACGAAGAAAATTGAGCTCCGTTCGCAACCGTCTGCAGTGCAGTGCTGCACGGACCCCCACTGTAACTCAGAGAAGACACGGAGGACTCTAAAACTTCTCCCAGCCCTTAGTCGACATGAGGGTGAGTAGATAATGAGTGAAATTTGAATTTTGGGTGAACTATCCCTTTAAGGGCCTTAAGAGCCTCCATTCTCCCTGTAACAAGTCATTTAACCGTCACAATTACTCTGAAGCTCTTTAACTAATTAAGGTAGAAATCTTGCATAGTTCCTCTTTAAATTTCCCACATTTTCTACATGAATAATTCAGATTCAGACGAGGTCACAGTTCAAGATGCGTGTGTTCAAGATCAAGAGACGACACTGATCTGAGACCAGTATAGTTTTCAGTAAAGTGATGCTATTGAGAGGCTGCCGTCAGTCCAACGAGCCGGACAGGGAGGATCACAGAGGAGGGATTGAGGGTGGATCGGTTTGAGGCCTCTCGCAGCTGTCGCGCTGCTTTACCCCGAGGCGACACACACACACACACACACACACACACACACACACACACACACACACAGACGGCTACTGGGCCCGACGACAAGCCCATAAATCAGCCTCCTAACAAAGACAGTGACAACTAATCTTAACGGACGAGACAAATCACACTGTGAATGAATGGCGGCGTACAAGTGAACATCTGTGTGTGTCCTGATATGGCTTCACGTGTGCGTACTGTACAGTGTGTGCATCTCAGTTGTTGTTGTTGTGAGTATCTGTCGGAAACACAATTTGACTCTGGAGAAACAGCTCTTTTCCCCAAAGTCAAACTTCCTTACATAACCTACAAGTCCACACACACACACACACTCACACTCACAAATACTTATCCGTGTTTCCACCTTACAAATCAACACATCCTTATAGATTACCACACACCTTAATCTCCTCCTTAATTCCTCAATGTCTCAGGGAAAGGTACAAGCCAGCAGAACCCAGATTAGATTTAGGCTGCACTCTGACAACGTGGCAAAGCTAAGAAATACCAACATGCAGCAAAAAAAAAAAAAAAACTCCCAACAAATTAAAATCAAAATACTGAGTCGACCGTTTGCATCAGATTTGTGAGTAAATCCAGCGTGATTACACAGTGTCAGGAATGTAATGTGATATTTTCTGCATGCGACACAAAATACCAAGCTGCACAAACACACTGCAATGTTGTTGGGTTTAACTACATATTTACAGAGTTTAGAGTCGGTGCAGGTGCAGGTGCACAACTATAAACCTCAACATTTGAAGGTCATCAGTGAGTTATTTGAGGATGTTTATGCTTTTATTAATCAGGATAATTGACTGTTTTTTATTTTTTATTTTAGCCACATATAATTATTCTCACAAACATTCATTAATAAAATGGAAATGGAAAATGAACAAAAAACAATTGCTGGTTGGAGGCGAGGATATTGATCTAAAATAGATTAAAAAGGTACAGTACGTGAATATTTACAAATATTGTTAAGTTGTACATTGCTCAACACATGAATTATCATGAAAAGACTTGGAGGCCCGTAGACGTAGCAGAGACCGTCCCTTTTCAAGTTGTCGGCATGGATTCTGGTGATTGACTGACTGAGTGATAAAGTTGCACCATTGGTCGATTGGCTGAGTGATGCAGTTTCCTCATTGGTTGTTCTTTTAAAATGATTTAGCACAAACTTTTTCTACTTTAAACTGCTGTATACTGTCCAAGAAATTAGAAAAGGTTAACTTAATACTGTAGTTACAATTAGAAGAACAATGAGTTAGGTTAGCTTATATAATCTTTTATATCTATTAATATAATTCTGTTGTTTGTTTTTCGTCCCTCTGCTCTAATATTGAATCACTGAGTAAACACATCTAAACTATAGCATGACATCATCCACTTATTAAATTGTTTATGACAGTTTGTCTGAATTAGGCATAAACCATATGGAAAGCTAATGCTTATAGGCTCATGAACACTGGTGCTTGCACATTCATTATGTATTAACGGTAATCCTTATTTAGCTTGTTTTTCTACTATATGACTGATAATTATATTAATAGTTACAGCTTGTCCTGGGCATTATAAATGGGTTTTACTTTGTTGTCCACAACAGTTGACAAATACATTAATAAAGCCTTATCTGCTTATTACTACTACATTATAGTCTGTTGGTTGTACATATCAGTACAGAGGATCCGTTTGGCTCGTTTTGGTTCCAGTAAAATCACTGACCTATTTTTAAATACATCTTCTACTTTATTTTTGAATAAGTTGTGAGTATCATTGTTCATGCGGTTGCATTTGCATGCAGGGGTGTTCATGTTTATACAGTATGTGGGCAGTTGCTTTGCAAGTGTGTGTGTGTGTATGTGCGCGTGCATGATTGTGTTTTTGTGTATGTGTATGTGTGTGTGGGTATGTGCACCACACGACCACTAAGCCAGTCAACAAAGGGGTCCACTGCCGGTGGTGTGGTCTCCTCTCTGTCTATCTCAGGTAGACTACGTTACTGCTAATGCCCTCTAAGATCCCTGCGACGCTATCCCAGAAGCCCCCTCTCTCTCCCACAATCCTCTTTGCTCCCTGGGTCCCTAAGCACCTTGGCGCAGGGAAGGTGGCTCACTGCGGATTGTCTTAATCTCTCCTTTTCCTTCAGAAAAGGGGCTAAGCCAACCCGGATGTCACTCTCCCTATCACTCCCCAAAAAAACCAATTGGTTACAAGGATATATATTTTCCTCCTCTTCTCCTGCCTTCGTCTGTGTTTCTCTCACCTCTAACCCATCTCTCAACTTCCTCTCACACACACACACACACACACACACACACACACACACACACACACACACACACACGTAAACCAGAGTAAACTTCTGGGTAGAAATGAGATTTAAAGGAAAAAAGCAGAAACAACAGCGACTGAATACGTCACACACTCATGATGGAGGATTTCACGGTACGTGGGATTACAACTCATGAGGTTCGCTTTACATTTCAGGTGAAAAACATAAAATAAGTGTGACCCCGGATCAAAACAATAACTAAAACCAACCAGTATAACAGAAGACATCACATTAAACTGAGTTACATTCGCTTGCTGGTTCATCTTTGGCTTTAAAGCTGCAACTAAATTGAAGATAAACTTCAGTGGTTGAGAGCCGAGCTGAGGTCGTTCCAAGGTTGAGCAGAAATTAACAAAATAAACTAAAACAACAACAACAACAACAAACTAATGTTTTTCTTCTCTTTTGGACGAGTAAATCCTTTGCCTGCCTTTTTGTCTCCTGTGTTTTGGGTTTTTTGGGATGTTTTTAGCACAGCTGCTATTAGCCTTCATGTTAATCCCCTTGGAGAATAAACTCATTAGAACATTAATCACTAGATTCTAATTACCTCTCTCTCTTTCTGTCTTTCTCTATCCCTCTCTCTCTCCATCTTTCTCTAATTCAGGTACTTATACAAACCACCCGTCACTGAATTCACCAGGGAGAAGTTAGAGTAAAATGAATAAATAACTCAGTTGACCTGGTGTCGTCTGTGTTTTTAGCTCCGCAGTTTGAATCAATCACAGGCAGGTGACCAGACTTTTAAAGGTTTATCCGTTACTGCACTGTATTTATTTTCCTGTCTTTCTGCAGCTCTCCATAAAAAATCCATAAAAACCTAAATCCCACAAAATACAATGTCAAAAACACTCTTGCAGAGACATTAGCAAATTACAGTTTGCATTAAAGCTGCATTTAGGTAAACTGTGACCACAAGGGGGCAGAGAAACTTCAATATGACGTATTAATCCATTAGAAAACTACTGTTTTTATCGTATCAAGTTGTGCTGTGCGTGCAAACCTGCAGCTAAACGATCTATGTGTTCATTATATGGTGACTAACTGTTTGGTATGAGGTAGATATTAGCAAACCGGAGATTTTCTCACTGAAAATTTGCAAAACTGTGAAAGTGCAAATAACGAAACAAGCTGTAAAGTTACAGGCTGAGCAGGCAAATAACAAGCTGTAACTACAACAGAGTGGGAAGAGCAGATTCATGTAATAAGAGTGACTGCTTTCACTCATTACACCCTCTTTGCTCGAGTATATATGGAGTTTCCCATTTTGTAGTGCTTTCTGATAATTATTATACCCTATACACATTTTTAAATGTTTTAAAACATTTGTTGCCTATGGATGTTCAATTTGTGTTCTTGCTTTGCCTCTGAAGCAAAAACCTGCTGTTTAACACGACTCAGCATTCAGACTGTGAACCTTGAGCAGCTATTTAAACATTTTAAACATGTCTGCAGCTGCGCGGCTTCCTTTAGTCACAACCATAAACTATATAATCTATAAGCTGCTGTTGGTGTCACGCTGCCTTTGCCAGGAAGACAAAAGAGCTCCACCTGCTGAAACTCACTCTCCTCACTTCATCCATTTTACTTACAACAGCATAAACATCTCGTCCAAGACTGAACTCAGACACGCTGAGACGTCTTTACCTCCGAAAGGTTTGTGTGTGTGTGTGTGACATGCTCCCATGTCACGAGGCATTTTGCCAACATTTTAAAGTTGTGTAGCGTGTAGGTGTGTGCATCTGAGTGTGTGTGTGTGTGTGTGTCAGCTGGGAGGACACTTCCTGCTAACAGGCCGGAGCAGGCTCTGAGAGCTGAGGGGGAGGAGGAGGAGGAGGAGGAGGAGGCAGGAGGAAGGAGGATGGCACTGAGGCGTGGAGGTGCAGCTCCCTCACAGTCACACGGGACCACACAACAAGACAACAAACCCTCACTCTCTCTCTCTTTTTCTTTTTCTCTCTCTGTGTCTGTGTCTCTCTATCTTTTCCTCTCAGCTGCTGAAGTGGAAACAAAAACTAAAAAAAACCAAAACAACACATTTTCGTATTCGCTGCCACTGACGATGTATACTTGATACCCAAAGCATTTAGTTGGCTTAACTGTCTAAAAGCGTCACATTTAAGTGTGTGTGCCTCTGTGTGTGTGTGTGTGTGTGTGTGTGTGTGTGTGTGTGTGTGTGTGTGTGTGTTCTGGGTGGGACTGTTTAAGCTGTCACACAGAAAGCATGATGCAGGGTCTTGCAGGGTAGCTCCTCATGGCTGAATGCACACAGGACACACATGCATGCAGCTACACACACACACACACACACACACACACACACTGGGCCTAACAGCGATGACAGGTGGAGGTAAACGGAGCATAACTCTGCTAATCCACCTCTGCCTGAGAGCCAGGGTGAAGTAAGAGCAGAGTGATGGTAGGTCGGTGTAGCGGCGGTGCTTTTTTAAAGTTACTATAGTACGGTGGCCCTGAGGTGCAAAACACAACAGCAGATCAGAAAACACAACAGCAAAAAGAGAAAACGCAACGGCAAATGAGAAAACACAACGGCAAATCAGTTGATGTGTTTAGTAATTTGTCGTTGTGTTTTCTCTTTTGCTGTTGTGATTTGCACCTCAGGGTTGCACCGGACTATATATACATTTAATGACTCACATTATACATTGTGTGATATAGATAATAAGAAACCAGATGTTTATAATGAGTAATGCACAAGACATCAAGAGCCTCGTGTATCTAAAGACTTTCCTCTCTAAGTGAAATGCATCCTGGCCTCTTTGTCAATACAGGTGTGATTACATCCATCTCTCAGTCTGTACGATGTATAATGTATAATCTTCGCTCTTCCCAGGTGAAGCTATGTGAATAAGTGGTTTGTGAAAACAGCACCTAACAGGGCCCGGCTGCTGTGATAATGGCTGCTCCAGTTACACTGAAATTAGCCGTCACCCTCCCTCTCTCCCTCTCTCCCTCCCTCTCTCTCGTGCACCATCACCAGCATCAGAATCCTGCAGTAATTCCTGTGCATCCACCCACCCACCCACCCACACACGGCCGAGCTGAGCTGTTGTATTGTAGTATTTATCTAATCCATGGTCAGTGCAGCATCGGTAAAGGTGAGAGAGGGTCGACCTTGATTGCTGGATACTGTACTTATACGTACGTAATGTAACATTGAGAAGTTTTAGAAAACTGAGCACAAGAACTGTAGAACCAAGAGCTGCACTTAAAGGAGAATTCTGGTCATTTTTGACCCCTAAATCATTTTCCTGATGGTCACTCAGTGTTGGGGGGAGCAAAAACCGCGACAAAAATTGATGCAGGCAAACCAAAGTTACACCATTTTCTTTTTTCTTCTTCTACATCCATTTTTTCTTTTTTCTCTGCTTGGATGTAGGTATTATCTAATTTGTGAATGAATTCTTTGTAACAAGGGGTAGACAATATAAGTTCGCTTCTTTCTGCCCCCTTTCATTCAAGAGTTACAGTATTGTCATTGTTTATTTTATTTTTTGTTTTTATGCTTGATAAATGAATGAAATAAATAAATAAATAAACTAAACTAAACTAAACCATGGCTAGATGGCGCTAGTGATAGCCACAACGCTAAATTATGGGGGCAATTCTTTCAACCACAACAAACACTCAAAAAACAATCAAATATCTATGGTACATGACTCGAATCCTTACAAGACACCACTGAACTCATATAGTGTACAGTATAAACAGTATAAACTTTGTGTTTTTGCATGTAGTCACCTCACTCTAACTCTGAAACGTCCTGGAAAGACATTACTATCCGATCGCAGAGCGCCTGCTCTCCCTGCCACAGAAACAAACACTTTTTCCTTGTTGTGATCAAATCAATCAATCACAATAAACTTTAATGTCCCCGGAGGGAAAATAGTCATGGACAATCAATGCTGTACTGTACATCCTGCAACATATTATAAAACCATACACCATATCACATACTCACACACACAACCAACAGAGATCACTTACAGACAGTACGACCAAGTTCCTGGTTAACACAAGTAATAAATAATTATAGTAAAAAAATAATTATTGCACTTTCTCCTATCCTATTGCATCTTGCCTCTCAGTATTGCACAGTCTCTGGGTCTAAATTGCACCTTTGTATGTGTGGACTCCACCATCAGCATCAATTTAAAGGTGCCGAAGGATTAGTGTATATATCTATTTAAAAAAAAAAAAAAAAAAAGAGAGATGATGATGAGATGATTTCTTTACAAAAATAAACGGTCAGAGATATATTATGGACATCACCACTGGACAGCTCCACTGTTTATTTCTAGCCTTGTAGACAGGAAGTCATGTGTTTTCGGCTTAGGAGTTCCTGATTTGTTGCTGGTGGAGAAATCAAACCTCCGACACTACTGTAACACGCTTCAGTGTTAAACGTCCAACTGCACTCAGAATATACCGCTCATTCTGCAGACGTTATATAAAGGGGAAGAGTTCAGTATGTTAAAGTTACTTCAGTTCACCATTTAAGGGGGAAAATCTGGGGTCAAGAGGTTAAAACCACAAATGTCTGAGCGAACACACACACATACACACACTCATAAACACACATGCAGCTGGAGAGGCAGTGAGGGTAGATGTTATCATGCCAGGCTGGTGTTGTTTCTTCAGGTGCTTTTGCAGCAAGTTAGACCATGCAGCCCGTCTGCTGCCTGCACACACGCACATTTTCTCTGTCTTTGATGTTTGTACATTTGATGGATATAATTCTGCAGCTCCCTCCATCACTGTTTTTCTCCTCCTGTCTTTAGACCCCCCCCCCCCACCCTCACCTCCACCACCCCACCTGTTCTTCCCCTTTCCGCCTTCCCATCCTCCCTCTTTTCTTCCTTCAATCACCCGCCCCCACCTTCCCTCTCGTTGTTTTAAGTGAGTGTCATCAAGCTCACAGATGTTTAACACCACCTCGCCACAAAACCCTGTTCCCGAGCTGCTTCTTTTTCTCCCTCCCTCCCTCTGTCACACACACACACACACACACACACACACACACAGATAGAGAGGGAGAAAAAAAAAAGGGTTGCTGGAGTAATCATGTCATGTAAATTACCCAGCACACCAAGAGGCCTCTTCACCTGCAATCAGCCTCACGGTGCTTCAGCCCAACCTGCTTTCAACAAGAAAGTTGTGTCTGCCAAGCGGAGGTGGGGGCACGTTTTCTGCACATCCAGGAATGTAGCTTCACACGAGACATGTTCCTCCGCTGTATCTATAATGTAAATATAATGCTGTATCTTGTAGTTTTTGCTCTGTTCAGCACAGGGATCTGTTCTGCCTGCAGGTTGTGGAAAAACATAAAATAAAAAAAAATAGCATGACAAAAAAATATATGATTTTTTTTTACTTGTGGAAAATGAGAATGTCTCTGAAGATGAATTATTTATTACTATTATGATTCTGTTGTATTGAACTTTTATTGAAACTTGTTTTGCTTTTTGAATACCCAACATGGACTGACAGTGCTGTTAAGGTCATCTCACAGTAAATAAGTCTTTATGACGACCAAGGCTGCGGGCCTCGGTGTTGTGACTGACCTGCACAAAGAGTTTAACCTCTATTTTTCCACTTGAGTATCTGCAAGAGGATCAGGAGACTGAGCATTGTCTCTGATCGTCAATGGACAGAACAAATAAAGAAAGAATTTCACTGTACTAGCTGTATATGTGACAAATAAAGTACCTTAAATAATACAGATACAACAAAAATATAGAACATGGAGTAGTCAGTGCTCTTTATTCTAAACCAGAGGTCATCAACCAGTCAATTACGATCAACTGGTAGACTTAAAACAAGTCCATACCTGGGGATATGTGCACTTTTTTTTTTGCGATGTGGCCACACAATCTGTTTGTAGCCGATGTGAAACAGTGTGTCCAGTGTACAGTACATCTGTCATTCAAGCTGCAATTCTGTTTTTATTTTTTTTTTATTTTGAGTCTCGAACACAGATTGTGTTCACCAATCAAAGCGCTCTATCTGTTTAGAGAGTCGTTGGGCGGCTTAACGCGATGACAACATACATTTTAATTGGCTTGTCAGGCTAACGTCATCCTGCTCTTTGCTCTGATTAGTCGTAGCGCTACCCTATTGCGTGCAGAGGCAGTTTGAAAGACAGCCTTCATCCCGCCCCCTGGATTGAGCAGAGGTCTACCGGCCGTTGCCAGACTAGACATTTTAATGATATAGTCTGGCTTGTCAGGCTAGTCTTCGTCCACGATGTGGGTCATAATTGCAGAGGGTTGCTGTCCACGACTTTATTAATCGTTCACTTCAACGACAGATAAAAATAGAAAAATAAATCGATACTCTTCAAATGAATGAACAAATACAGCCTGGTAGTTTTCACCCAACTATAACAGAGGAGGCCTCATGACAGGAGGAGATAAAGTCCTTCTTTAACTGCCCTGAGAATTTGATGTTGTTTGAAGCATTAAAGTTGTACTTTCTAAGAAACGCTAATTTAACGTTGAGTGAATAAACAGGAGGATGGTGAGGATTGTTTTTTTGTCCAATGTGCACAAACTACTTTCCTCATAAAAATGCAAAATAAGCCACATGCATTTTTTTTTTGTCAGAATAAGATTCAATAGTTAATGTGAAATGAGAGTGTGATGTATTATGAAATTCTTAAAAAAAAGAAGCTGTGGTTTATAAATTGTGCGTTCTCACATTCGTTTGAAAGCTGGACTATACAGTAGCACTTCATGTCGTACAAATACGGTTAGCTAGGGTAAAGAGGGCTAAAGTTCGAAATACAGTCTGTTTCATCTTTTTCTCCTGACGCTACAGTACGTAGAACTTGTCTTTCAGCTCATTGATCTTAAGATGAAAAAGGTCAGCGGCGTCTGTTTCTCTCCTCAGGTACTCTCCGAGACTCACTGCTTGTAAATTGCCTTAATTAACTGTGAGAGTTAACTGTGTAAAAAGCCCTGGCCGCAGACCAAATCGCCCTCGGTGTCACAATGTGTTTCAGCCCGACATGACTTGACTTGATCAATCGGTAATTTAACAACAGATTATCACGTCATCGGCAGCGGCTCCGTCGCGGATGCGAGCAAAGGGCCTCCAGATAACTTATGACTTCCTGCCGCGGCATAACGAGTTTGACTTTCGTGCCAACAATCATTTTGCAGGAGAAGGTGCTGGTTCTCAAACGGGGGATATCTTTCATTTTGGAAGGAAACTCTTTTTACCGGCTGTGTCTCAGGCTGCTGCCAAATCCAGTCAGGCTTACTGTACTTTACCTGCCACTGGCCATAATGCAACTGCAGCTTAGTATGTGACAGGCTTGGCAAGGCATAAATAAGGATTAGCTGTTTGTCATATGTGGTATATAGAATAGTTACAGCATGTCTCAGTTGAATACAAAATGCAACTCAGCTTTTAATGTCAGCTGGGAATGGCTAGAACATGGATTAAATTAAAGAAAAATCTTCAAAGTTACACTTTACAGTCTGTGAAATATCATTATTATTATTATTTTTTTGGAGTTGTGTGAGGGGCTGGAGCACCAGATAACCACATGACACTGTGTAATTAGAAATGTATTTTCTATGCATGTCAAACATACAGAACATGTGAGTTGCACAGTTTCCTAGTAAGACTCCATGTAGCCGGAGCAGGTAGCGTGTGTCTGAGTGTGTCCGACTGTAGCAGGGAATCAAACAGGCGAAACACTGCTCTGAGGTTTTCAAGCTTCTTCTTCACTTAAGTTAATGTAAAGTAAATGTACATTTTGTTGATGGGTTTCCTCTGTTCTCACCTTTGAGAGTGTGGAAAGTCTTGAATTGGAAATATTATCAGCCAAACAGGAAGTGAACGTGCAAGTGATACAACAGGATGTTTTTGGTGTGAAATCAACATTCGTGTGAGGTTAAATTAAGTAATTAATGCGCACATCACTACAATGCAGACATGTTAGTGCAGTTAGTAGAGGTTAAACACAGTGACGAGTGCAGGTCAGCGGTCTGTTCTTACTTTTAGATTTCCTCCTTACAGTAATAAACAAGCTCATAGGTCGTTTGTGCAGCAGATTATTTTAATTCATCTTTATGTTTTGTGGCAAGGTGCTCACATCAATCAACGTCTGATAGAAGTTAAACCTGAAATTTATTCACAAAAAGCGTGGGTGTTGGTTGAACAGTATAGCTTCAATTTAAGCAACCATTTAACATTTACAGCTCTGCCATACTACTGAAATGACCGAAATGAAAGGAAAAGAAAAAGTCCATTTGAATCGATCTCTCTAACTCAATTTTTCCGATGGTTTCAGTTGTGGAAAAGGTCTGCATGTACGTATGTGTGCTTGTTTATGTCCATTGTTGATGTCTACTAATTTGACGACTACTACTGCCCAGGTAGGTGAATAGTGTGTGTGTCTTACCTACCTGTGTTCAGAACAAGTCTTCTGGGGCAGTTTCTGCAGCTGGACTCATCACATCTCCGACTGCTCTCAGGATCACTGGGCTGCTCTCGCCATCTACGTCTTCTAATTTCTCTGACAGTGCACCAGACTGACAAAAAAGAAACAGCCGACAAAGAAAGTGCAGAGGTGTAAGGTTATCTGACTCTGTTACAGTTTCTACATAAGATCACATGAACATCTTTCTTAGTTCTGTCAGTGTATGAAATATAAGACCAAACAATGATGAATTATTCATGAATCACTGTATGCAACAGACATGTAATTTATGCATCTTTTTGAACCACAACTTAACTAGTATCATTTCTGACGGAGCTGTTTTCGAGGTAAATTCATGCAAAACAACTGATGTGCATTCCCGTCGGGGGCAATTTTCCAGCAAGCAGTCTCTGCTTGCAGTTTTGCATGAATTTACCTCTACAACAACTCTGTCTCGTAACGTTCTGTTATTATCTCACAGCGTGGTGAATGTGCAGGTCACAACTGGTCCACCAGAGCGTTTTTGGAGTTGTTGGATTGTGTATTTGATGAGTTTGATGAGGGAAACCAAGAAATCCCATGAGCCTCCGTAGCGTAGCTCTGAGCAGCTCGCGGTTCTGCTCCACCGTTTTGTTTGCACCGACAATTAAAGGTAACAAACCTACTGCTATGACTATAGGGATTATGGCAATGGGCCAATTTGTCAAAATGTTGAAATATCCCTTTAAATAATATATGTAGCCCTATTTTCTATATGGTTTACAGTAGTATGAAGAGACAAAGACCGGGTCAGGAGAATGAGAATGAATGTGAAGAGTGAATGCCGAGATGTAGAGGATGTAGCAGCCGACCGTAACCCACCATTGATGCAATGCATCATGGGACTATAGAGTAGCAGTAGCCTATTACTTGTAACTATTCATGGCAGATATATTTTACCACAGTGGTTAGATCTTTTTTTAAATATCTTAACTGGACTAAATCCTGAGTTTTTACTTCTTTTTTAAACTTTTTTTTTACTGTGGCCTTTACTCTTGTACTATTTTTAACAGACAGGCCTTGATTCCTCTTCTAACACTTGCTTGTTTTTATGTCTGTATGTTCCCATGTCAAACACATCCACTTTAAGTGTCATCTGAGGCACATGACCTGAGACATCCACTGGCTGTGTGTCACTCTCAAACACCCATGCACACACACACTGACACTGACACACACACACTGACACACACACACTGACACGCACTCACGCACACGTACTTATACTTAAGTTCAGGCTCATTCACCTGGGTGGGCCTGTCTGTCTGGCAGCAGTGCGAGGATTAGACCAGAGATTAGACTGACAAAACACACACAACAACAGGAGGAAATCGAGGTTGTGTGTGTGTGTGTGTGCGTGAGACACACACACACACACAGGGAGATGGGGCACTTCGGTGTATGCACTTAACATACGTGTGTTCGTTTCTTGTGTGAACGCCGCTTAGCCTCGGAGGAATCTCCCAGACGAGTCACTTCTCTTCCTCTCCTCTAATTCATCCGACCATTCAAGTCAAATCTTTATTAATCCTTTTCAGTTAACAGTGCATTCCATTCAAATCTGCTCTTAAAACTTTATGCTAACTGTGCATTCCATTCAAGTCAACTCGCCCAAAAAATGATATCACGCCAAAGCCCAGACAGGAAATGATAATTGTTTTTCACAAGGTGCAGACCTATACGACACCTTCCTCTCCCCACAGCCTTAATTTTAGACGTTAATCCCGGTTCGGTACGCCCAATCCTGACCCGCCCTGTGAATGTGACAGTTCCCTCGGCTTCAACAATGACATCAAAACACACAAGAGCTGAGAAACCACTTCAGGTTATTGCTCTCTGCGGCAAAACAGGAAGCTGCAGCTGGCACGCAGTCAAACCGATCGGAAGATGAAAAGATGAGGGGAAAATGGCAGCAAATCTGGGCAGATTACAGGACGGTCAGAGGTGCAGCGATGAGATCATTTCATAGGCTATTTTTATTTGTGAATGAAACTTGTGTGGGAAATTTCCGCAGCAGCTTTGACACCCTTCAGGTTTGTGGTTTGGTATGACGACAGTTTCATATTAAGTCAGTAATAGTCCCGACGGCCTGCACTGCCGGTTCTGTGACAACGACGACAACAATTGGAAAAAGCTTGTGTACGATTGTGTGACAGTATTGTAACTGAACACTTACGTAGCATGTGACGCCACTGGACTCAAGTGTCGCCCTCAGTAAAGTCCCAGTGATACTGTAATCATGTCATGTAAAGTACCCAGCAGTCACAGACGTTGTTGTACCTGTAATCACCCACATTGTGTTTCGCTTCACCTGCTTTAAAGTGGAAACTATAAAGAAACAGGAGTGTGTGTGCCGTATGATGCTACAATAACTGGAGACTTTCCATAATAACATAACAATTCCCAGTGGCTGTGGATACATACTGGTCTTGTTATACAGTATAGTGCTGCGTCATGTGATGCCCACAGTGCACACAGGATGCTGGGTGGAGGAAGTCATTAGGAGGTGCAGTAGATGTGATCTTTTATCAGTGATACACATCGAGCACGTGTCGCTGCTCTTAGAGTGAGACCTCTGATTATTTGACATGGGGTTGTGTGAGTATATACACATTGTATACTGTTGGAAATACTGTATTAATATGCACAAATGCACTAGATCAGCTGTTAAAGTCAGAAAGAGCTTTAGGAGAATTCCGGTCATTTTTGACCCCTAAATCGTTGTCCTGATGGTCACCCAGTATTGGGGGGAGCAAAAAACACGACTAAAATTGATGCAGGCAAACTGGAGTTACACCCTGGTGAGACGGCGCTAGCGCTAGCAACAACGGTAAACTATGGGGGCAATTCTTTCAACCACAACAAACACTCAGAAAACAATCAAATATCTATGGTACATGACTCGAATCCTTATGACACACCACTGAACTCATAAACTGTACAGTATAAACCGGTATAAACAGTATAAACTTTGTAATATAATATATTGTTATTATAATGACAATAACATTAATAAAAGTGGAGTAAATTATACATTTACTGAGGAATGATAAATGATACTAATTTCATAAGTTTCTGTTTTCTGATTGTTTCCTCTTTATTAAAACCCTCCTGTTGTCCTTCTGGGTCAAATTATGTTCCCGTCCTTCTTTCCTTCCTTCCCTTTTCCCCTCCCTTCCTTCTCGTCATCCTTACAGTACTTCTTCCTTCCTTGAATGATTCTGTTCCCTCCTTCCATCTTTCTTTCCTTCCTTCCTTCCTTCTTCTTCCCTTGAATTAATCTGTTCCCTCCCTCCATCTTTCTTTCCTTCCTATGTCCCTTCCTTCTTTCCACAATCCTTTGTTCCTCTCTTCGTCCTTACTTCTTCCTTCCTTTTTGACCCAATTAACCCAATCTGTTCCCTCCCTCCATCTATCTTTCCTCCCTTTTCCCCTTCCTTCTTTCCTCCCATCTTTCCCTTTGTCCTTCCTTCCTTTCTTCCTTGACCCAGGAGGACAACAGGAGGGTTAAAGGGAAAGACTGAATTATCTCTGAAACGTTTTCTTCTGAATGAACCAAGCTCCTTAAATAGCATGTTCAGCACTTTGATCGTGGACAATAATGATCACATGTTTTAAGTGATGTGTTGCCAGTGGACAAAAGGATGGATCTTTACTATCGGCCTCATGCAGCGCAGTGACGCTATAACACTAACACCAGGTGAGAAGACGCTGGTCACATGTTCACCTGAGCCGACTGATAAATGCACCTGAACAGGTTTGATACATCAGGTCAGAGGTCGGGTCACAGTCGTCAGTCGAGATGGATGTCAGCGTAAAGCCTCGTCTGTCAACACGCTGCAGTGGACCAGTCTCATTCCTACCTGTCTGGTCTGTGAGTGTGTGTGTGTGTCTGTGTGTGTGTGTGTGTGTCTGTGTGTGTGGGAACAGCACGAGCTGATGAAGGGTTTGGGAGGGAACCGTCACGTTTACCTTGGACATCAGGTTGAGTTGAGTAGAGCTGGGCAGGTAAACACATTCCAGGGTTTTTCTTTGTCTCATGTGTGTGTTTGTGTGTGTGTGTGTGTGTGTGTGTGTGTGTGTGTGTGTGTGTGTGTGTGTGTGTGTGTGTTTTAGAGTGAAACCATCCACAGACAAGTGAAGGTGACTTTTTTACATTTACATTTTTGATGGACTTTCTTAATTTCCACAACAGTTTCTACACTTTTTTCTGATCCAACAGTTTTTATAACTGATTAATAATCAATAGGAGAAAAGATCTTAAAATTATTATCATCACACATGTTTATTTGTTTATAATAATAGAGTGAAATCCATTAGATAATCAGAAATAATTACATTTTATGATTTTCTCACTTCATTATTAACATTTTTTTTCGTTCTTAAGGATTACTTTATGAACAACTGTATATTGTTAATATTTCTTTATACACTGTTGCCCATAAAGTTGGAATAAAATTGTCTTTTACCTCTTCTGATGAAATGATTGTGACAATGTGAGTTATTCTTGATAGATAAAGTGTAAATCTTCTCAGAACAGGTAACTGGGAGTCAGTATGTAATCATTGCACCTGGTCAAAGGTGATTACTGATGTGTATGAATAGGAATAAAAAGAGGAATGTGTCTGAAAACAACTTTTTTTTATAATTGTATAACTTTATAAGTTAAGTAAAAGTATAGATTATTGTAGAATATAATACTATAAACCAATTGCCTTCCTTTGCTCATCTGATAAACTCATTTGTTGCATTGCCGGCTCTTCAACCTTTTATCTTTAGGGTTGAATCTGAGGAGTTAAAGACTGAAGAGTCCTGCTCAATAACCAGGTGTGAAGCCGTTGGATGGGAGTCTGGCGTAGAAACGCAAAAAATACGACAAAAACGTGATCATATCTCACACATCATCTACTTTTACTTTAAAAAAGGGATCTGAGCAATGTTTGCATACGTGCACGATCTCTGCACAGGTAAGATTCACCTATTCATGCTGCTTGCGTGTAGCCCCGGCCTTTTTTCAAGCCCTTTTTGTGCATCTGTATTGTCTGGGCCCGGCGATAGAAGTGGTTTTGGGGAGGGGCGGAAGTTTTTCTGGAAGGTATTTGTCCAGAGCGAGAGCGGCTCTGCCCTGAGACTAAACAGGAGGGAGCTCAGGTACACGGTGACGGGCTCAGGAGAAACACAATACAAACTGGACTCACACGCACAACAATGGGACTTTAAACGTCACATCATCACACTGACTGTACCGCTCTCCAATTAGTGTTTATGACAGTAAACGTCCCTCTTCTGTTTATTATTGATATGCATTTAATGTTTTAATCAGCTTTACTAAGCACTTGTCTCATTTTCTGTTCTCCGAGGCAGTGTGTTTTTCTTTTTTTGCTGTTTTTTTTCAACAGACTGGATCACAGATTAAGCTTTTAATGTAGCGGCTGCTGTTCACGCTGAAGTTAAAGCCGGGGAACAATGCTTAAAAAAGTTCAAAACTGTTTGATTCATCTTTTTTAGCTGCAGGGTAAAAAGGTCAAGGAACATTCTTCCTTTCAGTGCAGCTTCTCTGTACTTTCTCTACATGCCATTCTACCCACTAATACCCAACATTTTAATAACACAGGTGCATTTATCACTGAGCAGAGCCTCAGAGAGAAAATGCTTTTTTTTCCCTTTTTTTTAAAGTTTCGTCACTGAGAGGAAGACCTTGGCTTTTCATGACATTACTTTTTTTTAATACATTGTCTCTCAAGCTTTTGGTCCCTAAACATCTATTAGAAAAAGAAGAAGAAGAAGAAAACTTTCAACCTTTCTATACCTTTGAAGGCTGTGTATTAAATTGTGCACTGAAATTCAACAATAAATGGTTTCCTTTAGCTTACAAATCACAATTTATCATATTTTCCTTTCCTTCCTTTCCTTTCCTTCCCTCTCCTTTCCTTTCTTCTGGGGTGGTCTGCACTGATCTCTTAACTCTGACATACCAGTCAAAACACCACAGTGTGTGTGTGCATGCATGTGTG
Source organism: Trachurus trachurus (assembly GCF_905171665.1). Classification (NCBI taxonomy): domain Eukaryota; kingdom Metazoa; phylum Chordata; class Actinopteri; order Carangiformes; family Carangidae; genus Trachurus; species Trachurus trachurus. Next base: position 28,204,903 of record NC_139898.1, read on the forward strand.
TAGAAGTGAGGGTATGATTCACAACTTATAACAGTTAAACAAGGTTTTAACATACCACTATTTAGGGTTTCAACCAGCATTAAGAGTAGAGGGCTGTTATGGGGATTGAGCCACCTTTGTGGGACGAATAAAAAAAAAAAGAAAAAGAAAAAAGGATTTCTATATTTCTATTTCAGTCTTGGGATTTAAATCCTCGATCTGTAGTGAAAAAAATGTAAACATAATTATCGCTCTTCAGCTTTAATCTTTAGCAGAGAGAAGCTAAGTGAAGGAATTTTTTAGCGTCGCCAACGTTTCATGTTTCATCCAGGAAGCAAATCAACCCACAACTGAACCGCTGCATCACCTCAACGCATCTAGACGAGGTCAGGTGTTCATTCAGAGGGTCGTTGGTTCGATCCACCGGGCTCTCCCACCCACCACTCATGCCAAAGTGTCCTTGGGGCAAGAAAGATAGTGAACCCCCCCTCCGGGTGACATCAGTGTATGTGAATGTGAATGCTGCATCTATTGTAAAGTGGTTTGAGTGGCCTCTAAGACAAGAAAAGCTCTATATAAGTGCAGTCCATTCACCATCTGCTGTATGTTTGAAGTGACTGACAATGACGTGAATGAGCTATAGCACCATATATCCGTCTATACAGTTTATATTCAGTAATTGGTGTTGTATTGATTTTGATTTATAGCTTATTTTACGTCATTCATTCTCTGGCGGCTGCTTTTGTCTGTTTGATATCATGATAAATCTTTGCTAGTTCAATAAAACATGACATTTGTCAGCAATAAAAATCAAAGTGGGAGCAATTATCAGTCAGTTATCAAGCCTGTTTTAACAGAATAACTTCTGTTAACCATCTTTTTTTTTATGTAACACAGCATCATTTTGTTTTGAAAGGTTTCCATGAACCCCGCGGCCACGAAACCTACTCAGCACCTCGATGACTGTGCAAACTAAACTTTCAGTTCAAGTGGAAAAAAAAAACAAAAAAAACATCAAAGCGAACTATTATAACAGCAATATGTATAAGAGGAAATGGGATTTGAGGTTTTAATCTCTTGGCTTGGCTCACATCCAGCACACCTGGCCGGGCTCAAACAAACACACAAACAGGATCCTTAAAGATTTACAGATACAAATTGGCAACAGAGATCACTAAACAGTTGTGTAAAGCTGGGCTCAGTCACTTCCTTCAAATACAACCTCTCTGTGGTTACAGCTTTCTGTGTCTCCTCAAAAGAAGAAAGAGAAGGGAGGATCGCAGTCGGCATGAACACAGAAAGAGAGAGTGGAGGGAGGAACTGGACGATTTGAATGCAGACAAAAGAATGGTTGAAAATGAAAGATGTTAATGAAAGACAAAGACAGTGAGACAGTGAGAATACAGGGGATGGAAGAGAAAAGAAAAAGAAAAAAAGAAGGAGGAGGAGAGGAAGAGATATTTTTCATCCAGTTGTTGACATGGTGTCAGCCGCGGCTATCAGGGTTAGAAAAACACATCAGAGATTTGTTTGTTCTGTGAGAGTAAACTAGCCGGAGCAACGCCCTAAACCCTGCACCGCTTTCTCACACACACACACGCACGCACACACATGCACACACTCACTCACTCACTCACTCACACTCGGAGAAAAACAAAGTGTAAGGGGCAGGTTGGCTCTTGCAGCAGGGAAACAGTTTGCAGAGCAGACAGAGTGAGGCAGGCATTAGGAGGTTGATCTAAGGCGTGGCCCCTGTTCACTCACTCTGAGACCATCAGGTGTGTTTCACTGCATAGAAACAGAGAGAGAGAGAGAGAGAGAGAGAGAGAGAGAGAGAGAGAGAGAGAGAGAGAGAGAGAGAGAGAGAGAGAGAGAGAGAGCTGGGGATCTCTTTCCTGTGTGGAAGGTCAGCAATGGTTATGATTGATCTGAAATAAGTTGTAAGGAGCACACTGGGTCAGTTTAAAGTTTCCTATCCCTGCAGTTCAGGCAGTTTGAAGATATATTGAGCTTGACTGGTGGATCGAGTTTAGTTTAATTTAGTTTAATGCAGGACAGTGATCAATTGTATACAGTAAAACAACGAAAAGATGGTTGTACCAGACTTAGCTTCAGCAGCTGATTTCCATCTGTAGTCCCAACATAAAATTCACAAATACAGATCACAATAAATACAGGAGGAGCTTGAAACATAGGACGACATAGGTGAACACATGGACACCATAGAGGCAGTACAGGTGGTCACATGGACAACATGGAGACAACATGTCAACATCAACAACACTGATAATACAGTATACATTTCTTCATTTAAATTTCTTGGATAAGGTGCTTGTTTTCTTATTTGAGTTAGATAGAGTGCAGAATGCTCATGAGTAAAAAAAAATAATGATAGTGATAGAAATCAGGGATGCAAACGGGTCAGGACCAAAAAAGAGAGGAATTTCCTGGGGGGGGTGCTCACCATTCACAAATAAGTACATTACAATATCACGGAAAAGTCAATTTCCAGTAGTTCAACCCCAACCAAGTATTGAGTGCATATAGATGGACATAGTTTTCAGAAGGCCAACATTTCTAAATGCTTAAAAAAAAAAAAATCCTTTGCAATATTTCCATTTTGGAGATACAGATTTTTAGGTCTTCACTGAATGTTAGTCATAATTATTACTATTAAAATAAACTGAATAAATAAAGACATGGGATGTTTCATTCAGTGTGTAATGGACATATAGGCCTATATAATGTGTTATAGTGTATAATGTAGTTTCACTTTTTGAATTGAACACATTCTACATCGCGGAGGCGACGTCTTTAGGGCTTCCTTCGCCTCTGAAACGGGGCAGAGGGATGACTCCCGTGGGAAACACCTGCCTGACACAGCAACGTACGTAGGGAACCGTGCATGTCCGCGGCGCACAGCTCCACGGACATGCACGGGGAGGCGGCGTTGCCGTCGCACCGACTGCACGCGGATACGCGCCGCTTTAATGAGCGCGCATGTCGCGCGTCTACATTGGAGGTCTGCTGTTATCAGTATAATCAGAGACAACCATGAATGAGTTCGCCTCAGTTTCACGTGATTGTCACCGTCAGCCTGTTAGAAAAACATTTTACTGACCCCAGCTTAGACCCCCCCCCCCCCCCCCCCCCCTCCCAAAAACAAAAACTCTTCGGATCTGAACGATTCACACAAGTCACCTAATTGGTCATGAAAAAAGCGAGTTTCGCTTTTCGGCGCGCTGTTTGCATCCCTGAGAAATATTATTACAATTATGTAGAGGGTGTTTAAACTTTTTCATGTCAAACGCAGAGAAACACGTTAAAGGAAATGGCCGAGGCAATCTGAGTTCCCTAAATTATAACCACATTATCTTCACCATGATTATATTTGCTTACTGCATTCATTTACTACTATTTCTTTAATTTTAATCTATAAAGCAGCGGGACCACAAACAGTGTAAAAATATTTACAAATGCAGAGTATTTATGGCTTGACCGTTCAAAATTTGATCCATAATATTTAGGACATTAGTTTAGTTGTGATTAATCACTTGTGTCCATAATTAATCACGATTAATCCCAAGTGAATGGCACTTTTTTATTCTTTAAAAGGTAGCCTACATTTTTCAAGTGTTTAATTGTTTAATGCAAATATTTATGTAAATATCTGTTTGCATTATTATTGCATTAACATTGGCATCATCAATTATCAGTCTTAAGCAGGGAATTGATCCAATGTCCAGCTTTTTTCCAGGGAAGTGGAGGAGTGCTTCCAATACACTGAGCGCCATCTCCATCAGAGCAGAAAACAAACTACTACCATAATTTTTACAACAAGGAAGCACTAAACATAAGACACACTGAGCAGAGAGAAGGATTTCTATGTTTGAAATAACTTAAGTTTTTTTTTTTTTTTTTTAAATCTTGACTGAAAAAAGTGACAAAAAGCTGATGGACATCTAAATGCGCTTACATTACAAGGAGGTGATAGCGAGTTGTGTTTCACTTCTGTAATTCGATTAGTGACATCAGCATACACCAAAACTACATTATTCTGTGTGTGAGTGACTGACTGCCTAACATCCTCTAACCCACTAATAAGCTTTAGTCCTGTCATTAATACTGTGTGAGAGGCATTAAAACACTCTGATCTGTTTGTCTGTCTGTGTGTGTGTGTGTGACCTGTCATTGGTTGAGCGCTGCGTATGTCTGCCTGTACAAATGTAAACATTAAAGCCTCATTAAAATACTGTTAATCCCTTCACATGACACACAACCTGCCTTCAAACACACACTTCAGACGCATACACAAAAACATTACGCCTGTTATTAGGGCGGTGCTTTGTCATTCAGGTGAGTTTGTCATAATCACCTTGAAAGCTCGACTGTTAAACACCGGCTCTTTAGTTTTTTAAGGTGGCAGCTGATGGGTTATTATAACCTCTAGTGGTAAAATACACAAGACGCAGCAAATGCTGAAATTACCAAGTACGACAACAACTATATTAACAATAATAATAATACATGCAAATTATAATTCCTCTCTGTGGTGATATATTGCTGATTAATTCTAATGCAGAATTAAGAAAAAACATTTGCAATTTAAACAAGTAAACAGATGTTTCTCATAATGAAGAAAGCATCTTGTGTAAAAAAAAAAAAAAAAAAAAGGATCCACATTTGAAAAAAATAAAGCTCTTTTCTTTTTTATTATTACTTTTCTATCCCACATCTCTTGTCCTTGAACAGAGGCTCTGCCAGAAAGTGGCACTTTCCCCCCAAAAGTGGTGCTCTCCATGTGTTCAAATGAAACCTGAACTGAATGGGAGGCATCTGTGAGCGAAACAAACAATCGCTTCTTTGCTCTGTGTTGGCTGCCAGAGAAAAAAGCATTTAACTGACTGCTCGCTTACAAATCCCAAGGTAGACTGATTTAGATCTTTATTTATTATTGTCCCTGGTTATCGTCCTAAAAATGAATAGATTTCCTACCTCTAACATCACTATGAGCTGATTTTACACAAGCTATTAAATATAGAAAATGCGGTAAAGTAAAGAAACACAGTGATACTGAACAATGTGAAAAGAAAAAAAGAGGAAGTGCACCAGTGGTTTTTTATTGTGTATTTGAGTGACATGATCTCATCTGTTGTGTTTGTCTTTATGCAGATGATGCTATTTTATACTATTATGTATGGACAATACTTCCAGTAGGAGAAACGAGATTTGAAATGAACGCGGTAAATAAAACAAATGTGTTTTTATATAGCTAGTTTTTCTTATGTACAAGACAAGAATGTTTGGATGGATTCTTCCGTCTTCTTCAGAAGCATCACTCGGTGTTGGTGTGATGCGTCTTATCAGCAGATGCTACGTACTGTATAGGCGTTATTGCCCCGCCAAATTTGACAGGACGACCACGCCTACTGCTGTCAGGTCGCTCCTTCAGTACAGTGATCCAGGTGTGCGACCACATGTATGCCCCCTTTCGTCCTGGTTTTTGTGCGCCTGTTGCTCTCTGTACAGATCATTTTGGCCTTTTCCCAGTCCATGATGGCGTTTTCTCTTCTGCAGTGGTCTGTGATGGCCAATTTTGAATTTTCCTGTTGAGCCTTGTCTTTGTTGCTCGTGTCCTTTCAAATTTGGCGGGGCGATCATGCCTTCGTAACATCAGCTGATAAGACACGTCACACCAACACCTATTGAAGCTTCCTGAAGAAGACGGAAAAATCAATCGAAAAATGTCCAGGTATGGAAAGAACAACATAGAAAAACCTAGCTATTGCAATTTGCAGACATATCGAACTCCATGGGGCTAAATGTGTTTTTGTGGTTGTATATTTATATGACCATGATACATTTGGCCCTTGGCAGCCACCGTACTTATATGAGGTTTATCATTTTACTGCCTTTTAATTAAAAAAAAACTGCAAATGTTTTTTGGTGCAAATTTAAACTAAAAGTAAGCACGCATTTTTCATCAAGACAAATGGCAATCGTTGTTTTTCGAGATATATCTGAGCCAGAGTTTAGTAAAGATATGAAAGTGGCCTACTTCATCTCTGCCCTTCATAAAATAGGAAATCTATCAGTGTACACTGTGCAGCAGTAAATGTTTCCTTTAACCATGACACCAAGGTTACGTATTTTCCAAAGGAAGATTTATTTGTAAAGCCCATAATGCACAAACCACATTAATCCATAACAACATTAGAGTTTATCCTTGAATCATAAGAGTTTGTCCCACAGCTAGTTCAAGTTTCAACTAATATATTAAATGGCCGAATCAATATTGTTATTGAGCAGCATTTTTAACAATATTTCTCATGGTTTAAAGAAATAAAGAGACAGGAATAAGCAGCTGAAACTGCGAGAAAAATACACATTTTTCCATGTGTAAGTAGGAAATGAGAGCTGAGGAGAAGCTGATGCAGAGTGAGAGGAGCGTGTTTTGACATTCACAGAGTGCTGTCTCTCTTTACCTTGGAAATAAACAGATGGAAAGTGAAAGAGAACAAATGAGAGGCGAGATGAGCGAGGGGGAGGGCCCACACTGCTATCTGCCATGCAGAGAGGCATATTTACCAGTGGTGTGTTTTTTTTTTTAAAGAGACATTTCTCTCAACAGCTATTTGGCTCCCGCCAGGCGGTTGTGACAGGGAAATACATTAGGCCTGATTTGGTTTGTTTTGGTTTGTTTTGGAGATGCTGCAATTATGAGAGACAAGGGGGGCTGGTGATCGGGCAGGGTCACTTTAATTCTTTCTTTTTCAGCCCGTGCTCATTTTCTCCTGCTCTTTGGCCCCTTTTTTCTACCTGTTTCACTTCCTTCTCTCCTGCCTCACTGTCTCCTTTCATCCTCCATGCTGCTGCCTTACCGGAGTCAAATCTCAATTTATGTTTTTTTCAAATTTTTTTCTGTTTGTGAATTAAATAAAACAGAAAAAAATTGGCTACATGTAATTATTCATGATCCCCGAATGAAAATTATTGCATTACAATGCTCAACATGGCTATGTTATGTTTTATTTTTATGGAATTACTTTTAACTTCAGTGGTTTTTACTCTGATTGTGCATTGAAACATTACAGCCAATAGAAAACCTCTCCCTCCCTGTTAGTTTCCCTCCATGTCAAAACCTCTCTGTTATTTGGGGGAAGCAGTGGGGTCAGAAATGTTCTTGACATGATGTCGCGGTGGGGTTGGGGGGGTCTCTACTATCACAGATTTTCAACAACTCTCACATTTTGTGACAGTTAACAGTCAGTATTTACAGATTTCTCCCACCTGAATAAATTGTTAATGTAATTTTATGGTAATTGCTACGGTTCAAATCAGCCTGAGGTCAGTGGAGACTCTTCACTCTCTCTTTACATCTTTGTCTTTTCTATCTTTTCTGTCTCACACTACATCTCCCCCTTTCATATTTCCTGTTGTCCGATGTCTTTCTCTCCTTTCTGTCTTCTTTTCAAGCGCACATCAACTCTTTTTTGTACATGTTAGACATCAGCATTTGACTAAATGGTAATAGTAAAAATAGATTTTTTATTATCACAATGTATAAATACAATGCGATTCTGTGTGTACGGCTTATGCTGCATAAATAAAAAGACGTTTTAACAACCTTAGAGCTGAATGGGAGAGACGAGGGAGCCTGATAGGCGGTTAAAGAAAAGTAATTTTCCACTTCAGCCAATTGTAGTGTGGTTTTCTTTTCCCTCTTCTGTCTGTCTGTCTCTCTGGAGGGCAGCCAGATGGTTATGGTCAATAACGGGTGCTTCAGGAGTTATCAAAGTGTTTGTGTGTGTGTATATGTACGTGCATGTGTGTGTGTGTGTGTGTCTGTCTGAGAGAGCAAGTTGATGTGTGTCCATTTCAAAGGCTCTTCTCAAACAGTCCTCTCCTTTAATTCTGCCACCCAGCAGGACACATACTCTCTCTCTCACTCTCTCTCACACACACACACACACACACTCAGATTCAGAAACATCCCTCTCTCTCCTCTGAGGGGCTAATAGGGTGAAGTGAGTGTGTCCCCGTTGAAACAGTGGGCTCTCTTCAGGGTGGGCACGGCTCTTGGGGGACGACTCGGGGTCCTGAAACCGACATGTTGGGATTTGGCCTTTAATCAGCGACATCAGTGTGCTTCATAATCTGGGTCGGGACCCTGATTTGGGTCACAAGGGGTCCCACAGTTCTTTAGGAAACACAGACGGCCTCAGCTGCAGCTTGTTCCTGCAGCAGAGCGATCCTGAGGCAAATGCACATCGTCCATCTACCAACTCCAACGATGAAAACGTGACGCGATTTGAATGTGAAACTTCCTCATTTTAAGGAAACAACCAACTTTTTACATTACAGGAACAACTTATATATATGGTTTTAATTCAAGTTTGAAGAACATTTGTCTAAAAATGCATTTTCAAAACCAAAAATTAACACCAAGTTTGCAAGAATAAAAGCTAGAGTCATACTTTTCAACTTGATAACACTTATTCTGAAGCTAATAAATCACAAATAATGATATTCTTCTTTTAGCAGCTAATTTTTGAGGTGGAAACTGTGCAGTAATGTGTCAGCTATGTGTGGAGAGTCAGTGTTGTTTAGAGCTGTGGGGCTTTGATTCACTTTGATAAATTATGTTTTATTTCCCTGTCGTTACCTAATTGCCCATATGAATCACTTCAAATCAGGCTTATGTTGGTTTAGTGAGAAAGCCTGAAATACTCCAGAGTGGAGGTGAAGAACACTTTTTATTTAACTGACAGCAAGGCTTGAAAGGGATGATGATGGATAAATTATTTTTTATTAGTTATTTTAAATGGGTTTTAGTTTGAATTCTCTTATAGATGTAGATGTAGTAGTCAGACAGCTCTGAAGTTTTTTTTGTTTTTTTTTCGGTTGTTACTAATATGATGAGGAAGTCAGATATATACGTATATTTTTTACCCATGTGGAAACCAATAGGTATTTTTGGCTCTGGTGACCTCTCTGATCCTGAGGTCACATGACCAGCTCTAACAGTAATCCCTCAGCCAAAGGCCGACCAGGAAGGTGAAGTCAACGTTTCTCTCTAACACAAAAGATCTTGCTGACTTCCTCTGTTTACTCCCCACCCCTGCACACACACACACACACAACCACACACACACACACACACACACACACATATGCATTGACACACTCAAATACAGACACTTGTAGACATAGGCAAACATACACACAGAGCAGCTGTTCAAACTGTCTCTCCACTGAGGCTGCCCGGTGCTGAAAAGCCTCCGAACTTCACTGCAAACATGGACAGAAACAAGTCAACAAATAAGCCTCGGTGAATAAAACATGTTGGTAAATAAATGTATCTAGCGACAGGAGTTAAATTATACCGAAGAGTATTTCAAGATTGTGACTGCAGCTTTCAAGCCACGTAACACAATAGTTGTGTTACCATCACAATGTTGCGGCAAATATTATGTGAAATTTTCTGCTAAATTAAACGTGAATTCCTTCAGCTCTCTTTTATTATCGCCTGTCTTTATTTTCATGAACGGCTGCATCTCTCCTGAGCAGTGAGCTTTTGTGGTGAAATAAAACAAGGCTCCCAGACTGGAATGAATCCAGGTGTGTGCCAGCTGTTACATGACGCTCCCATGTCTTCAGTTTTTTTTTTTTTTTTTTTTTTGGGGGGGGGGGGGGGGGGGGTTCAGGTAAAGTTGAAGCGAGTATGTATGTTTTTAATGTGCAGCTCAGAAGAAGAAGATGAAAAACAGGTGGACGGAGTGTGATGCTGCTGCAAGTGGTTACGACGCTAAAAGTGTATCTGAACGTTAATCATAAATAAATCATTGTGATTGTGTGTGTGTGTGTGTGTGTGTGCGCGCTCTCTATCTGTCTGGTTTTATCTTTCCACCCCTCCTCTCTCTCTCTCTCAGGATTAAACATGTTTATCAATTATCACTCCATCTTGCCTCTAGCTCTCAGCACGCCACACAGCTAATTGAATCATTAAACAATCGCTACTCCTCAGGGAGTGTGTGTGTGTGCCTGTGACTGTGTGTGTGTGTGTGTGTGTGTGTGTGTGTGTGTGTGTGTGTGTGTGTGTGTGTGTGTGTGTGTGTGTGAATGGAGAGTGTGTGAACGGGGTGAAGGGGGGAGTTGTTTGCAAACATGATGATGCCCTCAGGCTGCCTGCAATGCACTTGTCAGATATGTTTATTAATTTATGACAATTACACACACACACACACACGCACATGGATGGGGGCCTCTCCTCTTCTAACACTGGCAATTGGTCGACTTGTACCGGTGCGTCTAGCAGGATGTATTTCTTCTCGTACACACACTCACAACATCTGCAGTTTACAGATGTTATATTATTTAAATTAACAGAACAATTATGAGGTCGGTTGCAGAGGTCAGACAGGAACAAACAGTTGCAAACTGAGCTGCATCAAACCTGAAACCTGAACCTGTGTTTGCTCCGGATTTAACCTGTATTCATTATTATCATTATACATTAAGGAAGATAAAATCATCCCCTGTAGACTCAAACATCCATCCATCCTTATCAGGGTCACAGTGTGGTGAAGTCCCCACACCCTCACATTCACACCTGTGCATGTGTTTGGACTGTGGGAGGAAGCAGGAGAGTTGCTCCCAGTGGCTCTGTTGTTGATGTTTGTGCGCATGCGTGAGATTTGCTGTGAGATGTTCATTTGTCGTTGTAAACCATTGGATGTATGATGTAAACACGGAAGAACATCTCGCAGCAAACCTCACGCAGCCACTGGGAGCTGCTGCTACAACAAGGCTAAAAACAGAGATCAAATTATTTTTTTCCGAACAACTTTTTCATGTGGCGGCTTCAGGACACTTGGGTCAGTACAGACGAGCAGTATGGAGGTATCTGGATGTTTCATAGCGTGTGTTTTGGACGATTCAAAAGTGAACTCTATCTGCCGCCATTATATGAAAATCTGTTGCCAGTTGGACCCCCCCTGGAACTCCAAAAGCGTTTTGATGACTGAGTTCTCCAAACCCTTCCTTGGCATGACGGTGAGTAGAAAATTGGTGAATTATCGATTTTGGGTGAAGTACCCCTTTAATATGTAAGTTCAGTGTGTTCTCTATCTGACCTTCCTCTATACAACACGTTAAATATGTCACATCTGGATCACGACATGTAGCTCCAGAGTCTGTGCTAATGTACAGTCGTCAAGTGGTTTAGTTTATCATGGTAAACTCCATGTTTATCCTGATATTCATACTCGTGTGAGACTGGTTTCATTCGACGCGTGGGTGGCAACAGGAGTCTTTGCAGATGAATTCAGCATTCACTCTGGATGAATGTACATTTTATGCTCTCTGTGTGAACTCTTCTACGTTCACAGGATTTACATCTGTTCACACCCTCAGAGCTTCTAAAATTAGCACCTAGCTCTGTCTGAACTCGTCCTCACGGTGATGCCGGACATGTTTTTGGGAACACTGAAATTATATTAAATACATTTCAGTGCAGCAGAGAAAGTAAAAGTATTGAATGAACTTTAACCTGTATTGTTATAGTTTCCACAGAGTTGGTCTGGTCACATGGTTCGCAACATGTGAAAATTTGGCGTGTTAGCATTAACCCATCCAGGTTAATGCCGTCATTGATTACAGCTGATCTACGGTGTACAGTAGCTATCGTGTAAGCTGGTATTACCTTCTCTGAGCCATTATGTGATTGCTGTCATCGCTGATTGTGAACGTACAGTATCAACCCATCATTATCCATAAGCCTCATCAACTCTCGACCGACCACACAATCAGAACGGCTTGATTCACCGTCGCTGCCTCTTCAGCGGCAGCTTCATTCAACCCCTCGTCCCTGGATCCTCGTCTACTGCTACTTTAAGGAATGATCGTCTATCAAATTATCAAGATGAAATGATTTAGCTCCTGTCTACGTAGCTTCCTGTGTGGCTATGCTACCTTTACATGGGATAATGGATTGAGTGATAAGACCCTGGACTTTATCTCAGTAAACTATAACATGAGAGGAAACACAAGGAGATACCAGTATGCTTTGTTATTGCTACACAGCTGACATTGGCATTAACATTGGTATTTATTTCCCTATATAATTGTTAATCTGTCTGCATAAAGTACATGTTATATGGGATTTCCAGAGTAAGGGAATTTATCTGTTATTTGAAATCCAAATAATACAAAATATAATCAGCATTTGATGAATTTTGGCAATTTAAACTCTACCTTTCAGTATTTCGTAGTGGATTTAATTTTAATTTAATGACACTTTTTAAGACATAAGACTGAGAGCATTTGTAACATACAAGGTTAAAAAGCAGAAGAATATGCAAATATAGAGATATAAAAAACGATGTAAGACAAACATATAACTATGTACCAAAATGTTTCAGGAATATGTGAATCTTGTAAGTTATTTACAAGAATAGAATAACATTATATTCACAGTTGTAACGCGATGGACGCCAAAAGTTTCCATTCAAAGCCAATGTAAATGACGCGATGGCGCGCAATGGCGCGTCGGGCAATGCGTTTAAGAGCGACGCGATGTATCACTTGAAGTTGAAAAATTTGAACTTTTCAAGCAACATTGCGTGGCGCTGTGCCGCGACATCCAATCAGCATTGATATCCAACCACGTCACCGACACAGCCACCATAGTTACGCCAGACACACATTTCAAAACATGGTGTAGAAGATTACTGTGGATGTAGTCTCGCTCACCAAACCCTCCTTCAGAGAAGAAGGCTGTGGCTGTGTAAAAAAAAAAAAAAAAAAACACGGGGCTGTGTGTGTTTTCCTCAGATCAATACTATAAAACATCCATGGCCGTTTCCTGGAGCTTTACGACACAACGTCGTACTTTTACCGTGATCGTAATAAAAAAGATAATGCCTGCAGAGGGTCAGCGAGGAGGTGCTTCCTCCTAAGTTGTGAATATTTAATATGTATTTATATTTATTAATATTTCAATACTCAGCTATGGTTGACGAGAGAAAGAAAATAGCGGGAGGTGGGTTGCATCATAGCGCGATGAAGCGATGATGAAAATGTGACAAATGTGTCAAGTGACGCGATACTCGCGTTACGGGCGATGACATCGCGCCCATCGCGTTTGGTGTGAACGCACGGTAAGGGATAAGAAAGTATTGCACAGATGGGGGGTGCATGGGGGTGTACAGCAGCAAGGTGTGCAGTTTGTATACAAAATTGGAACGTAAATAATAAATAACAACTTTAAACCTTGTGAATACATCCTAAATAGTGGAATAAAAACAAAAGGAAGAGATGTGTGAATATTACAAAAAATGGCAAATGAAAGTGAAGTGCAGGATGGTCAGAGTCCAGGGTGCAGGTAATTACAGAGTCAGACTGGTGTTGTAGTCTGACTCAGCTGGGATGAATGACCTTTTGTTAAATATTATTTGATCAGATCATCCTTAAATTCTCATCCCATTTCTAATTCATCAGATCTTTTATCATAAATGTCGTTGCTAGCCCCAGGAAGATACATTTTATAATTTACCATATTGATTTCGTCAGTGATTTATATGGTTTCATGCAGCTGGATTTTCGTCATATTTTCCGCTGCAATAAAAAAACAAAACAAAACAAAAAAAACTGGTTTTAGTTTCATCCTCTTATGAACGTGTAACTTTGCGTTTGGATTGTGAAGGTTCCTCAAGTGAGAGAGAGAAATCCAGATGGAGGAAGAGTGACGTGAAAATTACGGGGCGACAGAGATTCAGAGAGAGAAAGGAGGAGCAGCCCCCCCCCCATTCACACACACACACACACACCTCAACACACACACACACACACATACCAACCCCATCTTGTGACCGATTCGTCACCGCGACAACCATCACCCCCACCTTATTCTGGGATGTCCTGTAGTTATGTTCTTCAATTATGTCTCCCTCTTTAATGTCGCGGCTGCACTTCCATATTTAGTCAACCACTGCAATTTTAGCTGCCGTGTTGAAATGCAACCGTCTCACCCTGGAATCAAAGGACAGATAGAGCTTCCTCAGGCAGAGAGAGAGAGAAGGAGGGAGGAGGGAAGGAGGGAGGAGGGAGAGGGAGAGGGAGAGAGAGAGAGAGAGAGAGAGAGAGAGAGAGAGAGAGAGAGAGAGAGAGATTTACATTTATTTCTATATTCTTTCAGGCTACATCTGCAATTTGAGCCACAACAGGGAGATTTTCAGCATGCCAAGCAACTTTCAAGGAAAATGTGAGGTATGGCAATTTATCCCTCTCACCCCTCCACCGATCCACCACCCCTCCCAAACCCACCAGCCCCTCCTGTACGCGAGATATTTTATTTTTGTCTGCACTGTAACCCCTGAAAATATGTATATTATTAAAAAATGGACTGAGGGAACGAACACGAGACTGAAATCTGCTGCAACAATTATGTGTACAATGTTAAGAAGAGGTTGAAAAGGCCAAATACAGTTTCCGTTATTATTCATCCTTTTATCAATGGCTTTCTAGTAAAGTCACGGTCCTGAAAGAGGAAACATCAAGATAGATAGATAGATAGATAGATAGATAGATAGATAGATAGATAGATAGATAGATAGATAGATAGAGATATGAAACACATATTGAACTAAATAGACTCAAAAGTATCTAATACAAAAATAAGATAAATATATTGAACATTTATTATATTCCACATGCTTATATATAATTAAATGAAAACCAGCAGATTGCACTTTACAGTTGTTGTTGCTGTAATTTACTAAAGTTTACAAGTCTTTGAACTGTTATTATGATGAGTTACATTTATATATTGACAGCATTTACTTTGGTAGAGGTGAATAAGTTAAAGGTGTTTGATTGTGTAACTCATACAGATGTGCACACTGAGGGTACACAACTGTGTGTGCATGTAAGGTGTGCGTGTGTGTGTGTTTGTTTGAAGAAACATTGCGTAGTCAGGAACTTCACAGTATTAATGAAACAAAATGCAAAGCAAATATAGCACAGGTGCTTCTCCCTCCCTCCCTCCCTCCCTCCCTCCCTCTCCCTCACACACACAGACTTACACTTAAGGGGAATCTCTCTCAGCTGGAGGTGGCTACGGGCCAAGGGAGGTGTGTAAGAGAGATGTGTTGCATGCTAGAAGGTAGTCTCCCCAGGTGTGACAGGAAGAACCTTTTTAATAACACACACACACAAACTAAGATCGACAGAACGGGAGAAGATAAAAGAGCGAGAGTACACGGTGTGCAGGCCGAGAGCCAAAACCTTCATTTATCTTATCCAGTGAACACGTGTTCGTCTCCTTTAGTGTTTGTCAGATTTTATGGGCTTTGATTTTGATTTGTTGTTTGACACGTCATGTGATCAGGAGTTGGCCTGAGATTAGTCAGATCATCGTGTCAGGGAGGACACGGCGCTTTGATTTACCACCAGTACATGGACCGGAGAGAGACTACTGTGTATTCAAGCTGCCATTCATTTCCTCTCTATTGTGACAGACTTTAAAATATTCAACATTTAACATTTGGAAGTGAAAATGTGTCTAATTGTTCTTCTTTTGCACATTTATTGTACCTTGAATAACCTTGTTTATGCACCTTTTATTTTTTTTTTTTTTTTTATCTTTTCTATGTTTAATCAATGTTTTGTGTAATTTAAATGCTCTCCTATATGTTTGTAGCTTTTGTCTGAAAGGAATTATGGGATCACTAATTCTTGTTAAGAGTAGAAAAAAGAAGAAAATATGTCTGATTCAGTTGTTTTCTTCATATAGAGATCAAATCAAAGCTGAATCTTCTCAATACCCCCCAAAAAAGTTACAATAAAATGATCCTACATTATGAGATGAGTTCATGATTTAGCTTTGGTCTGATGTACTGTATATAAATCTCAGTGATCAACATCTGATCTTATCACAATCAATGAAAGTACAAATTAGTTATAATCTGATGAGAGACACAGTGAATGAACATGTGTTTAATCTCATCTAGAGTAAACCGGACCTTAATTATCGTGGGTTGTGTGTCCGTTCTGATAATCAGGCTTTAACAACCTGAACTTTTATTTTAATTCACTTTATTAAAACATCCTGATGTAACCACTGTACAGTTTTTTCTTGTCAGAAATGTTAATAGTTGACATGTGAGTGGTATTACATTTGATTTTTTAGCACACTTTCTGACCTGATGGTTAAAATTAGTCAATTATTTGCCTTCTTTTTGATGTTTAGTTATAATTTTGACTTTATTTTATCCTGTACCACACAGGAAAGATGCATCAAAGCCTCCTGCCTGGATTCAAAAGTCATCTGAATACTTGCTGCCTTTTATTTCCATTTGTTGTTTTTGTTGTAGTTTCATGTTTCATCTTAAAAAAAAACAACTTCACCTGGGACAAATGATAAAACAGCGATTAAACTCACAGGGGTAAGAGCCTGTATAAAGCATTATATATTTATCGTCACTTCACTTTAGCTGATGAACCTTCACTTTAATTTGTGTTGCGAAAGTTTGTAAAATCCGCCTGACAGCTGGATGCAAAGTACCACTCATTAAGTCCCATTTTTAACACACCTGCTGTGTTTGTTGCCCCTCCCTCAGGGCAGTTAGTTTGGGGGGGGGGCAGGTTCTTTGGAAACCGACACTATTGCGACTCATACGCTGGTAATTCTGCCCTGTGGCTGGAAATCTCCTGCCAGCCGTGTTGGCAAGAGGCCAGTCTGTATTCACTGAGTCTTATCTATTGTAAAAAAAGAAAAAAAAAAGAAAAGAAAAAGTACTTTGACAAAACATTTTGGTTCTGAATCAACTTGCTGCTACGGCCAGTTGACACAAAAGAAATAACCTCTCTTTTAAGTGCAACAGCAGCAGAGTTAAGCTGTTATCATTAAAACATTTTCTGCTCAGTCACAGCAGTAATAACTTTAATATCGCCAGATCAAAGTAATGGGATTAACTTGAACCACAGTGGTTACTTCAAAAGACACAGTCAGACAATCACATAACCTTTTTTTTTTTTTCACAGATTGTGGGCCTGATATCAAAGGGTGTTATGTAAAAACATGATGAGATGTTTGGATGTGAGAAAACACACAGAGGAAGCTAATTAATTGGTTTTTCTGGCGTGTTGGAGAAAGAAAAAGAAAAAAAAAACACACACACACACACAGCCCTTCCTGAACGCAACACCTGGGTCTCAAATGTCAGGCCTGGTTCACCTGGAACCACACAGAGGGCAAACAAACAAGAGTGTGTGTGGGTGGTGGGTGTGTGTTTGTGTGTGTGATTGACGGAGAAAAACCAACACGCTATTTAAAAGACTATATGAAAATTAAAAGCATGTTGCTGATGATAAATTTGAAGTGTAGTGGGGTTTTTTGTGCAGCCTAACTTTAGGTTTGGCTGAGAGAGAGAGAAGAACCAGCTGCTCTGCTCGTACATTTAGAGAGAATTACAAACGTAAACCAAACCAAACGCTGACACTCGATCTGCGCAGCTGTAAAACCCATACAGAGGTCTTCACATTAAGTTTTGAAAGTGCTCCAGGTTTTAACTCAGGAAAGATAAAACTCTGATAAACTCTGGGGAAAATGCTCCAACATCTCCATATCAAGGCAGCTGCTTTGAGATTAGAGCTGGTAAATATTTTAGCTTGACAATGACGGGAAGTAGCACATTGGTATCAGTGTTGTTGTTTTTTTGACATAGTAACACAGTTAGAAATCTGGATTAATCTGATTACCTACTGCTCCGCTGATAGGGGGCTCAGCTCCCACATTTTAATATCTGCAAATGGATTTTATTTTGGGTGGTGTCTGAGGTGGTGTCCCACAGTCCACAGAGGTTAGGTCAGGTTAACTGGTGACACTTAAGTGTCCATTGATCTGAGTGTGAGTGTTTGAGGTTGTTTATCTCTCATCTATCCTATAAATTAAAGACAGTTTAATGAATAAACAATATACATGTTGTAACATGGTATATGATGTATGTACCGCTCAATTGATTGATTTCTCGCCAGCGTCATTGAAAACTAATGCACATGGCGAGGTGGAGGGTTAGCAAAACAGCGGAAAAGTGACCCCTTTAAAGGAGTAAAGCCCCAAAATATACTTTTAAAAAGAATATATATATTTAAAAAAAACTAATAACTTGATGACAAATAGAAAGGGGGAAGGAAAGTGTTTTTAAATACCTCAGTGTAAGCCGTTGTTGCTTATCAGCTGCACATCTGACCTGCTCTACAACAGAGAGAGACTGGAGTTTACACAAGATGTCAATCAAGAGCACAGGTTACACGCTAATGCAGCACATACAAGCCTGTCCACTTGCATGCACACACACACAGACACACACACACACAATCAGGCAGGTGGTGTTGGAGAAGGGGGTGGCTATTGCCCAAGAGGGAGGGGTTTGGCTCTGTGACTGACAGGCCATTAGTTATCAGGGTTTGGTCCATCATCTTGTTGACTGACGTCAGAGCGAAGGAACGCACCTTTTACTAAATATAACACACACCTGCTTGCACACGCACAAACACATGCACACACACACACAGCAGGTCTGAGTGGCTACACGCGTTGAAAACACACTCACATATACACAGAGTTTGTATGTCAGACAAATGTGAGTATGCGGACACACACATTCACACACTTTTATCTTGATATCACACATGCACACTAAAGTAACTCCATACTTGAACCAACATGAACTTTGACCTTCAGCAAACACCTCATCTGTCTTCTCATTGGACGTTGGGAGGAGCACATGGCCACTCCACACCAGAAGTTGTTTTTAAAGACAGGGGCTTCACACCAGAAACATTTGTGTACAATCTACAGAAGATTGACAATGAAATTCAGCCTCAGCTTGACTGTGTGGCTCATTAGCCATCATTAAATAAAGGTTCCAGCTTTTGAGATACTATAAACATTCTCCATGGAAAATACTTGGAACAAGGTTTCAGAGAGTCTGTGACACAAAACTGACTCTCAAACTGAAAGAAAATGTGACATCTTTTCTTCCAGCTCCATGTCAAGTGTTTCAAGGTGCAGTGACACATTTCTCTGGGGCCTGATGACACTTTTCAGTCACACTCAGTTTAAGTTTTATTCATTTGTTGAACATCCTCTCCAATCTGCAATTCTAAAGAAAAAACGGAGGCATCGTACACTGTGAACTGCAGCCTTTGCACTTATTCTTTCATCATTATGAACACATGAATAAAGGAAGTCGTCGCTCGTGAATGATCAGGACAAATCAAAAATGAGCCTTAAATGCAGCAACAAAGAGGTACTCCAACTCAGAGCAGAGAAATAGAGATTCAAGAGTCAAAGGGTCTGGATAAGTGTGAGCGTTGATTAAACTGAAATAATTTACTTTTCAGTTTCAAATCCCAAATGCAGTGGTTTCCAAACCAAGCAAAACAAAACAAAAAACACGTCTGACTTTTATTCTCACAGGTCCTCAGATGAAGCCAAACCTGAGATCGACGTGTGACTGTTTCTTGTGACATGACACATGTGTAGACCAGTCACATGTTTGCACTTTAAAGACTGTAGTTATGCTACAAACACATGAAGAATATGAAAAATAAAACAGGAATAAGCACCTTCTCCGGCTGTGAAATCTGCGCCCACATCAACAGCGGCAGGACACGTGTTGCCATAACACGACATGCTGTGACAGCACATCACTGTGCCATTGTCCAGCCTCAGAAAAGCTCCAGACTTGCTCGTTCAAGGTAGCCGGCACATCCTGGCTACCTTGACTTCTCCTCTTCTCCTCCGCAGTCTTGCAGCTGCCATAATGGATGAGCAGAAACTGTTTTGTCGAAGAGAGAAAACCATTCTTAAGTCGATGACCTACGACTGCCAGATATTTTCCTCTCTTCGTGAAGGATCAAGCGAAATAATAGGCAGCACAAAACAGGCTCAGGCAGAAGTCCATATTCAGTATAAATGCTTTACAGTGTGTTTGTTTGTGTGTCATGAGGCGTTGTTGACGTGTGGCAACACAGATTGTCCAGTGGGTTGTATGTGTTTTGGACATTACACTGCATTTCACATTGTGTAGCACCAGGTGAAAATAAATTCACTGCATTGGTTTGCAGCACAAAACACGAAGAGACACAAACAGCACAGACTGTGCTAAGGACGTCCTTTGTTTGATTGTTTGCTTTTGGCTCAGCAGCTAGACAGGAAAAGTAGATATTAATCAATATTTTGTGTGTCTGTATAAATATATATATGTACATTATGTGAGGGAACACTTTTAAAACAGCTATGTGTCAGGCTTGCTATTGCTACATAATGTGTCCTCTGAGCAGACTAGACACTAGTGACTCGGTATTGGAAAACAACGAGACCAAACTGGAGCTAGCTGGTTAGCATCCAAATGTCACTATAAGAGAAGTGATAATTTTTTGCTTGCTTTCCGTCAATGGAAGCAGCTCTTGATGAAGATGGACTGAAGTTTGATGATGAACTTGCAACGTTGTCAGTGTCCGTCAGGCCTGTCTCACAATTACAGTTGATATAACATATTTCTCCACAAAGGCTCCTGGTGCAATATAGGTTTCAGTTTAGTTGCTGGAGAAGAAAGTAAAGGGAAGATTCAACTTGAACTTATCAGGTGACCAGAAACTGATCTTCTGTGCAGAATAAACAGAAAACTGCTAATACATCTGACTATGTCAGTTTTGAAAGGGATTAATATGTTAGAATAAAAAATAACATCAGAGTGTTTCGGTTTGTTCCACTGCCATCAAGTGGTCAAACAGTCAATCAATTAGTCAATTAATTCAGCTTTAAGATAAAAGGAAGTAAAGATGAAAAGCTTGAACTTTGTGCAGTAAACGGTAACAGTAAATGTTTTAATAGTTTAACATGACAGCAGGAATTTATAAGTGCAATAATTAAATGTAAAAGTGTCAAACAGGTGCTGCTTCTGTTTAATTTGACAAAAATTAGGCCTGAAGTTTAAAAATTTTGGGAAGGAAACAGAAAAAAAGCATAACTCCACTGCCTCGATCCACTTAATTTAATGTCTGGCCTGATGCCAGACTGTATTGATAAAAAGTTGTCTTTCATGTTAGCTGTTGACGTTAGCACGATGAACAAGATACAGACACAATGAAAACCACGGCGCAGCAGCCGAACACAGCAGCCCGCCGCTGAATGGTGTCACTGTGACGAGGAAACTCGACGCACAAATGTTTGCTGCCAGATAGCAGAAAAATAAATGACTGAAGATGATAATGAATGTGACGCAGAGATAGTTTATTTGTTTAAACACACACACATACTATCTCCCTCTCGCAGACTCACACACACATGTACAACACACACTTGATGGGAATAAAACAGCAGATAAATGCACACTCACTACACTCAATTAATAGCATTGCTTAAAATCCGTCATGCAATTACCAAACGCTACATCACTGCCCTTTAAAGATACGGTAATGGTGACTAGTAGCTTTTCTAAAAAACAGATAGCAGCGTTGTCTTGATAGATGGCGGGGAACAATACCAAAATCATTTTCTTAATTATCTCCGCTGGAACTAATGTTGCAGATATATGTGTGAATTAATTATTGGAGCTTGATATAAGAGAGGGAGCAAGAGAGAGAGCAGCATTATCCACCAGAATCTTTTTTTCCCCCCCTACTCCGCATTCATTAAGGCAAAAGCAACTGTCACTCACTCCACGAGACAAAACCCTGATTTCCAGAAATCAAATTACCGCTGAAAACAGAAAGAGAGGAGGGACAGAGGAATCAACAAAAGACAGCCGAGACCTTATTGTGAGCGTCGATGAGAGACACATCGTGGCAGAGAATGTTTCTTTCTTCCATTTGTCATGTTCACACCCCCCCTCCCTTTTTCTCTCCCTCCATACAGTGGCTTTTCTGTGGGCAGCTCCTTCTATGGTTGGGAGTCAATTTCCTTTCAGGGTAGCGCTCCCTCTTTAGCAGCTTGGCATAATGAACATGACCTTGTGACTCGCCTTCACTCTCTCTCTCTCTCTCTATCACACACACACATTCAGCTCCAGCCTCTCTTTCTCTGCACTGTAACCTCAGTCACTGACAGATCTCACCTCAAGCCAAACCCGTATTAACCTTGTTGATCTCAGGTTTTACTCTCTGTGCTATGTACTGTAGGTGTGCTGTGTTGTCTCAGAGTTTCTCCAGGATTTCACCACCTTCTGTGTTGTTTTCTGCTCCTGGGTGAAGGCTGGAGGATGCATTGTGTAAAAATACTACACTTTATCTCAGGCGAACTACCAATAAGAACATGACAAATGTTTCTGTTAGTCTCAGTTTATCTAACTCTCCTTGCATTATTGGTAAATTGATCCTCTCTATCCGGTCTGGATAGGGAGCTCAATGTACCCTGCATTTGGCTTTGTGAATGGAGGTGGATAGAGACACGTCCATGACTGAAAGGCTATAAGCTTGCCACATTAACATAAAAAAAATGCATTTCATAATAATAAAGTAAAAATAATTGTATTTATACTATAGAGCACTTTTCAATTAAAGTGCTTTCCAAAGGCAAAGGACATTCAACACAATCAAAGAGACACAAAATGAGGGGAAAAAGTGCATATGCACACAAACATATATATACACATACAGATACACATTTATACTCTCACACTCACATTCAATGAAAGAAATTAAAGGGTCTACTCAAACTCAAACAAAGGAAGTGGCCACAGAAGCACAGTCAACTGTTAGTAAAAGGTGTTTTATATAAAAATAAGTTAGTTAATAAGACATGATTGAAAAGCCACAACAACAGAGACAGCTGATCTGATGGAGGAACCAGGACTTTGTTTTTTAGCTCTGGACTCTTGTATTGTAGAGCTATAAAGGGTTAATGTACTAAAAAGAAGTTAAAACTTTGCAATTTGGGTTAGTTAGAATAACAACTTTATTGAGTTAAGGGGACCATTGGTGCCATGGTTACAGCAAGACCATGTGGTAAGGGGATGTTCAAGTTGCTGAAGAGAAATTATGAGATTTATCTTCAATTATTTGCAGTTAAAGTCAAAAGCCTCATTGGTTCATACTGAAACAGACATTTATTTTTGTGAGTCTAACTGAAGTGGTAATGATTTGACTTGTTTGTTTTAGGTGTGAGGCCTCATTACTATGTAGTAAAGCGTGTTTATCATTGTTTTAAATAGGGATTAGGCCATGTACCCAATAAGCCACCACATTCAGGGAAATGAAGGTACATGTTGAATAACATTATAAATAATCATGTTCTGTCATTTTTCTTAAATTACCATCACCTCCTACACACTGACCTCTCACAGCCCGTGGGTGCAGGGGCAGGACAATTATATGTGGCCTTAATGTCTAGGCATTTTTTACCTATACAGTCTGTCTTCGTGTTTTAGGCAGCCACTGTCTCCATGGTGAATGTCATTAGAGCAGGATTTCAAGGTGCTAAGCATTAAGGTCCCCCCTCTATCTCTCAGATACCCCTGCAGCCACCCATTGCCGGTTCAGCCCTTGTCAGTACCTGGATTCAGAGCTTTCATTCATTAGGCTGGGATTTCTCATGTGCTAAGCCAAAGCGAAGGCCAGCGCTATCTCAGATTTTACGTGCAGACACCTGCAGACATCTGTTCCCCAACCAAGAGTCTGGCAGCTCAATTAAACCTGGAATATCTGGATACCGTGCTGCTCTACATGAATCTACATTAGGATTCCTCTGAATGGTTTAAGTCGTCAAGCTGCCAGCTGCACATTTTCACCCCTGTTATCTCTGGTTTCTGGTCAAGTCCTCATATGAATTCACGTCTATCAGTGAAGAAAGTTCAAACCCCGATCACATCATATATTTTCTATCATGTGGTGACACAAAACCTTACCTTGTTAATGATATTTCTGTTGTCTACACTACATTGTTTTTGGTGCCACACAATAGATCTCATTACAGTTAAAGGCACATTAAAGTTGTGTCTACCCAGTCACAGCCTCACTGTTGAGGACTTTAACTTGTTTAAAAGTTTATTTTTTACTTGGTAAGTGAAAATTTCCTGTTCAGTTGGCAGATAACTTATCTAATTTCAAGTAATATCACTTCACTTCCAATATATTTGTCTTGTTTCCATTATGTCCCTGCGCTGCTCAACACATATAAAACCTAGAGCCCGATCACACGAATACGGATTTATTGAATCCACAAGGAAACGGCATTTTGGCATGTACTTTGATCATTACAGTGGAAACTACTGTATATGCTCAATCTAATAATAACCTATAGCAGAGGTCTTCAACAGGGGGTCCGTGGAGGTGCTGCAGGAGGGTTGTGGAATTATTGGTTGACAGTGTTTTATATCTTTTAGTTTACACATACATTATCATGCCGTTGACAGACATTGTTGATATTGGCCTTGGTATCAGTGAATAAGGTGTGTTTATAAATGGCACAGCCACACTACTCACTGTACATTGTACTGTACACGTTTAGAAAAAACGTGAATATATGAACCTGTGTATTATTTGAATAGCTTAGTATTAAAATGCACAATAACTAGCTATGTTTATACATGGTACTGGACCCAGTTTAATATAATAAACATTTTTTTAATATAGTAGGGGTCCCTGCTTCATCTCTCCATCAATTTGGGGGTTCTTGGCCTGAAAAACGTTGAAGACCCCTGACCTATGGCATAATTATAGTGTCATGAGGCACATTTTTATGATATGATGGTTTTAAAGTTGTCATTATCTAATGTTAACCTTAAATATGTAAAACATACTAAAATGCTTCTGGTTCAGGATAAAAATGTAAAAAAAAAAAAAAGAAAAGAAAAAGTATAAACAAGTACAAGCATCAGTCTCAAACACTATATAGAGCATTCATGATTAAACATGATGATAAGAATAGGCTATAAAAATAAAAGTGCGCCATTTCTAAGCATACATTGTAGCATACATTGCTACATAACCAAACCCCCCTAATAAAACAATCAAAGAACTATAAATACATAGATGGTACTTACTGAGAGATCTTGTGCAAACTTACAATTTTTCCATTTTACTAGTGTGACGGCAGCTGCAATAAAGTTAATTTTATACTATTTTGTTTCACTCCTTATGTGTCATACATAAAACGACACGTGTCGATCAGGGAAATCAAACCTCCTTGCGTATGTTCAAGTGTGTCATCCTGTCAAACACATCAGTCTGGTCTCCGGGCCTGTGATGTGACAGTGTGAGTTCATATTACAGTATAGGAGCCAATCCATCATCACATCTGTCAGTGCAGCTGCAGGGTAAACAGGATTATCATCAAGTAACCTCCCGTCAATGACCGCACAGCTACGATAAAAGTCCTCACGACTCTCCAACACCTTGTCTCACACACACATACACACACACACACTCACACTCACACTGAGAAATACACACATACACAAATCAGTTTTTCATCCATCACAGCGCTCTGGCAGAGTTCAAACTCTGTCAGCCAATTATGAGATAAGGCCTGACGTTAGGGTGGACCTCTCTTTGCTGTGACCATGAGCTCTCTGATCTCGTTATCGAAATGTCCATGGCGGTTCAAATTAACGCCTCCACACTTGTCCACCGCGGTCAGCTGACACACATACACACATATACTGGTCACCATTTCTAATCAGAGGAAAATTAATTACCCGGGGTTGGACAAACAAAGCGGCCTTTTTCATCTTTTTTTGTCTATTTTTTTCTTCTTATTCCTTTTTTCCTCTGTTGCTCGGAGTCTGGTTGTTGGCAGAGTAATATTGACAGATGAGGAACACAAAGAGGACTAAGAAGCAAAATGAAGGATTTGCGGGTCTTTAGAGCGTGCACGCTCAAAACGCCAAAATGAGCCATATCTATAAACTTATAGATTCCCTATTAATAGAGCACAAAACAGCTTCCCAGTGCAGTGCAAAGAGGTAGCAAGCTGGATTAAACAGCAAAGAGGAGAGGAGTGGAAGGGAGGAAAATATAGAGAGATAATGACAGGTTCATAAAAAAAGAAAGAGTGTGTTTGGTTGGTGCGCTGCAGCATTAAATGAAGACATGGAGCCACATTACCATATTAACGAGGCCCAGGTAGAAACACACGACTGTGCACGACTTACAGTAAAACGCACACAAACTATAAATACTCTCTCCAAACTCTCTCTCACACACACACCCTCCACATACAGAGCTCACCCTCACACACTCCACCTTCTGCACACACAGTCACCCACTTACCCACTCACTCACTCCACCTTTGAAACACACTCGCTCGTGCACGCTCACATACACACACACATCCCTCCACCCTCGACACACACCTTCCACCCCACCCCTTCATTAATACTTTCCTCTCTAAAGCGAAGGAGAAAGCCCTCCAATTATAAGCGACTCCTCAGCAGACGGGCTCAGCGCTGCATTTATTAGGAGCTCATTTGGCTAAGCAGGGCTAAACACAGCGCGTCGCGGAGAGGTGGGCGGCAGGAGCGGAGCGGAGGAGCGGGGAGGGGGTTGGGAGAGATGGGTAGTTGTGGAGGTGATGAGGAGGTGGGGGGGGGGGGGGGGGATGCACAAGGAAGATGCACCCTCTGTGTGTGTGTGACATTAAAGGGAACATCCCCGTATTCTGTCCTAATCCAAACTGATTTGAGATGGGGGGGGTGTGTGTTTGAGACGCAGCGCTGGATTATTTGTTTATGGTTGGGGAGGATGGCGGCGGAGAGGGGAGGGGGGGGGGCACCTCTGCTTCCCCAGATTTACCGTCTTATACCGTCTCGCGGCTCTTAATCGCCTCTCTTCCCCCAAACACAACCCATTTACAGTTCAAAGCGGAGCAGCCAGAGCCTATATCTATTGCCGGCTATATTATGATTAGTATTAATATCATCACCATATTCAAGGCTGAGAACGAGTCTCAGAGGGGGAACAACAAGGAGGGGAGGGCTGATCATCACATACACCCCATACTGTTGCTGCCCAAATATGGCGGCTCGCTCTTTGAACGCGTGACCTTAGCGAGGAGTCGTTCCTCGCTCTAATCAGAAGTGCAGCTTTGCCAGGTTTGGAGGGTTAGAGGTGTTACTCAGCACTTTTTACAGATGGATTTTTTTTTTTTTTTTTCCCATGTTGGAAATAAGACAAAGTCTGCTTCCTCTCTGCTGCTTTTCATTTTGCGTCCTGGAGACCTTGAAGCAAGCAGCTAAAGTATGGTAAATAATTTGAATAGCAGGTGGCTGAGGCTGTAACCTTGCCGGCAAATTTTCTTAAAAAAAAAAAAGAAATTCGACTTTTCTGACTGCAACAGCACTTTCTCTGTTTAAATACCACATAGTTCATTTCTATTAGCACCACAGGGTCATTTACTGAATGTAGGATACATATTTTTTTCAGTCTGGGAACCTTGAGGGGGAAAAAAAACTAAATGTCTGCAGGTTAGCACAGCACTGTAACTCCAACTTTCACAGGACTGGTCATCATGGTCTGAAGTGCATCAGTTTTGCAAGTTTTTTCATTATAATGCTCAGTCAAAAAATCCTTACAGGGTGTTCGTGATGCCTCACAGAAATGACCATAATGCAGCAGCTGTTGCAGGTGCTTGACTCTGAGCTATTAACCTTATAAACAAAGACTTTGAAATCTGAATTTGATGAAATTGTTTTTTCTCGGGCTGACCCCAAAAAATCTAAGCTTGGTAGCCATGGTAATTGATTATGAAGTGATTGATTTTTTCATTGATTGATTCCTTTTTGACACCGGTTCTCAACGGCAGTTACCGTGAAATGAGTAGGCTACTGGGCATCCTGGAAACCTGCCTGCCTGATAAGTTTTGGAGACATGCAGTGTTTCCCATACATTCATTATGTCCGCCACGAATAGAGTGAAGGCGGCATGGATTACATGATGATAAATAACACTTTTGTGGCAAATTGAGACATGCATCCATTTTCTTTTCTTCCCAGAGAAAAAAAAAAGTCAACACTGTCACAGTAATAAACAAACTCTAGTTGGTTTATCTAACCTGAGAAACTCAACACAGGGTTTAACTTACGCGTTGTCTCCATGGGATCTGACATGTACAGTCAGCTAAAGTAAAAGGCTGCTTGAAAGATGAATCAGATATTGCATTGCTTACTGTATGACCATGGTTGCCTGATCGGATTATGTTTTCAAATTTTTATTGAAACTCAAAGATCATCGAGGGTGAAGCTTGCAGTAGGGCATCCAACTAAAACAAACAAGATTTGGGTAACATTAATACATGTACGAACAGTAAAAGAAAAAAAAAAGTAAGAGATCAAAGCTACAAAGACTGAAACCTTCCAGTGAATTCACATATTTAAAAAGCTTGGGTGAAGTTTTGTAAATGTTTTCTAGCGTATCTCTCCAAGTAGTTAACAGGAGATTAGGATTTAGATGGAACAGTATTGCAAACACCAGGAGGTAGAGAAAAAGGTTAAAGGTCGTAGCTGGAAAAAAAAAACATGTCGAGAGAAATAAGCAGCAAGAGAGAGAGAGAGAGAGAGAGAGAGAGAGAGAGAGAGAGAGAGAGAGAGAGAGAGAGAGAGAGAGAGAGAGAGAGAGAGAGAGAGAGAGTGATGAAACAGCAAACACGCACACATGGATAAAGTAAAAGGCAAATTAACGAAAACACATTCATGAAAAAAGTGTAAGATTTCCAGAGAGACAGATAGAGCTGGATGGGGAAGATTAAAAAAAAGGCAAGGATAATAATTGCCCTCCCTCTGTGGCACTCTGGTTTTTAAAGTGTGTTTTTACGTGTCTGCATCGTCGTGCTGCACAGCGAGCATCCCTGGCGTGGTGCCAAACTCCATCTCTCCTCACCAGGCCCAATAACCACCCAGCTATCTGCACCTGCTCCAATTATTATCCTATTAGCAACAAATACCGCACAATTACCGCCAGAAACCCTCACACCCAGGCCGCCGCAGGCTGTAAAAACCCAGGCAGAGAGAAATTAGCGGGGAGCAGCAACAGCAGCGATCAGACAGCAATTAATCAGCAGAGACATCTCTCAGTGTGGGGAATATAGGCAGATGCCCAGCACCTTTAGCTGTGATGCAAGGGAGGGGGGGGGGATACAGATGTGGCACAGAGGAGAGGAGAGGAGATTTTTATTGCTAGTTTCTGTTGCACAGATGGACAAAATCATGGTCCTTGAAAAACCATTCAAAACGCACCCATGTGAGAGATGACCAAGCAAAAACAGGGTCTGAACTGACGTTGGAAAAGATTCACAGATCCATGTTTTTGACTAAAAGATGGAAGTGACTGCGACTTTGACTTTTCATTTTGGCGCGCATGTGGAGGGGGCCAACAGTGTTAATTATCAGAAAAATGTTATTAAAAAGAAAAGTTCCTCTGCCAAAATTTTTATAAAGAACTTGTGGTTTATAGAGCGAGAAAGAGAGGTTGATCTCGGGGTGTGATGGAACAGCCCCTGAACTTGATGAACTCAATCCACCCCATCTATCTGCAGTTTTCATTATAAATTACTGAAGAAATAAACCACAAAACAGGCAGATGTTAAATGTTGAACCTTGGCCAACTGTAAACTCCTTCATCACGGCACAAATACTGCAGAAACACAAGGACAGAAATCCCAACGCACTCCAGAAATGTTCAACTCACCGTCCCGAGTCGTGCGAAAAATGAACCAAAAACTTGTCGTAACTTCTGTGTAAAGTTTTTGAGTTATGACAAAGCAGTGTTTCATCAGGTTGCCATGACCTTTACCTATGACCTTTGATAATCGAATTCTGTTCAGTTTTGTCTTCGAGTCCAGGTGAACGTTTCTACCAAATGGCGTTAGTATGATGGAGTATTAGGGTGTGTAAAGTGTAAAATGGCAATTTTATAAGAAAAAAGCAGCGATTTCCTCCAAGTCCGCCTGGTTCTTTCTGCAGAATAGATGCATTTTCTTGCATATTCTTTTCAAAGTCCTGATACTGATGACAATGTGGTGCTTATGTGCCAAAAGATTAACTATCTCCTTGTTTGTGAAACCTACACTTCACGAAATGCTCCTACTTGCAAAATATATGAAATACTCACAAATATAAAGAACAAGTTTTGTATTAGGGCTGTCGATCAGTTAAAATATTTAGTGGCATGTGTCCGCAGTCAATCACGATTAATGACCCTTTTTTTTTTATTCGCTCAAAATATAGTGTAAAGAATAACTAACTGAAAACAACAACAAATACTTTCCAGAAACTCTCAAAGGCCTCACTGCATTTGGCATAAAAAAAACATCCTCAAATATTACCATGACAGTGCCAGCCAAATGGGAAGGGTTAGCAGAGATTTATTTCCAGCTACTGATTAGACTGCAGTTTGAGCCGAAGGCCAAAAATAACACAACATGTGCGAATTTGCAACGATGTGTTATCATTGTGTTAACTTTGACAGCCCTGGAATTCACATAGTAATCAGTTATGAAGTTAATAATCCAGTGAAAGACTTGAGACAGAAGACATGACAATGAATTCATTATATCATCATTTCTAAAACTGATGGAAGCAAAAACCACAGAAAGACTAAAAGTTTATCAGACTGTGTGATCAGCATCTATAGATTCTCATTGATCGCCAATGTGCAGAGATGATGATGATTTACTAGTAGGAAATGAATTAATCTCTATCTATTATAACTATTTGGTTAATGTGACCTCAGATCCTCGGTCAAAACTAGTGATTAATTCTTTACATCTGGATTCAGTGGAGGAAAAATCCTCCGGTAGTGTGCGTTCTCGGCTGCCAGAACTCCCCGTGTACACAGCCAAACATCAGCAGTTTGCCGGCTGATCAAAAGCACCGCAGAGCTTCGGGTAAAACAAAATACATGTTGTTCATGTCTGAAAGTTGATGCAAATTGCTGCCCAAATTGCTCTTTTCTTCTTTTATTTCTTGATGTTTTGATGTGTGTTTTGGTCGTATTTATGTTTTATGTTCTGTCATGTCTTTCCATCATCGCCTTGACATCCTGGCAGACAAAGATTACAGGCAAGGTGCCAGAATAAACACTTCACCTGACAACAACATCCCAGCTGTCGCTGCCTCGTCCTGATAGGCTGAAGATGTCCGGCTGATACAAAAGCAAAACTCAAGTAAAAGAAGAAAAAAAAAATGCTCCCAGCATGCCAAAATATACCTGCTGCACTCACACACACACTCACACACTCTCTCTCTCACACTCACACACATGCACTCACACACAAATGAAACCCACTAGTATTCATATTCAAATGAAAATTCTTATCTTACAAATTGTGGCTGTTCCCTTCAGTTGCTTTTAATGCATGTCGGAGAGATTGAAAAGTAGGTGAGCAGAGAGAGGGAGAGGGAGAGAGAGAGAGAGCGAGAAGGAGGGAGGGAGGGAGAGAGAGAGAGAGAGATGCTGAAAGGAGAATCACATCCTCTCCCCAACAATTTATCAGCCGAAAATTTGACAAACAGACAGACAGACTGACCGACAGACAAATTTCTTTTGCAGGCCCGTTAGCCACGCCCATGATGGCTGTCAAAACAGCAGTTAGGAGGAGAGAGAGATAGAGAGATGGAGCGACAGAGAGAGAGAAGGAGAGGGGTGAGAGAGATAAAGAGAACATTGAGACCCTGGAAGAGAGAGAGAGAGAGAGAGAGGGGAGGCTGTGTGTGTCTATCGCTGCTTGTCTTCCCTTTAATGAAACAGTGGTGTGCTTTTGGAGACAGTTAAAGCTGACAGAGGCACTCAAGTTCTGGCCAGAGGTCTCACTCAACACACACACACACACACACACACACACTTGCATGTTACCAACAGTGGACTGTCAAACTATGCCGACTACTATTTCTAGTCATCAAAGCAAAAATTATTTAAGGTCCTCCCTTCAAAATAAAACAGCAAAACTGCTTTTGTAATCTTCTTTTAAAATCTGCCAGAAGGGGACTTGATGTCTGTCAGGGAGGACACAGACGTATGAAAAGATACACAAGAGCACTGTGTAACAAAACTGTTGTTTTTTTCTCTACTTCTTCTTTTTTTAACACTTCAGCATCACACTTTGATAAATTATATAGGCTAAATACATATTTAGGCCCAATCCCATCTTTACCCCTTCACATTGGGGTTAGGGGTATCCTGCTGGTTTTGATACGGGATTGTAGTGATACACAATTTTAAAGTGACTAAAGAGGAGGAGTTTTGGAAAGCGAAGTGTTTTCACACTACATTTCCCATGAGCCTCCGTGCGCACAGACCGGCGAAAGCATTTGCCAAGAATGTTTTCATTCATCAAGAATGAAAGTCGGAGGTTCAAAGACGATCAGATACCGTCGTAGTTCCGACCATAAACGATGCCAACCAGCGATTCAGCAACGTTATTCCCATGACCCACCGGGCAGCGTCCGGGAAACCGAAACTAGGAAATTCTGTGCAAGTAGACTAAATAATAATATCAAAATAGCCTAACTATAAAGACAAAACAATATATTTATCAAAAATGGTCCCATTAACAAGCGTGGGTAATGTAGATTCATCCACATTATTATGAGACTCTTTTATAACCAAAAGCAAACTTCTTGGGGTCTCTTTAAACCTAATAGACGATTTTATATTGGTGAACGCTACTAAAATAACTCTATAATACTGGGCAACAATTTCAGGCATATGACTCTCTAGGGTGCAGAGAGCCAAAGATTAGCTTTAACTGACATACCCTAATGGTAATGTGTGTTGGTGCACTGTTGAAGCTCATTTATAATCTAGAGAGGAAACTGTTTCTGTACTTACTGTTCCTCTGTCGAGCCGTTGGAGCCACAGTGAAGATGACGCGTCCTGGTCCGTGTGCAAAACAAGTTTCCATGGCAGCAGAACGTCCTGACTGAGCACGAGCTAGCACCTCTCCAGCAGCAGCACGAGTGACAGCGTCCGTGGCAAACTATCAATAAAATCCACAAACTATAATAAATTCTCTGTCTGTTGATCATTTATGTTCATATTATTCAGTTCATACTCACTCAGAACTTGAAGCTCGGTAGAAAAACGTATTTCCAGCTAGCCCCGGCTAACAACAGGTTGTGCTAATTTAACGTTAGCATGAGCAACATCACTGACTGAAAACCAAACACGACTCGTTCACCCGTTTTATAGGACACACAAACTTATAATAAAAAAATACCGAGTGTGTTAACTACATGAACTACAGTAACTTATTAACATACACATAATATAATGTCTCAGTATTTTTCACCCGTTGCGCTAACGCTAATGCTCTTGTTTTTACGCACTCCGTTAAGTCCCGCCCTCCTCCGAACCCGATAGGTTACAACGTTCACCTTCAACTTGATTCTGATTGGCTGCTGGTATCAGACTGACACCTGGCTAACCAATAAACAAACAGGAAATGAAAATGAGAAGTTCAATGTCCACTTAAAACAGAGGAATTTTTTTAGATCTTAAAGGTGTACAGAAAAGAAAATTGAATTTGAGCCCACTTTGGGTCATAAAATTAATGTGATAACTCATCTTTCAGACGTTGTAGGCCAAACTTTGTGCAAAATTCTATTTTTGAGTAAATCCGGGATGAAAGTGTGTATTTTTTTTTTTCGCATTGGATAATGCAGGCGCACGGATTATACGTCAGCCTGTACACGATTCACCAGCCACTGATATTGGATCCGTCATCCGTCATTCAAACGTCTGAGACACGCACACACACACGGAGCTCGGTCTCGCCCCAAGCTTTGAATATCCCGCCCGCTCAATAACGACCAATCAAATTCGTTTTCCTCACTCGGGTAAACTCGTGGTGCAGCTCGTGACAACTCGGCGCGACACACAGGACAAACGGCCATTTCTGTACACCTTTAAAGCAGATATCAGTGGAATGTTTTTGTTAATATAAGTCCTAAATAGTCCTATTTTCCGTCAGCAATCACTTACATGAATTATTTCAGCCTAAACACGAGTCTCTCCGTCACTCTGCTCTGCTGTAACCCGAGGAGAAAATTTTCCTTGTGGGATACAAGTGTTATCCAATGAGGAGAGAGAACGGCATGAAGGGCTGTGTGTGCAGCCAAGGGATGCGCGTGAATGTGGTGACGTAGCACGAGGACCAATTGATGCCTGACAAGGGCGGGGGCTGCTAACTCATGGTGCGTGTAAAGAAACTCGTACTTTGTGTTTTTCCTTCCTGTGAAGTCATACCAGTTCGATCTGGTACGAGTTCACGGGTCGGAAGTTACGAGTGGCCGTTATAGGGAACTTTCACAGACAACAGGATGGTAAAAACACGAGCTACTGGTTACCTGGAACGCTACCAAGTCGTAGTTGTGACTTGAAGCTGTAACTTACGGTTTCAAAAGCCTGCCTTGAACGCAGCATTAGCCGAAACGGCCGTGAAGCTGATATCTGCTTTAACAATACCTATTATACATGTTTCCATATCAATAATGTAAACACAAATTACTTCTCGCGAGTGATAACTGAAACTAGGTCATAATTCAAAATCTTCTGTGAAAAATACTACACAGAAATATAGATTAAAGAAACAATATCCAAACAAAAATCAGCAGGGCCTTTCACACCAACATTTTCAGGACCACACAACAAACTAATTTCCCAGCATGCTTAAAATGCCCCAGCTAGATGGCTGTACAAATTACCAAAGAGAGACTGTATGAATGCGTTTAAGGATTTCAAAATTAGGACAACTATTTTATTGGAATGTTACACAGCAAAAAATGTGACATGTCCTTTGGTCTTTCACACACTGAGTTCTTTGACATCACTGTGCATGTGCATGTGCATGTGCACGTGGCCTCAGGCTAGACCAGACAGCAGGTCAACAAGAATTCTTCCAAAGTCTCTCTGTCTGTTTTTCAGTCCTCGTCCTTGTGTGTCTCACTTTCTCTGTCTCTGTCTTTTCTGTCATTTTTAAATTAAATCAAATTAAATATTCTAAATACTCTGCTGTATAACTGGAGGACTTGTGAGGAACAACAGCCATTCATGTTTGGTACTGGAGTAAATAAAAAGTGTCTCTCTACTTTAGTGCCAATATAATTTTATGGTGGTGAAATAATGATAGTGGAAAGAAAGTACTCTCAAAATGTTTTCACAGTTCTGTACGTAACGTAGTAGCTTGAAATTGGTGAACAGGTTTTATCCATGTATAATTTATCATCATCTACCAATAACGTCTTGACTTTCCTTGGCTCCTGCAAAGGTCGAAGGTCACGCTCTTGATGACAGCATATAATACAGTTTTGTCTTCATTTTTGGCACGAACTGCTTTGGTGATCAAAGGTCAACGTCAGTGTGACTTTAGCTTTCACACAGCAATTATGACATAATTTCACACAAATGGTTCATATTTTATGAGTTTCTGGATGTGACCTGAAATTAGCACGCTTTTGAATAACATTTCTACCTCAATCTGTCCTACTTTCCAAGTTTTAATTGGTGTGATCATTACCTTTCTTTTAGAGCTGTCCGGATGTTGGGATTATTGTTCATAAATAGGAATTATCCAGGTTCAGCCAACGAAGAGAAGAAGGAGCAAGTTGTGGAGCTTCGTAATCTCCTTTAGCTAACCTGAGAACCTTGACATTTATTTCATTTTTTCTTAACTTTTCTCCAATAGATTTCCAACTGTACTTGTAAAATATAGAAAACCAATGTCAATCCAACACAGCAATAAATAAAATCATTAAACATCACTTCAGAGGTTAAAAAAAAGAAAAGAAAAGAAGAAGTTTCTCTGAAAGAGCTGTGACCTGAGTCCAGTGGTGCAGGGTCACGGACCTGATGAACACAGAGGTTCAAACACACAAGTGCTGCAGTCAAACATCTACTCAGACAGAGATTGTATGAAAAAGACAGTATTCAAAGGCTGAATAAACTTCTGTCGAGTCCGTATACCTGACTTTTAGATCAGGTTGAGTAGTCAGAAGGTTTCTCCTCCCACAAGGCTCCTCGGACGAGATGAAGGTTGTTGCAGTCAAAAGTCACTGACCTGTGTGAGAAATCAATTTTAGAGATTTATTGATCGACTTTGAGACTGAAAACAAACGTTCATACAGTACGGTGTGGCAGTACATCAACAACCCACACACACACAAACATACCTCATCATCCAGAGAACAACAACAGCAGCAACCTGCATGTGGCAACTCAATGTGGAAGAGAAACATAATATTTCACATGTAAAAAAAAGCCGCTAACCTCCTCTTTTCCTGCCTTTCCTTTCCTTTCCATTGCGTTCCTTTCCTTTCCTTTTCTTTACGTTCCTTTCCTTTCCTCAGCTTCCAGTCACCCAACAACACAAACACATCAAATGAGGCCTGCTCATTGTTTCAGATGCAAATTTGGACCGGAATCAGAATTAAATAAATGTCTCCCTTTATACAACGTTGCTGCCTTCATAAGTGACTCATTCACACACAATAGAAGAAATGTCTCGTTTTACGGAGACACAATAGCTCTTTGGCAGCTTTTGTCCCCCTCCAGCTCCCCACCTCATTCCCCTCTTGACAAAAAAATAATAAATAAATAAAGTACATCCCAAAATTTTCAAGAACTCTTATTATTACTAATCGTCATGCGGAGGCGACCCCTTACATGTGCATCATTGGAAATGAGGGAAGTGTCACGAGGAGCAATGCTGTCTTGTTCGCTCTGAGTGAGTGGATAAGTGCTACATGTCAGCATCATGTTTAAAGACGCGCCGCATGATATCTTTGTCATCGGGGCCGACAGAAATCACGGTTGGAGACGAGCGGCGCGCT
>NC_139898.1:29446708-29754208 GCF_905171665.1 Trachurus trachurus
CGACCCCGGCTCTGTTTCAATGTTTTTCTCCCAGACCTCAATCCATGATCTGCGCTGCCTGTTTAATAGGACATGGATTATCCGATTAAGGAAATCTTGTGAGAAGGAGAGGAGAAGAAAAAGAACAACTTTGCTGGGGATTAGCGTCATTGTGCTCGCTCACATCACATTCCTGGCTGCTGATTCTCAGCCCCGGGAGAGGACACTGGTTGGACCAGGCCGTGCCAGCGAAGTGTCCCGGGACCGGAGATAAACACTGGTCCACGCACACACACACACATCAGGGGGCTCCATGTGCTCCAGCTTCATCAGCTTTAAATATCCATCACTAGACGTAAACACAGGCCACTAGATGACACGTGATTCTGTACCTAAGTGTGTGTAAGTGTTTTGGCCTCAAGTGAATCCATATGTTATCTAAGGCATGTCGATCAGTTGATTAGTTTATCAATTGTTCATGTGTGATGAATGATGAATGGGTCAATGATGTTATAACACCTGATGTTGTAACATCTGTTGCATATAGGGGAGAAAGGTGGTGACACTTCTAGACTAATAGCTACTCATACTAATGCTGCATCAGCATCAAAACAAAGCCACAAAATGTGAAATATTTATGAAATAAATTTTATTTTCCAAAGCACTAACCTCCTGCCTTCTCTTAACCCTCCTGTTGTCCTCCTGGGTCAGGAAGAAAGGAAGGGAGGACAAAGGGAAAGATGGGAGGAAGGAAGGACAAGGGAGGAAAGAAGGAAGTGAAAAAGGAAAGAAAGATAGAAGGAGAGGAGAGGAACAGATTGGGTCAATTGGGTCAAAAAGGAAGGAAGAAGTAAGGACGAAGGGAAGGAAGGAAGGAAGGAAGGAAGGAAGGAAGGAAGGAAGGAAGGAAGGAAGGAAAGAAAGATGGAGGGGGGGAACAGATTCGTTCAAGGAAGGAAAAAGAAGGAAGGAAGGGAAGGGAAGGGGGGGGTTGTGGAAAGATGGAGGGAGGGAGGGAACAGATTCTTTCAAGGAAGGAAGAAGGGAAAGAAGGAAGGGAAAAGGGAAGGAAAGAAAGATGGAGGGATAGGGAACAGATCAGATCAATTGGATCAAAAGAGGAAGGAAGAGTAAGGATGAAGGGAAGGAAGGAAGGAAAGAAGGAAGGATGGAGGAAGGAACAGGGTCAATTTGACCCAGAAGGAAAACAGGAGGGTTAAAAAATGATTTAGTCCGTGCTGGAGCAACAGTAGCCTCCACAAACTCTATTAGCTAACGTAGCACAGATGAACGGCGAAGGGCAGTTTTCTTAATGTGACCAACCAGCGGAGGTGACCATGTGGCCTGGGGTGTGATAATAATACTGAATAATCCTGTATAATATGGTCATGTTTGAAGCAAAACTATTAAACATAATTTAGATCCAATTTCTCAAATTGGATTTGCTAGGTAACAAGAGGAAGCAGCTGTTACTGACTGATCATTAAAGAGGAACTACGTAAGTCTTTCCACTGTTTTCCTAACCCTCCTCTCGGCCATGTGCATTTGTTTACAATGAAGCCGGCGAGAAATCAATCAATAGAGCGGTAGATAATGCTATATATCATATACGATGTTACAACCTGTATATTTGTGTAGTTTAATCTGTCATAAATGAGAGATTACGGGTTACGGGGTGCGTTTCTGTCGCGATGCCGCAGAGATTAGAGCTGGGACACCGGGGCGGAATAAGTGACACGCATGTGGAAGATAGAGAGCCTCCATTCTCCCTGTAACAAGTTAAGCCATTAATTAAACCATCACAATTACTCCAAAGCTGTTTGATTAAGGTAAAAAAAATTAGCATAGTTAAGGTACAAATTCTGCATAGTTCCTCTTTAAAGTGTAAACGAATATCATATATTTCCGCCTTACAGAGCAGTAACAAGCTATTCATGAGGAAACTTTTTGTGTTGCCATGTTGCGACACAAAACTCTTTTCCACTCCCACATGATCTGCTATTGCTCCTTAATTAATCGACACAATCAACCAAATATACTTTATATACCCATATATATGAATACATCAATGGGGCTTTAATAACCACTCGGCTTCTATGGGAGTGAGTAATGTCAAACAATTCATCATCTACCTAACATTTACCAACCATACACTCAAAAAAAGAATTCATTGGATGAACATAATTTAATCATGCCACATATATCCCATCTAAACAAATCATGTTTAGTCAGTCTATCTTGATTGTGTTGGTCTGATTTAATTAAATTACGTTAGTACAACACAATTTAATCATGTTGGATGAACTAATACAGGTTTTGTCTGCTATACTAGTATAAATCTTGTTGGATGAACTAAAATAGGTTTTGTCTGTTAAACTAATGTAAATCATGTTGGATGAACTAATATAGGTTTTGTCTGTTATACTAATATAAATCATGTTGGATTAACTAATATAGGTTTTGTCTGTTATCCTAATATCTTGTCTTAGTGTTGTTTTCACTGCTGGTGTAAGCATTATGTTTAACTAACATACATAAACAACAAGCATAAACATTTACAATTTTTATTTAACATTTGGGTGCAACATAGAATTGACACCTTACCATTGTCTTATTGTCTTTGATGCATCTCCACAATATGCCACAGTACAACTTAACTGCAGACTTAACAGTGTCTTAAATCCTTCCAGCACTCAATGAAAAGCACATTTTCTCCAAAACTCACGTTGTTTGTGTCAAATATTAAAGCGATAGTTCACCCAAAATTCAAATTTCACTCATTATCTACTCACCCTCATGTGGACTAAGGGCTGGGAGAAGTTTCAGAGTCCTCTGTGGCTTCTCTGAGTTACAGGGGGTCTCGGCGTAGCAGTGCATGTCCATATGACGGTTGCAAATGGATACCAACTGTCTTCATAACAAAAAGACACACCAAAAAACATCCAAATACCTCCATAGTGCTCGTCTGTAATGTCCATCTTGTATTGAAGCCCCGAAAAGCTCCTCTTCCTGGTCCGTCCAAATTTGACGAACCGGGAAGAGGAGCTTCCGCTACAAACAAGCTTGAAATATAGACTTATTTAATTTTTTTCGGGACAATTTCTCATGTCAGGGCTTCAATACAAGACGGACATTACAGACGAGCAGCATGGAGGTATTTGGATGTTTTTTGGTGTGTCTTTTTGTTACGAAGACAGTTGGTATCCATTTGCAACCGTTATATGGACATGCACTGCTACGCCGAGACCCCCTGTAACTCAGAGAAGCCACGGAGGACTCTGAAACTTCTCCCAGCCCTTAGTCCAGATGAGGGGGAGGAGATCATGAGTGAAATTTCAATTTTGGGTGAAGTCAGGGTTCCTACACATTTGAAATTTCCAAATTCCATACTTTTTCCAGACCCTAATTTCCAGACTTCTTGGTAAAAAAAATTCTAATAATTTGTGATATTTGAGTAAATAGTTGTGCATTATATAAAAGAAAATCATGCATTTAATCATTTGTTTTCATTATTCTGAATGTGTATGCCATTATGTAACCAAATAATTTCCAGAAGATTGTAGCTACAGGTACAATAGCGCATACAAAAATAATTAACCCAGATAACTTCAGATAAGACCAAACCCAGATAAGTATTAAGATAAATATATTTCCATACAAGAATTTCCCTTTTCCATACTTTTCCAGACCTGGAAATGTATAAAATCAAATTCCATACTTTTCCATACTTTCCATACTTGCGTAGGAACCCTGTGAAGTATTCCATTAACCATATGATGCATTTGGGAATGCTGTATTCAGAGTTCAGCATACAGTACACTCTTGCAAAATATGTGCATTTAAAGTTTAACATGCAACATTTTTTCAACCTTTGTCAAACACAAAAACACACACACACGATACTTTTCAACATAGGAGACAACAATCTTAATCTCAGTCCACTGTGCAAACTAAATTGCCTGTTGAAACATTTTTCTTCTAATCTTGAACTTTCAAAAACAAAAATCTGCATTGGCAGAGATGTGGGCAAATGCCATCCTTGAATCAGTCTTCATCAAGCTTATTCAAAAGCTTGTTTTTCAGGAGCTGTGCCTTGGATGACAACCTCCACCCATCCAAAGTGCATTGGAGCGTGGGTAGCTCAGGTTCAGACAGTCCAAATAACAGAGCACAGGCAATCGCAGTGTCCCCCAAACCACTGAGGACCCCCACACCTTCAATCAGGACGCCGATGTCCTCTGGATCATCTCCAGGCTCTGCACCCTCCTTCTGTATGACGTACACTCCCATCACAGATTGCTCCATTGAAGTCTTGGCCTCCGTGTTTGCACTCTATGGAGTAAAATATGACAATAAATTCATTTGATATGAGTCTAAAAGTTAAGAATTGAGCTCTAATTTATGCTTTCAAAGTAACAGTACTTAGCATCAAACAACAGATGTAATTTATGTTTGAGGGATGTAAAATGATAATGTTACACAACAAACAGGCTCAATTCTGGCCAGGATTTGTACTAAATATATTAAAATGGTTAATAATATTGTTTTAGGACATTTAAAACATACATTCAGCCAATTATATCTCTAGTTTTCAACCTTGCAGAAATATGAGAAATAGCAGATGATGAAAAACAAGGGCAAAACAAAATGTACTTTAGTTATACAGGGTTAGTTATACAGGGTATCACGTTTTAATATGCAATATTTACCACCCTTTGCTTCAAATTTAACACATCCAACAAGTAAATATGTGCTTTCTCTGACTGGCTACTTTGTCACACCTCGTGCATGTAACTCACCATATATTCTTTCACGAATTTCTCATGGTCTGTGTTCAGGTAGACGCAAGGACTTGAGGATGCATGCTCGTCTTGTATGTAGTGTCATCCTGAAAAAAAAAGGAACCCATTTTAACAATATTCTGCATTTTAGGCAGCAGTCCCAAAAAGAAACTCCACAGTATTAACAGACTCTCTGAACTTTTGCACAACTTTTGAACAGTTAAATACAAACCTTGGAAATGGCCACCATAGTTCTAATTTTTTCCTGTGCCGCTCCACCTTTCCCTCGAAAGAGCTCCATCATGCGTGGAGAGTGTTGGTTGAGCTCAGCAAAATGTTGATAGCAGAGGTACAGTTGATATGCGTATGAACTCGTTGTCGATCTGAAAAACATCAACAATACACTTGTCATTATTACTACTGTAGCTGTACCGTCATGATATTATGGGTGGAAGGAAAAAAATCGATTCACAATACTATCACAATAGTATCAGCTGTCCGTCTGAGGACAGAGAACAGGTAGGAGGACAGAGACAAGGGAGGAGGAGACAGAATGATAATCATAATGATGATGTAGTTTATAATGTTTAAGTAATTACCTACTACTCTCTCTGGCGACACAAGACTTGCACTGCCACATACACGTCACTGAAAGAAAAGAAAGAAAATCAAAAACATTAACAAATGATAAATGAATACACACAGACAAAAATATTAACAACTTACCATGTATAATTGAGGTGCACAAATCTCAGGGCATGGGGACACTCTGGTAAAAAAGAGAAATTGTTTAAAAAAGGTTAATACAACATAATGTTTCTATAGTGAATAATCTATAGATATAATCTATAGCAAGTATTACAATACTTGCAGTTACATGTACATTGAAGACATGACATGTCTTCATGGAGATGACACATAGCCTAAGTTACTGCACCACAGCTTTCATAGCATCATAGTTTTAAACAGATTTAGACCGTTTGCTACCTTCCCAGAACTGCAGCTCCAACTCATGGTCGTCTATCAGTTATTTGGGCTGCTCTTAGCTGAAAAATGACGAGCCATCACAAACGCCGGTAGTCGAGCAGCGCTCATGGATGTATTATATTAACGGCAGCGCTGTAACTGTGTGTGGCTATGACTACATCCTGGCACGTCACACGCTGTTTAACCAGAGCACACAACCGAGGCGAGCACGAGCACACGCGTACACACGCGCGCACACGCACACACGCACGCACGCACGCACACACACACACACACACACACACACACACACGGACGAACGGACATCAGCTAACATGCTAAACGGACTCAGAAACCATAAACATGATGCGCTTTTTTCCCTCTTCTCCACTCGTTTTTGTTAGCCATAGCAAGTTAGCATTAACTGAGAAAAACGAGTGACTAAAATATGTCTCACAAATGTCTAATGTGTACAATACATCACTCACACTGTTTAATTCAACTCTTGTATATATACATCTAAATTAGCCTACTTACCAATATCACTTGTGGCAAACGTCCATCAAACTTTCCACTCCGACTTTCTTTTCTTCTTTTGAAATTTCTCTGCTTCCGGTGGGTGTGGCGCATGCGCAGTAGCTGTCCCTATCAGAGTCATTGATTTGAAGGACCTCAGTCTCATTGGACTGAAATGAATGAATCTAATTCATCTGACTTTTCCTTGATTCATGTTAAACCAACAAGAACAAATCATTTAATCAACATAAACATGATTCATTCATTTAATGTGAACATATTTCTAGTTTGTTAATCGAACACATGCCCTGGGTCAGTTTTTTGAGTGTA
This sequence comes from Trachurus trachurus, assembly GCF_905171665.1. Lineage (NCBI taxonomy): Eukaryota > Metazoa > Chordata > Actinopteri > Carangiformes > Carangidae > Trachurus > Trachurus trachurus. The sequence continues at coordinate 29,453,281 of NC_139898.1, forward strand.
GCTTTGATTAGTTTGTGGTGAAAAATGAAACGCTTTGTGGATGACTCACTGACATTTGCGAACCCGAGGGCTGATTATCAAGTGGGAAACCTGTAACTCTTTAATAACGACTTCCCGGTGAGTCATCAGGTCGGCAGTTAACGGAGCTGGAGAAGTGACTCTTGAACTTGAACTGAGTCAGAGTTTGGAAAAAGGATTAAAGGGAAAGAGAAGAAATAAATAAAAGTAAAATGTTATTACCAACTTTTAGAAAAACATATGTAGAGACTATAGCATTTAAATTAATTTATTGAATAGTTACAGTATATGTGGTTTATATAACTGTTAACATTGAAGAAGATGGTGTGACACTATTCAACAGATAAAGGGGGGATGAATTTGCCAACAATTTAACTCTTTAGTCCCTCAAACATTATATAACATACCGTACATCAGATCCTCCATGTGAGTCAGACTGAGGTATATTCCATAAACATTACATTGTAGGAAACAGCCCATGATAAAAGGAAAAAAAAAGGTCAAGGTCACAGAAAAAGTCAAATCATTAAAGTCAAGGAGGAAGTAATTTGGATAATTTACTGTTTCCAGTTTCCCTGCAGCAGTGAAAACAAGTGAAGCCTTGAAAGTTAATGCAAATATTTCTATCACAGTTGATGACTCACTCACTCACCTTTCAGTCTGTACAAAGGCGGAACAAAAAGGTGGAACAAACCGCGTTACGACACCTTCTGACGCTTCAACGGGACATGACAGCACTTCGGGAAGCACCGTACTGTAAACTGCTGCTGTATTGACTGATGGTTTTGGGGGATGAGCTACAAAAAGAGTCCATAATTTCCTTCTTTAATCTTTATTTTGTATGTTTTGCCCTGACTCTGAAATCCCAGTGAATGTATGTATGTGCAGCACTGAATGGAGGAGGCATCGTCCTGAAACTTTTGGGCCGGTGGTCTCTGTGTGTACACGGTAACTTCAGAGAAGCTCTGGGTGTCGGCCCGTGAAGTATTCACGCAGGTGTGCATTCTTTCTGTGGGTGTGATCTCAAACAACCCTGTTTTTCTGAGCTCATCTGTCGTAGATACCCCCCTTTTGACGCCCTGCAGAGGCCAAGGTTTAAATCACCATAAATGGATCCCGGAGGGTGTGTGTAGCCTATCTGTGTGTGTATGTGTGTGTGTCTGTGTGTGTGTGCACGCTTGCGTTTGTGTGTGAGCGGCTCCTGAGACAACAGGAGTGTTTTTCCGCGGTGCTCTTGTCAAAGGTAAACATTCCAGTCTTGGGACGTTCAATGCCAAGCGCCGTTTGATCTCCGTCATGTGACATCTGAAAGAGATGGGAAACCCCCCCCCCCCCCCCCTCCACCTTATCATCACTCTCCCAAACACCAGCCGTACGGGGGGATTTGTGGGGTTTTTGTGGACAAGCTCAGAAGAGTCCTGCTGTGTACATGTGTATTTTGAAAAAAAAAAAAAAAAAGTAGGTCTGTCCATGACCTGAGATAACTCTGCTCTGTTTGACCACAACTGTCTCTGATCCTTCACACAACCTGTGCAACAACACACACACGCGGCTCTCCTCCATGAGAATACTTCACATGTTTTTAATCCCTCATGTCTCTCCTTCTTTACATCAACCTGCTAATTATATGGACGATCCCATGCTTTGCTTTTTTACCACAGCGGCCACGCGCCCATATAAGGCCGCCGTGGTTCCCAAGAGTGTGACGCAGGCAGGGAAGGCAAGGCAGATGTTTTATAGAGTGAGGAGGCTTAAACAGGCCGGACATGCAAAACATCCAAACAGGTGAACAAAGTACAAACAGCCAGGGTGAAAGATCAATCCTAAAAAAGAAAGAAAGGGAAAAGTAAAAAAACAAAGTTAAAGGGATAGTTCAACATTTTGGCAAATTGGCCCATTGGCATAATTCCTATAGTCATAGCAGTAGGTTCGTTACCTTTAATTGTCGGTGCAAGCTATTTTTAGAACGGCGGAGCAGAGCCGCGAGCTGCTCAGAGCTACGCTACGGAGGCTCATGGGATTTCTTGGTTTCCCTCATCAAACTCATCAAATACACAATCCAACAACTCCAAAACGCTCTGGTGGACAAGTTGTGACCTGCACATTCACCACGCTATGAGATAATAACGGAGCGTTACGAGACAGAGTTGCTTTAAAGGCAAAATGCAGAGACTGCTTGCTGAAAAACTGCCCTCGATGGGAACGTGCATCAAGAGTTTTGCATGAATTTACCTCTAAAACAACTCTGTCTCGTAACGTGTTATTTTCTCATAGCGTGGTGAATGTACAGGTCACAACTTGTCCACCAGAGCGTTGTGGAGCTGTTGGATTGTGTATTTGATGAGTTTGAAGAGGGAAACCAAGAAATCCCATGAGCCTCCATAGCGTAGCTCTGAGCAGCTTGCGGCTCTGCTCCGCTGTTCTAAAAATAGCTTGCACCGACAATTAAAGGTAATGAACCTACTCCTAAAACTATAGGGATTATGGCAGTGGGCCAATTTGCCAAAATGTTGAACTATCCCTTTAAGGATCAAAACAGGTCAAAGACCAACAGAGGACACACAGGTGAGCTAATGAGGTAGCAAGTGAGTGTGTCGGCATATATAGAGAAACTCACAGCTGAATTACAACACGTACGCACAAACAACTTCACTGAACCAGTGACATAAGACATGTGGAGGCCTTTATGAGCTATCTTTATTTTTTATGAGTTGTAGGGTTAGGGAGCACAGTCTATAAAAACACACACACACACACACACTCAGATTAACATTTGTGTGGAATGAGGATAAATGTGCTGTCACGCAGCCGACCGATGCCGCTCAGCTCTCCCAGCTGCCCTGAAGTCCTCGTTCCCCCTCTCAGGGATCCAGACTGCAGGCGTCATCCTCAGATCCTCTCACAGTTCATCCGAGGACAACGCAGAGCCAAACACGTCAGGAAACATGTGACCCGGGTTGTAAAATTTTAAACTTTTAGCACTTTGGTGACAGCGCAATATTTTAGCGGGGCGGTGGAACTCAGTATTCTCAGGCTCAGAAGATGCCTCCTCTCCTCTGATTGGACGGCGCTCCAGAGAGACGCATGAGAAAGAAGATGTTAAACTAAACACACAGAGGATGGATTCATATCTTCTTATGGATCAACACTGGCAAGGCAAGGGGCCTTTAAGCACACATGCTTGATATGTCCTGACTTGAATCACCTTTAAACCAAACAGACGCCTCTTTAAGTAAAAGCCATCTGCTGAAGAAGGCCATGGCATATGAGTTGAAAGGTCTGTTGCATCACTTTGTGCAGCTCTCCTTAAAGAAAAGGCAGTAGTTTCCGTGCATTTTAAGATATTATAGTGAGATGCAAAGACCTCGGAGGTCCTGAGCTTCAGCGTTGGGCCCTTTTCCCCCCTGGTGTTTTCTTTTTTGTTTTGTAATTTATTTTTTATTGACATTCAGAAACAGACATTCGCAGCATATACATCATGTGAGCATACTTCTTGCATCTGTTGTCTGCCCTAAATGCCGAAATAGTCCCCCTGGTGTTTTCATGACGAGAACGAACGGGGGCCGTTCAAGTTGCACACTGAAGGACTTCCTGTTCAGTGAGAGTGAGAAAAAACAAACATTAGGACATCCTGTGCTCTCTATAGGCTGCACACGTCACGATTTATTGATAGAAACGCTGCCTCCTTCCGTCACTGCCCCCCACAGCCACAGCCGTCACAAAACTCGTCATGGTGCAAGTTTAACTTTTTTCAAAAACCATCAGAATATGTGATTATTCATAAAAATCTGTCATAAAAACAAGTCCCATATGTGACATAAACCCTGATAGAAAAGCCGGAGGAAGGTGCCACATAATATACTGTGAGGGATAAGAGGATTTTTACCACCTTAAAGCTACTTGAGGGGGAATAAAAGGGAAATTGATGGCTGAGAGTAAATACACAAGTCTCATTGTCCTTCTCAACACTGAACAACCCTAATCTAACTTAACTTAAGTTTTCTTAACATTTGATTTGGGTCAGTTTTTTTCTCCCCCTCAAAGTCCAACTCTTAAAGACAGATTATCCCTTTAAGCATTTACTCACACTCCATGACATTTTAAAGAAAAGCCCCACGTTTAGGTTTTATTGCAGTTAAAGCACACAGTCGCATCAGCAGTGTGTGTCTAAGGATTAAAATGAGAGGTACTCAGTCAGTGTGCAGGACTCAAGTACAACTTTAAGGTAGTTTTACGTCACTTATATTTACATTACATGTCTGTATACATCTACTTCACAACTGTGTTCACTATTGTACTTTCTACTGTTTATCCAAGAGCTATAGTCACTGATTATTTGCAAAAGTAAAAGTATATAGGGACAGAAATAAATAATAGCTATAGATTTATAATGTAGGCTAATGCTGTATATGACTACAATTTTAACAGGTTTAACTTGTTCTGTTGATATTTTAGGTCTAAAAAGAGAAAATCTGTAAAGAACCTGTTACAGTTTTCCATCATAAAACATATTAGATTAATTAATTATTGTATTTAACACCTTGCAGGGTATCCAGACAGGATGGAGCCATTCAACTACTTATTACATGAAGTTAAGTGTCATTCATTAAGGAAATCATTAACGAAAGTCATAATCTGCAAGTAGCCTGCAGGCTAATTGCACTTAAACACAGCACTTGAGTAAATGCACTACTACACTAATTCTCCACCACTGTTACCTGCACCATAGGTGTTTAATTGAACTGTATTGTGACTAGTGCAGGTCCTGGAGGGTGTGAGGTAGTAGGGAAAACGCTCTCACGCCACATCAGATTACACTAAAAGCTTTATTTAGCCCGGGGCTCTGAGAAATACAAATCTGTGCGTCACGTGAGTGCGACTGTTAAAACGCCATGCAGTTAACAGATGATGCAATCCTATGAAGCAGTTGCATGGAGCCGATCACACTGATGCGGCCCGTTGCATCAGAGAAAGTCAAAGTGTGGGGGGTAATTAAGGGAAATCAGGGGGTGGAGATGTGAGAATAAAGAGTGGTGGAGGAGGAGGAGGAGGAGGAGGGAGGAAGGGTGGTGTGGGGGGTGCCGTGAGTTTGCAAAGTCTCTTTTTTTGGGGGGGTCCTTTTGCAAATGGAGGGAACATTATCACAGGCCGTTCCGGGGTCAGCGGCGACACTAGGACACCATATTATGCCTTAGCTGCAGCAGCAGGCCGCCGTGGAAACGTGCAGCACATTGTCCACCGTGGGAGCATCAAAGCCTCCAGAGAGCAGGCGATGCTTGGGACGTGTCTGTGGTCATGTCAGCGCTGCTCCCATTCAAAGCTGCGCGCTATTATTATCCCAGGAAACGGGGTAATTACAACGGGACATCTCCTGGACTCAGCCCAAAGCCGCGCGGCTTCACAGTCACAGTCAGTCACAGCGGAATCACATGCCGCAGAGTCCAGAGCCAGAGTGACTCACTGGCGTAAACGGTGACCCTCATTTTGCGCAAAGCTATTTCTGAAAGTTGGGGAGATTTATTATCCCCCCCTGTGCTGTGCTGTGCAGCGCGCGCGGATGCTTTCTCATGACAAATTAAGAGCCGCGCTGGCTCTGTGCGCGCAGCGTGGGCGGTGCGTAATGTGCGCTCATTATTACTTTTCTCTCTCTCTCGCAAAGTTGTGTAAGAAGTTGGGGGACAGGACAATTAATGGAAAACACTGATGAATAGACAACGTTGTTTCAAAAGAGATGGTGGAGGTGGGGAGGGGGGAGCGAGAAAACAAGGAGCTGCTCCCCCCCCCCCTTGATATCGATGAAATGAAAGTGGCTCCCGAGCGACACCGCGCGAACTTCTTCTGATTTTAACTCGTGGAAACAAAAGCGGAGAGGAATCCGAGCGGCGCCGTGTGCCTTTGGTGCCGCTTTCTACAAACGTGGGGTACAGTTTGGTGTTGCACTCGGGTGAGAAAAGAGTAGAGGGGAGGAGGGGGAGAGGGGAGGAGGAGAGGGGGGGTCCTTGATTGCTACATCAAACAGTTGGTGTCGTCACTGGTCGTCGATACGTGCGGGCACTGCCTGTTCCAAAATAAATATTGACGTTGATTGTTGTATATTCAGATGAGCTGCCTGGCCGGACATCGGCGGGCCAATCAGAGCCCATCGTATCATTACACCTTCTTTTCAGAAATCATTCATAACGCTGATGCGTCAAACACTCAGAGAGGACCCGGCTATAAATACGGCTGCGCGCAAGGCACAGTTAGACATTTTCCCCAAAATCAAACGAAAGACACAACTGAGCAAGAAACCGTGGGAATCCTTTGGCTCTTTTCCTTTGATTCCTTCCTCTCCTCTCTTCCACCACCTTGCTCTACATTTTGTTTTCTATATTTAGTCTCCAGCGCACTATGCCTTTTGCCATGGGTGGATTATTATACGTGCAGCACGTCGTGGTGGCGGCGGCGGCAGCAGCGGTGTGGTGCTCCGCGCTGCTGGCCACAGGCACGCTGGGGTCCCCGGTGGCGATGGGGGGGCCGGGACCGATCCGCTGCGCCGCGTGCACTCCGGAGAAGATGAGCCAGTGTCCAGCGGTGGCGCCCGGATGCGCCGAGGTGCTGCGCGAGCCCGGCTGTGGATGCTGCCTCGCCTGCGCCCTGAAGGCTGGCGAGCTGTGCGGGATCTACACGGCGCCGTGCGGCTCCGGACTGAGGTGCACCCCGAGACCCGGCGACCCCCGCCCGCTGCACTCCCTCACCCAGGGACAAGCCGTGTGCACGCGGAGCCCCTCAGAGCCGGAGGCGACCCCCGAGCCCCAGAGTCAAGGTAAGAAGGCCGATCACCTCCACGTTTAGGCATCTTTTCTTTTTTTTCTCTCTTTCAACCACATCCAGCAGCAAATGCGCTTTAATACGACCCCCTCTCTGACAGCCTATGGCTATATATCTCTATTTATTGACTTTTATATATGATTTTTGTATTTCTTATACTTTTTATACATATACTCTCATATTTTACCCTACTAGCACAATGCACTTGCACTTATCACTTTACCCATACGCATACTCATATTCAACTGAATGTCGGCACTGATGCGTTATTGTTATTATCTGTCTTGTTTCTACAGTATGTGTGGTTGCACTTTAAGATTTAGCTTTTAATCTCGTTGTGCTGTTGTGCAATGACAAATACATTCTGATTCTGATAACCAAATAATTAAATAAACACAAAATCCAAACAAAACAACCCCACTCGACCTTTAAAACCTGAATCCATTCTCAGCTCCGCTCCACATTCATTCATTTCATTTCATTTCCCTCCTTCCTCCTGCAGATCAGGGAGAGCCAGAGGCGGAGATGGAGAACGCTGCCATCGTCTCGGACCCCGGCTCCAGCCTCTTCCTCCCCGGCCACAGTAAACCCCCCACGGACGCCCAGGAGAGCATGAAGGCCAAACTCATCGCCATCCGCAAGAAGCTGGTGGAGGTGAGAGCGGATCACTGTCATTGTGTGAATTGTGTATATGTGTGAGTGTGTGTGTGAATGAATCTGTATGTTGGTTAAAAAAAGTTTTTTTTGGTGTGCATGTGTGTGAGGGGGGTGCGCGCTCAGAGGAGGAGCAGGGCCACCACGAGGGGGAGCCCGCGCGCCGTTTGAGATGCTTAGAGATGCTTGTTGAGACAGTGTGGATGGATGCTTATTAATACAACTTTTATACATGTCTATGGATATTCTCATTCATCCAAGTCATTGTTATTTTCCTGGGCAAATTGAATCATAGGCAACTGGACTTGTATTTGTCTGGGAAGACGTTTCGCCTCTTATCCAAGGGGCTTCATCAGTTCATACACAACAAGTCTCACTAGTCCACTTGTAATCTAGCTAGTGCGGACTATAATGAGACTTGATGAAGCCCCTTGGATAAGAGGCGAAACATCTTCCCAGACAAATACAAGTCCAGTTGCCTATATGATTCAATTTGCCCAGGAAAATAACTTTTATACATGAGCTCAGTGTCAGGCCAAGCTTGTTTGCTGATGATATGAGGCAGTGTTGGTTGTTATTACCCCCCCCCTTTACCTTACCTGTCTCCTTCCTGCAGCAGGGACCCTGTCACCTGGAGCTGCAGAGAGCCCTGGACAAGATCGCCAAGTCCCAGCAGAAGCTCGGAGACAAGTTGACCAGATTCTACCTCCCCAACTGTGACAAGCACGGGCTCTACAAACCCAAACAGGTTGGTGTCTGCTGCAGCATGTGCTCCCACTGTGTGAAACATCTCTGCACACTGCAAAAACTCAAAATCTTTCCAAGAATATTTGTCATTTTTCTTGTCAAAATGTCTCATTTCTCATCAAAACTAATCTATTTCCACTTAAAATAAGACTCATCACCTAAAAAATGTACTTGTTTTTTAGATAATTTCACTTGTTTCAAACACATTTTCACTTGAAATAAGTAGAAAAATGTAATAAGAAAGAAAAACTTGCCCCACTATCAGATTTTTCAACTTATTTCAAGTAAAAAAAATGCTTGAAAGAAGTAAAAAACTATCTAAAAACAAGCCATAATGAGATTTGTTTTGACTAGAAATGACATTTTGACTAGAAATACGACAAATATTCTTGGAAAGATGTTGAGTTTTTACAGTGCAGCTTTGGGATGATTGTGTGTGGCAGACAGGGATCTGTTCTATTGTGTTTTTATTGGAGCTCAATGTGTGTCTCTCTCTCCCTCCTGCAGTGTGAATCCTCCCTGGACGGGCAGAGGGGTCGATGCTGGTGCGTGATCGCCTGGAACGGCAAGAAGATTTTAGGCTCGACCGACCTGCCTGCGGACGCCGAGTGTCCCTGAAGGATCGACCACTGATCTCACACACAGAGAAGAACCAGAAGATGTTGTAGAAGATGTATAAGAAGAAGACGAAGACGAAGAAGAAGAAGCAAGCCACTGATTTATTTCCTTTTTGATAGCTGTTTATTTATTGATCTTGTCCATGGTGGTGTTTAATTCAGGTACACCCCCTCCTCCTCCCGTCCCAAAGAGAAAAAAAATATATCTATTTTTGTTTTTCTGAAAAGGAGATTTTAATATTGATGCATTTACTTCTACTCTCCAGCCTTATTTATTTACTGCATTTTATTTGTTATTTGTAATTATTTCATGAGTATTTATATCTGTTTTTTTGCCTTATTGTTATTATATTATTATTATTATTATTATTATTATTATTATTTTTGTGAGTGTATAAAGTGTATATATGTATCTTGGCCCTGAGGAACTCCACTGCTGAGTTGAGCTCGCTCGAACCCTTAAGGAGTTGTCTGGAGGTTTGGTTTGGGACAAACCAAGCAAGAACAAAAAAAGCACTGAGTGACCAAATGTCGTTTAGAAGAATTTCTAAATGTTTGTTTTTATGATTCATTTTCACATCGCTGCCATTGTTACGTCTGTTTTTTTTTGTTTTGTTTTATTGTCTTTTGTTTTACTCTTCTGTCTTGATCTGTCACACATGATCAAATCTCATCGACGCAAAAAACTCTCAGTCTCTCAACTTTACAACAGTCTCAGAAAACATTTCCCATGGTTCCATGGGGCTGCAGATAGCATGACAGGAGGTGCCTCCCTGCGCTGCCTCTCAGACGGGTATTAACTACATTTACCTACCTCCAATATTTAAGTGTCTGCTGTCACTTGTGTTGATGTATCTGTCAAAGAAAAGAAAAAACTTGCTGTTGCTGTTCTCTCTGACCAAGAACACATGACCACAAAGAGCTGCCGCCGCCGCCGCGCCGCTGCCCGCCATGTAGGCCCACGCGCCGCCGCCGCCGCTGCTGCTCTGCTCTATCTACATGCTGCTGTTGGAGAGAGAATTATTATTATTATTATTATTATTATTATTATTATTATTAATGTGAGTCTATTCCAAAGTGACTAACTGCTCACTCGTGTGTATGTACACTTTTGTAATTGAGATGTAATGTAAGAAAGAAAAAAAAGGTGATATATTTAATAAAAACATTAACCTCAGCTATTTGCCTCTGGCCTCTCTTTCACCTCAGGAGGGTTGTTTTTATCCATATGGTGGCAAAACAGGAGGATCACAACAACAGCTTCACTAGGATGTGATTGTGAAAGTCTCATGTGTGTGTGTGTACCTGTGTGTGTGTACCTGTGTGTGTGTGGAGATGCACTATATACCCGGAGCCACATTTTCTATTTTCAGTTGTGTTTGTGTAGAGTGTTATCACGGTGATCTAAAGTGGAGGTCCTTGTCTAACTTTAGACGGTTCGCCGGGACATGCAGCTCTGCGCTGCCTTTTGACCCGCGCTCTGTTTGCCTTGGTCGGGCAACAGGAATTCGCCTCAACCTCTCGTGCCCACTGCCAGCCTGCCTGGCACCACCAGATTTATTTTTATTCTTTACAAATTCAACCTGTGCTTTATCCTTATTGACACATTCCAAGACTGAGGGGAGCCTGATATTGCATTCGAAGGACTTCAGCAGGAGCAGATGTGTGCGTGGTGATTGCCTGCAGAGATTAAGCTGATGGGAGGAAGATTGAAGTTGTTAGCTGCTGCTGCTGCTGCAAATGTGTTATGTTTTTTTTATCAATCTTATGTATTCCAGTTACTCTGTTGCACTTTATTTTGCTTGTCTGGTGCTTTTATGGATGTAAAACGCACAGAAATGACCATTATAGGAGATTTGAAGGGAGTTGAAAACAAACTTAGGAGGCGTCATGTTAAAATGTGTTCACTTTTTATTTAAAAAAAGACATTAAATACAAATTATATCTTGAATCAAAATCATTTCCTTTCTCTGTGTGATTTCTAGTTTAGTATCATGAAAAGCTTGAATCAAAAATAACTCCTCGAAGGATAAACTTGAAATGAAAAAACGAAACAAAAAACAAAAAACAAAATAAAACACATTTACCCGTGAACAGAGAGATTCTTAAACGTGACCAGCAGGGAAAAAAATAAAATAAAATGAAATAAAAAAATAATAAAAGTGACATTATCATTATTATTATTGTTACAGGAGTGTGACCCTGTGGCTCTGCAGCTATGACAGACTGAGGCTGGGATGGCCGGGTGTGCATGGAGAGAAGTGACTTAGTGAGAGGTGAGAGGTTCACTGGCCTTTTAAGAGGCAGTGAACTAAGATGACCAGATGAGACCTGAGTGCCTGACTGACACAGATTCTGCCCCCCTCCCCTCCCTCCCCCTCCCTCCCTCCCTACCCCTACCCCAACCCCCCCCCCACCCCACCCCCCTCCTGAGGCTGAAAGTCGCCTGCTGCCGGGGCCACGACGACGACGACGGAGCTTACAAAATGACACTGTGCTGAGCAAACAGAAGGAAAAAAAAAAAGGTTCATTTAAAAAATATAACATTCATTAGTGATTATATTCCCCAAAATACACTGAATCATAGAGACTTTACTGTGCAATCGGTGAGTCACTGAATTGTTCATAAGAAAACCTAAGTTTGGATCAGCTTATAATTCTTTCTTAGATAAATAATTTTTATTTTTTTAAGTACTGTACATGATGTCTAGTCAGACACGTAGCTGGCCAGGAAATAATAATAATAATAATCATAATAATAATCATAATAATATAATAATATTATATAAAAAGACACACTTACAAATATCAGGGAGGGAATAGCTTAAACATATTTGTATGTATGTTCCTCCCCTTTACATCAAGTCTTTGAATAGATGGGATATAGCACCAACAGGCTGGTTGTAAGTTGTTGCTGTCTATTTAAAGGAAGTGTACAGCCGATTTTTCATGCTACCGAGCTACTGGGCAAGCATTCTTTGTCGGCACTCTCTCCACTTTTTCTTTCTTTTTTTTTTTTCAAGTCTTTACACAGGATGTGGGAGAGCATCGGGCAGGAAGCTCCTCGGGGAGGACCACGCCTCCTCCCTCAGACCCCCTACCACTTGTGTGAATGCATATTTGGTGCTGTGTCCACCTTGTGGAGATTTTGTTGGCATACGATCATACGAGCATTTTTTTTTTTTCTTCTTCAAAGAAACAAAAACAACAACATCATCATCATCATCATCATCATTATCATCATCATCAACAACAACAACAAAAAAAAGAAAATAGTTGCATTGAATGGAAAAAAAAAATGTCTGAGGGGTTGTTTCGCTAAGTTTCTGTCAGAAGTCCTGGTGTAGCTTCGTTTTTTTTTTCTTTTTTTGCTTTAGTTTTTTTTTAGTCTTACTCACTTTCTTTCGTTTTTTTTTCTTTTTTCCTCTCAGGTTATTATTGTTTTCTTACAGTATCACACTGTTTCATCTGACATTACCTCCGAGGAAAGGTATGCAGATGCAGATAGGTCCAATTGTCTTTAACTGCATGCACTGACGAGTAGCGGCGCAGCTAAAGTGCTTTAAGTGCTTGTGCTTGAAGCATAAGGGCAGCTGGCACCTGCGGCGGGGGCGAGGCGGTCACACCGGGAGCTCACACCCATTTAAACAAGTCTACACCAGGTTGCACCACTGACAGGAAGAGGACCGGAGCTGAGCAGGGTGCTGGAGTGAGAGATTGGGTGGATGGGTGGATGGATGGGTGGGTGGGAGTTAGGCACAGAGACACAGACAAAAGGACAAGGGGCCAGGGTTTTAGTGTAACTCGGACACAGACACACAGAGGGACCGAGGACGTGGATGTGGACAGGAACAGCAGGGGGCAGGAAAGAGACAGAGGACAGGATCGATGTAACCAAACTGTTTCCTAACAGCGTGTGAGCATCTCCACATAACAACCCCACCAAAAACCTGCCAGCTGGGGGTCGGACACTTGAAAATGGATCCGATCCGGCAACTTAAAAGTCTGAAATAAAGCATTAAAATGTCCATTGAAACTGCTGCAGCATAGCCCACTTGACTGGCATCTTCCATATTATGTTCATGGTGTTGCCAAAATATGGCCGAATGCACACAGACAGGGTTTGTGTGTTTTTAAAACTTATGTCAAGGCTGCTGATCACTCTTTCCTCTCCGTCGTTTGGTGGTCGATGCCGATCAGAGCCGATAAATACTTTATGCATCTACTGCAGAGTCATGTGACCTGGATGGTTGATAAAAGCCTGATGTTAGCAGGTCCTAACAGTGGGAAAATAAAGGCTGTTGTAGGTGTGTGACATGTCCATCCAAGGTCTCGTTTAATGGACGCTATGGTGGCACATATCTTGAATTACCTGAGGAAACATGCTCTTCAAAACTACATCCATCTAATTTTCTGGTACAGGATGATAACGATCTCCTGCCGAGTGGATCGTGCTGCAGCAGTGGTTTTAGAAGTTCAAATGGATGTGTTAATGTTCAAGGGATACTTCACCCAAAATCGATAATTCACCAATTTTCTACTCACTGTCATGCCAAGGAAGGGTTTGGAGAACTTTCTGAGCTTTTGGAGTTCCAGGTGGGGTCCATCTGGCAACGGATTTTCATATAATGGCGGCGGAGTTCACTTTTGACTCGTCCAAAACACACACTATGAAACATCCAGTTACCTCCATACTGTTAGTCTGTACTGACCCAAGTGTCCTGAAGCCACCACATGAAAAAGTTGTTTGGAAAACATTCATTTGATCTCTGTTTTTAGCCTTGTTGTAGTAGCATGTCCCAGTGGCTCTGCTGATGTTTGTGCAATTGGTTTGTAAACCACTGGATGTATGACGTAAACACAGAAGAACATCTCACTCAGCCACTGGGAGCTACTGCTACAACAAGGCTAAAAACAGAAATCACATTAATTTTTTCCGAACAACTTTTTCATGTGGCGGCTTCAGGACACTTGGGTCAGTACGGACGAGCAGTATGGAGGTATCTGGATGTTTCATAGTGTGTGTTTTGGACGATTCAAAAGTGAGCTCTATCCGCCGCCATTATATGAAAACCCGTCACCAGCCGGACCCCCCCTGGAACTCCTAAAGCGTTTTGATGACTCTGAAAGTTCTCCAAACCCTTCCTTGGCATGACGGTGAGTAGATGATTGGTGAATTATCGATTTTAGGTGAAGTATCCCTTTAATGCTGGCTTTTTTTCTCCCCCCGTGTTGCCTTCACTTGCCTTCAGTTCGTTTAGATTTTCAGTGGGGTATCGTTTCAGTTGCGGACCAGAGGGTGAAGGAGAGAGGAGGCTCGGAAAGGTCGGTGTTTAAGGCACTGGAGCCACGAGGAGGTGGCCGTCATGTTGGAGCCCTGCTGTCCCATAATCCTTCACTTCGAAATGGACCCTGAGCCAGAGAGCGTTTGTTTTTTGTTTTGTTTTGTTTTGTGTGTTTGTTTGTTGTGTTTTTTTTCTGTTCTGCATTGTTGGTTGGATGGAGCAGGGACTGGTGCCGTGGGCAGTCTGACATCTCTACACTGAGCTTTAGTGACACATACAGTATTTACACAAAAAAACGCAACCCACTCACTCACTCGCAGGCGGCGTCGCACAGACATGCGGCTGTGCACACGCCAGGTGCTCACACACAGTTAACACACACACACATACATGTACAGACAGACACACACACATAGAAACAAACGGTGTTGGTGTTGGTGTTGGTGTTGGTGGTGTTGGTGCGTTTTTTTTTCGGGGTCACAGTCACAAACAAAGTCCTCTTTAAAGTGAGTGGAAAAGTCCCTCCTTCCTCTCTCTCTAAAAGAATAGTGCAGATGACAGGATTCTCTCTTTCCTCCTCTCTTCTCTGTCGGCTTTCGGCTTTTTTTTTTGCTTGTTTTTTTTGTGTTGTTTTTAAAAGAAAGGATAGAGGTTCCCTAAGCACAGGACAGATAGCTGTGATGGACAGGAGTCTTGGCCGGCTGCTCCACCCCTTTCCCCCCCTCCTCTCCTCCTCCCCTCCTCAGAAATGGGACCTGAAATCAAAGGTCCAGAGCTCCTTCAAATGTTTACATAAAACTACATGCAAGAGCAAAGTAGGCTCTCTTTCTTTCTTCCTTTCTATCTTTCTTTCTCTCTCTCTTCTCCCCCTCTTCCCACTTTTATTCGCTGTCTTCCTCTCTCTCCGTCCACTTGTCGTCATCGTCCCTCCATCCCCTCATTTGCTCTCCAGGTTGTAGCACTGAGTCTCGCCCCGCTCTCTGCCATCCAAGCCGGGCAGAGGTTGTCCGTACTTGTCCACGCACCAGCAGTATCCCCGCCTCCTGCCTTTGGATGGACGGCACTGCAGAGAGAAGAGAAGAAAAGAAAAGAGAAGAAAAACAAATTTAATGGTGCACAAAGTTGAACTGAGATGAACGAAGGCGTGCGCGGGCTTCGGGGGAGAAGGAGCGAACAGTCAGGTGGCGCCAGCAGCAGCAGCAGCAGCAGCAGCAGCAGCATCACTGGACTCGCTCTGGAGCAGCAGGAATGAACAGATTAGCATTTCCAGGGCGAGGAATTATTATCCTGACACGGCTTTATCAACACCAGCTTCGATGTGCGTGTGTGTTTTATAACAACACTCAATCTCCCTGTTGGCTTTCAGAGTTTGGATGCCTGTCAGGAGGCCGAGTCGTGCCTCAGCACAACTCCAATAAGACAAACATCTCATCGATCATGGACAGGAATGTTCTGCTCGGCTGCACATAAAAAAACCGAGTCTTTGTGCAGAAACTTAGCGCAGAGAGATAAAGAAGATCAGAGGATCAGTGCTGCGTTCAGGCGCCCCATGTGCAACCAGCATGCTGCACAGTTTTGTCCCATATAGCTACGAGCCGCGGAGCCGTTTATTTATCAGGCGTTAGGTGCTCCTCCTGAGCCAGTGATTAACAAAGCAGATCATTTTGATAGAGAGAGAGAGGCTGGGAATGAGGAGGGCTCTGAGTGAACGAGAGTGAAGGAGTGTGAAGGTAAACATGGAGTTGCTAAAATATTTGCCAAGGCCAGATGGAGGGCTGCAGGGAAACCAGCGCTGCTATTCTGGGAAGCTGGCAGACACTCAAAATCATCTGGAGCTGATTATGGCCTGCGCGTGCACGAGCCAGCGAGCGAGCGTGCGTGTGTGCGTGTGTGTGCACATAAACACACGATCTTTAAACATGGAGGCGCACACCAAAACGCAGTCGCGCAACCTGCTTCCACACATGTGCTCTCACACGCATGTTGTACGCAGTAATATCATATGTCCCGCAGGGGGCTGGGCTTTGTAGAGTGGCAACTTTATGAGCTCCATTTGGGGTACACATGAAACGACACAGTCAGTCAGTCGGGGCCAGGCTAAACTCTGGCTCGCAATAATAATCCTCCTCCTGCACATCGTCTCCTCCCCGGGGGGGCGAGGGGAGTGGGGGGGAGTGGTGGTGACAGATCGGAGAGGTGAGCAGAGCCGAGACATGTCTCTGTTGTCTGTGCATTTACAGTCTTTAAGTTTATATAAACAGATTGATTGATTGATTGATTGATTGATAGATTGGTTTTCCTGCTCTCCTGACAGCGCTACACTGAGTCATGGTTGCTTCAGTGAACAACGTATAAGCTGTTGCTGTGTTTTCAACTAATGATGCAGGAAAACAAACTTTTATGTTCTCAAGATCTCAAGGAAAATTAGCTATCTCTAGGAAAATGTATGAATGTGTGGTCACTTTGGGCTTCCGTACTGTACTTTTCTGCCCCCTGCTGACTTTCACTGTTTACTCTTTGGGATGAAACTTAACTTAAAGCAGAAGTGAGTGGTCCGGTCGTTTTCGCTAATGCTGCGTTCCAGGCAGGCTTTTGAAATCGTAAATTACAGCCTCAAGTCACAACTTACGACTTTGTAGCGTTCCAGGCAACCCACTCGTGTTTTTCCGACCTGTTTTACCGGTGAAAGTCACTATAACGGCCACTCGTAACTTCCGACCGGTGAACTCGTACCAGATCGAACTGGTACCACTTCACGGTCGGAAAAATACGAGTTTCCTTGAACGCACCATAACAGTCCTCGTCGCTACGTCACCACATTCACGGCGTTCCTTGGCTGCACACACAGCCCTGCATGCCGTTCTCTCTCCTCATTGGATAAAAACTGTAGGATACGATAAATGTTTTCTCTTCGGCTCAGAGCAGAGCAGAGGGACTGAGAGACCCGTGTTTCAGTCCAAACACTCTATGTAAGTGATTGCTGTCGGAAGATATAACTATTTAAGACTTATATTAACACAAATATATCACTTACTTCTGCTTTAACTAGAACCAGTGATTTTAGGTTTATTTCCACTTATTATAACTTCTACTTTACATTTTTGTCTCACGTAATTAATGTTATTATTTTCCATTAAAGTGACTACGAGGAGTTTTGGAAAGCGACACTACATTTCCCATGAGCCTCCGCGTGCACGGTGAAATTCTTCTTTATCGAAAATGGACCCATTAACAAGTGTGGGTAACGTAGATTCATCCACATTAATATGAGACTCTTTTATAACCAAATACAAACTCATCGTTGTCCCTTTAATTTCCATAGGATTTGAAAATCTATTTTTGATCCTTTGCATTACGTAAGCATCAATTCTACAGTCGATTCATGAGTGTCCTTTATTTTCATATTGCACAAAAGTGGATGGAAACCAATAGTTTCCAGAGACCGCTTGAAATCATTAAGACTGTACGTGATGCGTTCACTTGCACTTGCAATAGTTTCAACAGATTCAAGGATCAATAGCACTCTCGTGTCAGAGCTCTGGCCAGGAGACGGTTAGCCTAGCTTAGCATGAAGACTGGAAACAACCACACACACACACTCTCTGCTCAGAAACACACCCACCAACTCGTCTTCTAATCTTTACTCGGCTCAGATGTCAAAATGTAAAAACAAAACAAAACAGTCATTTGTGGTTCATGGAGAGTTTGGTGCTGTCACGACTGCCTGCAGTCTCTGTGACCACAGTTTATCCACCGACACTGTTTGTTGAGAAACGTTTCACTACACCGCAGTGTGTGTGTGTGTGTGTGTGTGTGTGTAGAGGAGATATTTTCCAAAATATAGTCATGTTTAACCACAGTTTCCCAAATGGTAACCAACTAGTCTTAGTTGCCTTGACCAGACCTGAACCATAACAGTGACTCATCTCTGGAGCAGTGCACACACAATAAATGAGAACATCTTGGTCGAACAGCGTGGGATTCATTGCACTTTTTACCCTGATTATATAAAAAAAATAAAAGGTCTGTAATTTCTAAACAGCTTATCCGATGTGGATGTAAACACCCTGAAATTAAAGGTGAAATCATCAGCACTTTCATCTCATCATAGTTAGTCATTGTTTAATTTACGTAAATTCCTGCTCCCAGAGGGGGAGTGCAGCGCCAAAAGACAACACAACTCCTCGTAATGCTTACAGACTGCACGGTAGACAGACAGACAGACAGACGGGCAGAAAGACAGACAGGCAGTGTGTCAAATTGTTAAATCAGAGTTTTTTTTTTTTTTTTTTTTTTTAACCTTTATTTTACCAGGCAAATTGCTTGAGATAAAAAAAATCTCTTTTACGAGCATGGCCTGTTTGGGCTCTAAGTCGACCCTAGGGTTCATGTACAGACTGAGCACTGGGTGTTGCACCAAAGACACATTGTAATGTTGGATTTATGTTGTGAATGGAGTTAGGAGGTAGTTTGTGTTTTTCTTTACAGTAAATGTGACTTTTGAGGGTAACATTTATGCTTTTTGTAAATGTATGTTTTTGGTATTTTGCTATTATTTGTGTGAAACTTTGGACGTCATGGGACGCAAGACAAATTTCAGAGTGATCTGACAATAAAGTGTCATCTTATCTTATCTTATCTTATCTTATCTTACAGACAGGTACAGTGACAGACAGACAGGCAGACAGGCAGACAGAGGAACAGACAGACAGACAGAGGAACAGACAGACAGACAGACAGGCTTCAGAGTGTGACCAGGTGTCTGTTTCCTGTAGTCAACCTCCACGTGCAGCCTGAGTCTCTGATCAAAGGCAGCTTTATAGAGACAGAGGCCCATTAAAATACCTCACCAACTACTACTGCAGCAGTCTGGACACGGCCCGTTCTCACACACTCACATCATCCAGGGACACTCTTGAACTCAGTTTTCTTCCTACCTACATATCCTCCTCCTCCTCCTCCTCCCTCTCTCCTTCCCTCTCTCTCTCTGTCTCTCCTCCCTCCATCCCCCCTCACGGTGCCATCGTCTGAGTCTGTGGCCAGCTTTCTATTTTAGCCTCGACCCAGCGGACGAGACTGCGGAGAGGAGCTTAACATTGTGTTCCTCTGCTCTGGTTAATGATGATAGAGTCCTGCATGTGCTGCCTGGTGTGTGTGTATGTGTGTGTCTGTGTGTGTGCATGTGTGTGTGTGTTTGTGTGTGTGTATGGGAGGGTTGAAAAGCCAAAGGAGAGGCGGAAGGGAGAGGAAGAGCAAAATGTGCATGTGTGCATTCCCCTGTTGCTTGGCTACCTTTGAATTTCCGTTCAGTCTCTCTTTCATCTGTGAACTATTAGCAGTCATCTCAAGCAATCCTTTCTTTCCTGCTCCAATCCACACACACACACACACGCACACATGCACGCACATACACACACATACACACTGTAGGACAAGGCAAACGACAGCCAAACTTCCACTGAGGACTGGACGTCACTTTACAGCCTCCTAAAGAAAACTTAAAGACTTGGTAGAAGAAGGAGAGTTTGCACTTTTTTACCACATTTTAAGTCATTTTAACACAATCACACTGTTGTGTTGTGTTGTGTTGTGTTGTGACCAGGTCTGTGTTTGACCTCTTGTAATCTCCACTACTGTGCAACATGGAAAAACACTCAGACCCAGCTGCATGTAAACAGGAAAGGTGGCTGGATTTAAAACTGTGAGATTGTAAAGAAAAGCCTCTGTGTTCATGATGTGGTATCAGACTGATCTGAAAACTTTGTTTCTGTCTGGAAAAAAAAAAGAAAAAAGAAATCACACAAACAGCAAAAACAACTCACTAAAACAAGTCAGAGAGTCGGCCAAAGCTTTGGTGACCTGACCTCAACCCCCTAACTCTCCGGCTTAGCTTAATGCTGTTGTTACTGTCCATTTAAAGTGATCTAGAAAAAGGTATTTACACTGATAAAGACGTAACACAGCTACAGCACAGTGTCCATGTTGTTGCACACACCAGTCAGTCAGTCAGTCAGTCAGTCAGTCAGGGGAACGACTTCCCGACCAATAGTTTGGAAGAAAAACCACAAGAATTGGCAAACTCACAGCTCCGTTGCCTGATGCATCGCTCTCTGCTATGTTTACGTCTGGCATCCGCACGGCTTTCAGGATTTACAGGCCCCTTAAAACTGAGACTTTTGGAAACGCTTCTGGCCCCGGTTTTTAGTTTTTAGTTTGAAAACTACACGGTTGATACATTTGGAAAAAAAAAAAACCCAACGTTTGCTTCCTGCCGAGGTCTTATCAGCCACAGCACGCTCTAATAATTTGCTGTATTTGCTTTGAGACAACTCTCAGTCCTTCAGTCTGAGCAAAGACATCTCTGGTTTCTGCACAAATCTGTGTCGATCTTAAATCTGAGCTGACTGTAGTCGTCATCTTCTGCCAGAAAACCTCCAACGTTACACAAGGTGAGTGGCTGATTCCTGAAAACATGCGTCCTTATTAAACATGCTGACTGAACCACAGCGTCAGACCTCGTGCCCTATATTCTGAACTGTCACTTAAAAAAAGAAAAGAAAGAAGCCTATTTCATACACCCCACGCGTTCATAATGCTACCTCTATGGGGTGTGAATACATGTGTGTTGTGTTGTGTGTGTGTGTATGAATGCGTGCTCTTGTGATGCAGGTCTTTACAGCTAATAGCAGCGCCGCTGGGCTTCACGGACATTAAAAAGAGCCTGGTCGGACCGCAGGATAAACACAAGCTCATAAAATGCAATGTGTGTGTATCTGTATCTGTGTGTGTGTGTGTATGTGTGTGTGTGTGTGTGTGTTTGTATAGGGGTGCATGTATATGTGTTAGTGTAAAAGACGGGGTGCATCTGTGGGTGTGTTTGCACCAGAAGCAGCTGCAGGATATTACTGCAACAGTTAAATGAGAGTTTGAGTGAATTCAGCTCCTGAATAATTTGTGTTTGTTTTAGAAGAATGAAGCGACACAAACTTTAAAATAAGAGCCTGGAGTATATATATATATATATATATATTTTTTTTTTTTCTCAGGTGAGATCAATGTATGTTAACCTCCACATAAAGAGAGATAATGGTTGTCTCCTCCCGACTGTAAAATGAAAGAACTCCTTCAGCGTAAACATAATGCATGACGGTGTATATTGCATCAGCTGTACACTGCTTTTCCAGATGCATTATGGGATACTATGAGCCTGCTATAATGTGTTTAATGATTCACACTTGTGCGCTACATGAGTGATTTTGAGCACACAGACAATGTGACATGGGAAATGATGTGAATTACACATTTAGTTTCTTTATTAACAGAAAAGTAAGTATTGACAAATGTGACTGATCAATTATCATCTATAACAAATATCTGAATGTTACATCTTCTCTAGTTCAATAGTTTACTGAGGTGTAAATGGAAAACATCTGAGTTTTTCAATGTTGGGTAAGACAAACATTTTTAAGAAGCTATTTTAAGATGTTTGCTGATTGTGATGGACAGGATTATTGATATTTCACAAACTCAATATCTGCATATAATCAAATGTGCATGTGTTTAAACGTGCTTGGCACATACTATATTGTGAAGCCTTGCAGGCATTTCTCATCTGCGAGAATCATCTGGTTGAATCCATCAAACTTTACAGAGTACAGAGCTGAGATAGTGAAAGTTGGGACTGAATGCTCGTCCAGGTTTTTGTTGACTTTTTCTCTCTGTGCACAGCGGCTCCTAATCTTCAGTTTGTTGCAGTTTGCAAAACCAAAAAAGGGGATTTTGTAGAAAATGTGTTTGTTTTGAATAAGTTGAATACGTTTTCTGTATCAATGCCAAAACTCAGGCATCGTATTATTACTGACTGAGATTGGGAGATATTACTCTGACCTACATATTATGCAACAGCCATGTCCAGAGGAAAGGAAAAAAAAAAGAAAAAAGGCTCCATCTCCCCCAGCGAGAAAGGAAGAAGGGATGGATTAGAAATCCAGGGAGGGAGCAGAACGAGGGAAAGAGACAGAGTGAAAATAGCTGTCTGGGTCCCCGAAGGTTGGCCAGTTATTATAAAGCCATTGTGGTCGGTGTGTACGTTTCCACAGATCCTTCTGAGTCACGCTCAATAAGTCAGCCCTTATGGGCCTGGCACTGTCAGGACCCTGGGAGGGAGAGAGGGAGAGACGGGGGGGGGGGGGGGGGGGGGGGGGGGTATGGAGGCACCTGGCTCACATCCTTAACCCACTGCCTCTTCCTCCTCCTCCTCCTCCTCCTCTCAACACATACACACTAAACTCTGAAAGAGTACACAGACAGACGCAGACACTGTCGTCCCATTCACAACCCTCCGCTGGGTGATTCCTGGCCAAACAAGGAAGGAAAAGGAAAAGCCAGGTGGGCGGAAGAGGGCAGGACGGGGCAGAGTGATGGAGCGGTGCAGGCGGGGACAAAAGACGAGTGGACGACTGTAGGGGCCGGACACAATGGGGGTAATGATGGGTGGGTGCAATCACAGAGAGAGAGAGGGAGGAGGGGAAGGGGGGGTAATGAGGGGATCAGTGTTGGGCAAAGCTGGGCCTGAACTGGGATACTGACTGAGCCAATTCATATAACTGCTGCTGCTAAAAATAGGTTTCTGTGTAGCAGCCCGAGGTCGGGGCTAACTGCTGCTGCTGCTCAAACTTCTCCTGCAGGCCCGAGGCACTCACATTACCCACAACACACACACACACACACACACATACACACACACACACCTACAGGCTTTTCCCTCATCATAACTGACCTGTTAAACAGTATTTCACCCCCAAATCTCTTGCACATCCAGCAACTGTTTGATTGGATTCGACTCAAAGCTGCATGTTACTCGAGCGTGTGAAGGTGAAAAAGTTACAAGAGTTTCATGTTTTTGTCATGCAGAGGTGTGTGCATGTGGTCGAATTAGCAAATTAAACCCAGTTTCTATAGTTTTTTCAGCTTGACCAATGAGCAGCAGTGAAACGGTTTCTATTGTCGTTCAGATAATCGTCGTCGTCGTTGGACTCGGCTAGTGTGTATATGTAAATGTGCATGTTATGATTACTGATAGATATTGGAGCACCTGTCTGTTGTTCTATTGTATAATTGTACGTACAACCCTGTTCTTTGTACATCTGTTTATATGTACAGCTGTTTTCAATAAAGCTCATTGAAAAAAAAAAAAAAAAAAAAAAATGTAAATGTGCATGTATTGTTTTGATTTTAACTTTGGAACTGCAGACAGACAGACAGTCCAAAACTAATTTCCCCCACAGGGACGATAAAAGCACGTTGGATGGTTTGGATTGGTAACAGACCTGATTGATCTGATCGGTGTATTATATGTTTTGGCTTCCAACTTGTTGATCCACTCGAGAAAAACAATGTTAATGCTGTTTTCATTCAGTTTGTGGCTCCCTCTCCCTCATTTACATAGGTTTGCTCCAGTGTAACTCTGTTGTTGGACTGACAAAGGAAGGAAAGTGAGTCATTATTCATAAGTAGCTTTTGTCCTTTTTCTAGTTATTTATATTTATTTTATTCAGATTTTGCAAGAGTTTCCTGCAGCGCTGCACAGAGGCCGAGTTATTTATCTATTGTTGCAAATGTTGCAAGTGTCTGAACCATATTTGGGGAATCGCTGCAAAAAAAATATGATTTGTTGATGCAAACATGAGGATTTATTGGACGATTCATTGGTTTTACTTCCTAATATCGGCATCGACATCGGTCCCAACGGGCCCATATCAGTTGGCTCTAACAGGAGGAATCCGATCTGACCACATGGCCTCGGTTCTCAGAGACTTTTCCAGGACCCAGAAACCGTCTGGAGCTCAACCAGATCAACCTCTTTCCAGTTTCAGGAGTTATCCGCCAAAAACACACACACACACACACACACACACACACCACCCCTTTTCCCTCAACCTCCCAATCTGGAAGTGCACGGGGCTTCTCATGTTGTTGGACTGAACGTCGCTAATGGATCAAACACACAGTTCAGTTCAGCACAACTTCTTCTGTCCAACTGCAAAACAGGAACTGGCTACAGAACCAAGACCCAGGACAGAGAACAACAGGGATTTTTTTTTTTTTTTTTCATTGGACTAAAAATGAAAAACAGATTTGACCCAGTAAAAAAAAGAAAAAGAAACACTCGGCAGATCATGAAGAGCAGCTTCACTCACTCCCTCAAACCTGCTGCATTTTAATCTATCACTCGTCAACAACTCTGGAGAATCAGTCGACACCAAGAACACCGACCGACCGACCGACCGTCCGCAGCGTTTCATCATGTTTTAACTTCCTACTTTAGTTTCTGTTGACCTTTTGTTTCTGGAGCCACTTGGTCAAAAAAAAAACGAGTCGCTTCCCAGTCGCCTCCCGGAAAGACGAAACTCGTGGCTTTATCCGTCGTCCACCTTTCAACAGTTCCCGTCTTTACGATATTAAAAGATTTTGGCTGCTTGTGTGTCATGTGTATGGTAATTTTTTTTGTACTGCTGCTCTGCCTTCACCCCTCCACCACCACCTACCCCTGACCCCTCCTTCCCCTCCTTCCCCTCCTTCCCTCCCCTCCCACCTCCGCTTGCTCCCTTCTTTTCACAGTATTGTCACCCTAGACGGTTCACACGGTCTCCTCTTCGCTGTGTTTCCGGTCATAAATCTCTGCAACACACCGTGAAGGCACATCCCCTTCGGATGGATTTAACACAACAACCCAGCACCCCACCGGCCCTCTGAGAAAAAAGGGCGACAAGGGCTGGCACACTGCTGCACATACACACACACACAATCAAACACACACATACACACACACACACTCAGTCTCTCAGAGCAGAACTGACACTTCCCTGGTTGTTGTAGATGAAATCCAGGAAAAGAATAAGGAAGAGTTTGATTTTAATAAAAGAAACAATGAAACCGCACTTTGGAGACTTCGGGGAAAGAGTGAGGTAAGAATCTGAGAAGATGATTTTATTCTCTCTGTCTTGTCTCTATGTGTGTGTGTGTGTGTGTGTGTGTGTTATGGCTCGAGTCGGTCTCTGACTCATGCTGCTTTTGGGGTTTTTTCGGTGACTCATGCGTTTCTCAGAATGGGCTCCAGCTCCGAGGAATCCCTCCGATAAGACTCCCGACCTCAGGAAACAGGACGGTGGTGGTGCTAGTCACAATAACAACATGATGAGTAATATGTCATCACTATTTAATGTTTATTATATATAGCCTACTCACTACTATTATTACCTGTATTATTGTATAGCTTCTAGCCATATATAGCAGTGCAAGTGGTTAATTGACATTTTTAGCCGTATTCTAAGCACTTTAGTGATTGTAAGCATTTTATCTCGTACTCAAAGACACGGTTGCACTTTTGCATTATTGTTGTAGGCCTACTATTGTATTGTATTTGTATTGTTATTTTAAGAATTGAACTGTAAACTGAATGCTGCTATTTCATAACTGTGATAACATGTTTTTATTGTAATATGAATTGTAGTGTACTCCAGGGAACATCTGTAAATGGGAAATAAAATCTGGCTCGTTTACAATTCTGTATCACACAGTCTTGTTCATGAACTTGCACTGTCCCACCCAAATAAAACTGAATTGAATTGAATTGAATTGAATTAATATGTGACACGCTGGATGTGTCTCTCTCCTCTCTCCCTCCTCCCATCCATCCACTACCTTTCCCGTCTCGCCCCTCCTCCTCCTCCCCCCTCAGGTCAGCACATGTCACCCACCAAACTACTCAGACAAATTTCAGCTTTCTTTCTTTCTTTCTTTCTTTCTCTCTCTTTTTTCTCCTTTCTTCCCGTCTTTCTTGCAAATGAGCAGGCTATGGGTGGCCCCGAGTCGGCTGCACCACGGACAAGAAAAACTAAACCAGTGACAGCATGTTTGTTTTTTTTTTACCTCACCAACAGCACCCCACCACACCTACACACCCTCACCAAAACTACCGCCATCAAACAAGCGCCATACATACACTCCCCTGCCGCCACATCTACTGTGCCACACACACTCCCAGACCACATTCTTACATCCCTACCCCCCACACTCTCCCACACACCGCACACCCACAAACACACCTGACCGACTTCATTTCCTGTGAGGCATGAGTCAGACGGCTGCAGTGCATTTACCGGAGTAATACATGGTTATTAGCCATTCTGATAATATAGTGTTGATGTCGCTGTCAAGGCAACCCCGAGCTGCACAAAAAAGGGGATTGTGTTATATGTGTGGGTGGGTGGGTGGGATGAGTCCACGACGAGGATTCTTTGGAAGTGTTCAGGCATGCGGTGGGTCTATTTGCATGTCCGCAGGTGTGTGTATGTTACAGTAAAGTGTGCATGTGTGCGTGTGTGTGTTTATAAGAGACGGTGTGTAAAGAGGAGGAAACAGCAGGGAGAGCCATTCACCTGTTTTTTCTTGTAGAAGCCCTTTCTGTCACAGTTGGGTATGCGGAAGCCTCTCGGGTTGAGCACGTTGCTGATTTTAAGACTGTTCAGGATGCTCTCCATCTCCCGCCGACACGGCCCCTAGCAACGCGGCAAACACACCCCAACAGCACCAAGATTACACACTCATCCTTACACAATCACAGAACATGGAGAACATGAGATGACGTTGGAAAGGTCTATGATCATGAACATCACAGTTATGAAACAACATAACAATAACATCCCACCTAAGCTGTACAGTATGATTATCTAAGTTCAAAATCACACGTCCTTTAGGCTCTTTTCTACTTATATTGAGCAAAAATGAGGATGGTCATTGTGTGTTTGTGGAAACTTTGTGGATTTTGACTGAAATTTGAAAATGATGACCTGTAAATTGTTGCAACACTGAGTTACAGTGATGAACCAACTGTTTTGGTCCAGATTGAAGAGTCTAAAAGTCCCAAAATGAGACGTCATCTCTCTGAAAAAAGTAGTACCTTCTCTGACAAAATGTTTGAGAGAGGGTGTAATTTAAAAATAACGATGTTTAAATGACAGTAGATAGCCTAAAAGGGACCCCGGTGGAGGCTCTGACCACAAATTGCTCTGCAGACCAGTGTTTTGATGAGAAATTCCCCATAGCCTACTGTTTGTATCTTGTGTTTTCCCCTGCACGTGCATGAGGCCGCACATGCATACCACCTACCATGGGATGACAACGATATGCATTTTTGTCAACAGCGTAAGACCAGGGTGGTCAGACACTTGATATGCAGAGCTGGGATTCTGCAGAGTTTTATACCAACAGTGTAACTCAGACAGTGATTTCACTGATGAGTTGAGTGCTAATCAGTGTAAAATTAAAGAAAAACCTGACTTATTCACTTGTTAAGGTGCTGACTATGAACCTGATATGTGTGTTCTTTATCATCAGTCATCCCCCATCTATGTCTCTCTTCTGATTCTTGACACTTCAATGACCAAAATCATTAAATGCAGATGTACTGTAGATGTATGCAGATGGTTCTCTGTAATAGTTGGCCTATCAACAGTAACTGACTGTAGAGAGTTAGAGTATAAATCATAATAAGAAATGGAGAGGACCAAGCTGACATGTATTTAAGCCTTTAGGATGTGTGATTTGGAACCAATGGAAATAAAATATAATTTAAAACTCCACCAAATACCTTTTCAAACATATTTGATAAAAAAAATATCAATGGTAGAAGTTCATAGAGACATGGACCATATGTTTCTCAAACTATTTACACACTATTGATTTAAAGGGGAACTATGCAGGTCCACTTTTCCACTGTTTTGCTAACCCTCCTCCCGGCCATGTGCATTTGTTTTTCAACAAAGCCAGCAAGAAAGCAATCCATGGAGTGGTGGATAACGTTATTTATCATGTACGTGTTACGATGTGCAGGCTATATTTGTGTAGTCTTATCTATCATAAACAAGAGATTACGGGTTACGGGGCCTGTTTTTGTCACTGAGACAAGAGCTGGGACACTGGGTAAGTGGCACTGATCTTGTAAAGTTGGTTTTCGGCCAAGAGACGCTTGGTGGAAGTTAGAGTAGGCCTATTGTCAGTAGGCCAACTGACACTTTTTGTCCCTCAGGTAAAAGTAGTTTTTTCTGTTTTTGAAAGATTGACAGTAAAGTTATCAGATTTTAATATTTCTTTCAGTTAAACTATTGTTTAAAAAACACTTACAGCAGAAGTGAGTGATCCGGTCGTTTTCGCTAATGCTGCGTTCCAGGCAGGCTTTTGAAATCATAAATTACAGCTTCAAGTCACAACTTACGACTTTGTAGCGTTCCAGGCAACCCACTCGTGTTTTTCCGACCTGTTTTACCGGTGAAAGTCACTATAACGGCCACTCGTAACTTCCGACCCGTGAAATCGTACCAGTACGTCTTTTTGTACAGTCTATGTACCAGATCGAACTGGTACGACTTCACAGGTCGGAAAAAACGAGTTTCCTTGAACGCACCATAACAGTCCTCGTCCCTACGTCGCCACATTCACGGCGTCCCTTGGCTGCACACACAGCCCTGCATGCCGTTCTCTCTCCTCATTGGATAAAAACTGTAGGATACGATAAATGTTTTCTCCTCGACTCAGAGCAGAGCAGAGGGACTGAGAGACCCGTGTTTCGGTCCAAACACTCTATGTAAGTGATTGCTGTCGGAAGATATAACTATTTAAGACTTATATTAACACAAATATATCACTTACTTCTGCTTTAAGCTATTCAAGTAGCCAGAAGCTAACCAGCTAGCCATAGAGCTCGAGAGCTAACAAGTTAGCAGGCTAACATCTTTCAGCCACTCGATCGTGACATCAGTTTTATCAAAAGTTGGTGATTAATTTTGTGTTTATTTGCTATCAATCATGATTTATATTGTTGTGATAGACTAGCCTAGCCTAGCCTACTTACGATAGGCTATGTTTTCTAATCTATCATGTATCATTAACTCGATACGATCACCGCAACTTTGTCCGGAGCCTCGCTAAGCTACTTTATTTCCGTCTCCTTGGTAACAGTTACCATAGTTAGTTACATTCCACATCTGGAACTCAGATTTTCAAAATAAGGGCATAGCTACATCTTAATAATTGACATTTGGAACGTGATGAAACATTACGCATATTAAACCTAAATTTGACATATCCTATCATCCATTGCCTCTAATGAACCTCTGCCATTATTGTGGTTCCCTTCAAGGAACCTTGTAAAAAATCTGAAAGCACAACACTGCCTCTGGGTGTGACTTACATACTCAGTCTCCCTCTTGCTCTCCAGGGAGAAGTTGTGCATGTCCATGTTGGCTCCTCCCGACACCGACTCCACCTTGTAGCTCTGCGTCTTCCTGTTCTGATCTTTCTGGATCAGCTTGTTGTGCAGCGTCGGCCTGGTGTCCATCGAGCCGCGGCTGTGTCCGCCCTTCACGGTCGCCACGCCGGGCAACACCGTCATCGTCTGGGTCACGTTGGCACAACCGTCCTCCACCTGGTTCCCACTGTTCTCTGTGTAGGTAAAGGTAAGTTGATGATGACAGGTTAAACATGGATCAAACTTACTGAGAGATATTGAAGTTAGTCAGCATCCGATTCGTGGCTGTTTCTTTGCCAAAAGTGAACAGAAAAACCCACCCAAACTTTTATTTCAACTTTGCAAAACAAAAAAAAGTGTGATTTCTGAATGTCTTCCATTGGGACCACATCACATTGTCACACTTCCACATGTCAGACCTGTTCTGGATTAGGGGGGAAAGTGCTGAAAGTCTCTTATCTACTGTCGTTTGAGCAAAAATCAATGCTTTTCTGATTTAACAAATGTACCACAGGCTTCGCACATTTTTAAAAGTCTCTCTGAAGTCGTCCTGTTAATCTAATCCATGTTTGACGAGTTAAGTGTGGTGGTTTTTAACTCAGATCTGGTGGTTTTGATACAGAAAAAGAAGTGTAGTTTCCATTTGTTGTTGGGTTTCAAACTATAAAATAAAGGGTTCACAAATAATCCTTAAGTGGGTTTTTAAAGAGCCTTCAGGATTTGATTATGAGATGCTTTTTTACAACTGGTATATATATCATAATCTACTTTTTCTTATAGCCTACTCTGTATCGGAAGCTACAAATCAGCATCGTGGAGTTGTTTTCGATTTACACTTCTCAGAAAAAAATACCATAATACAATATGATGAATGCCAGCTTCTCTTGCACTTAATCCATCAGAGAAATCTACACTGCCTGAGAGTCGAGAGGCCTGTATAAAACAGAGGAAATAAAGTTAGCTCATTGCCTTGTGGGCTGTTTGGAGCCAGAAATGAAGCCAAGTAATAAACAGAAACATGACGATTTCATATCCACAAATTTCCACAGTGTGCCGAACCGAGAGATAGAGTCACAAAGAGGAGCTGAGTCTAAACAAGGCTTTTTAAGGACGCTGTGAAGCAGAAAATGTTGTGTATGTGTTTACATGAGTAGGGCGGGGAACAGGGGGGGTTTGGGGCTAAAAGAGGAGGAGGTTAGGGCAGTAAGAGGTACGGTGGGAGATAAGGGAACAGATGTATTAATAGCCCCTGGTGCTGGCAAAGATTCCTGTCAAATCGGGGACCATCTGACCGAGAGGAAGAGAGGAGGAGGGGTGGGAGGGGCTCCAAACACTCCTCCCTAATATAGGAGAGGACCAAACCAACCAGCCGCCATGTGCCAGCTGGTCTGCCACACCACCGCTAGGCCACAGTCAAAGACGTTAACTGAGCTGGGAGACGGCGGCGGCGTCCCCTACACTGCAAAAACTCAAAATCTTTCCAAGAATATTTGTCTTATTTCTAGTCAAAATGTCATTTCTAGTCAAAACAAATCTCGTTTCTAGACACTTTTTTACTTATTTCAAGCATTTTTTACTTGAAATAAGTAGAAAAATCTGATAGTGGGGCAAGTTTTTCTTTCTTATTACAAGCACAAAAAAAACTAAGATTTTTCTACTTATTTCAAGTGAAAATTAGTTTGAAACAAGTGAAATTAAAAACAACAACTAAAAACAAGTTAATTTTTTAGGTGATGAGTCTTATTTCAAGTGGAAAGAGATTAGTTTTGACTAGAAATTAGTCATTTTGACAAGAAATATGACAAATATTCTTGAGTTTTTGCAGTGTAACAGGCAGGCGGGGGGTGGGACGACGATGGGAACACACATGCAGTGGCTCACACACACACATATACACACACACACAAACACACACACACCCAAACACAGTTTTAAACTGTTAACTGAAAGCAGATTTTGTGTTTGGGAGCTGCGGTGAGGGCGGCAGGCGGGCATGTCGGGGTGTAACTCGTGTGGGCAGGCGGGCTGGCAGCCCACCCTTTCTCCGTGACCACCTGATCAATTAGTGACGTGGTGGGGCTCCACAGTCTCCACAGGCTCTCCAGAGCTGCACAATAATAACATGGATGTCAACAACAACAGCATCAGCTGCGCACAGAGTCAGACGGCAACAGATGCTCTTTAACCTGGCGCTGCCTCCACGTGGGTTTTCTTTTTTTCTAAACTCTTAAAAAATGTCCAGAAATGTCCACAACCAGGGACAAAAATATTGAGCCCTGTTTAAGATTCCTGCAAGCATTAATTTTTATTGTCAATATAAACTTTTATATAACCTTTCTAGGAAGTCTGGGGTGTTTTAGATAAACACATTACGCAATTTGTTTGTATAATGGCACAGGGGTAAACAGCACAAACTGTGGTGAGGAGGGCTTGTTAACGTCTGGGAGGAGGAGGAGAGGCTGCTCTGGAGCTGCTGGGGGACTGATGGCTGCAGTGATGCACTACGACCAACAGGGGCGCTGGGGATCATTTCCCACCTCTTTTTTCTTTCTTTTTTTTCCTCCTTTCCATCTCCAGTAGTGCAGATACTGTAAATAATCGTGCATTGATCTCTGCTGTCAGCGCTGTAAGATGTAAATCTCTGCTCCAGTGTGAAAAATAAAGCGACTGTAAACAGTGAGGAGCAGGCAGGGAAGTAAAAGCTGAAACATATAAGGACTAAATGATAGAAAATGAAAAGGTAAGGCATGTAAACAGTTGACAGAATGAGTTTGTGTGGTGGTCTGTGTGCATGTTGCTGGATGCATACATCTCTGTGTGTGCGTATATGGATGACAATGTGACTGCTGAGTGCTTGCACACACACACACATACACACACACGCACACACACATTACTGCAGCCAAACCAAATAACCAGGAAGAAGAAAACACACAGAGAGGCTCCTGGAGGCCTGACGTCAGCAGTGGCCAAACACACAACTGTGTGTATTCACACCGAGGTGGCATGTGTGCCGTCTCACCGGTGTGAGCGGTGGCAGGCATCCGTCCACCATGAGACACAGCATGCAAATGAGATCTCTCCGTTATCACCCCGCCGTGCACACACACACACACAGGGGGGCAGATAGATAGAGTGTACACTCATTAATGACGGGCTCTGATTGTGCATTTTTAAATGTGTGTTTGGCTTTGCCCCCACCTCCTACCTCCCACCTCCTTCTCCCCCCTCTACCGCTCTTGCCTTTACCACACAGCTGAGATGTTTTGGCCCACATGGAGCGGGAAAGCTGCAGCGCATATTTTCATGCTGTGCACAAAAAAAATCCATGAAGCTTTAGTTGAAGGAAAATAAGGACATTACAGAAGACAAGGACATGGTCGACGCTCAGCCTCAGCTAAATACTGTATACTTACAGTATGTATGTGGCATTCCCTAACTATTGGTTTGAGGGAGCCAGGCTGTGTGTGTATGTGTGTGTGTGTTGTGACTGTGTGTGTGTGCTTGTGGGTGTGTGTTAGGGAGAAAGAGAGAAGGAGCAGTGTTGCCCTTTCTTAAAACAAACAGTCTGCACATCCCCAAACGACAGACTTTTGATTTTATTTTGCATTTTGCACATGTACACCTGGAGGGAGAGAGCAGTGATTAACTCACTGCTGCACAAACCTCCCAGAGACTCGTTGCTACAGTATCACTGCTGCTGCTGCTGCTGCTGCTGCTGCTGCTGTCATCCTCTCAAACTTTCAGGAGCCTATTGGATTTTTTTTCTTGTTGATGCTGTTGTTGTTTATCCTCAGATCATCACATCACTGTGTAATGTCAAACCTCCCCTTTAAAAAAAACCCAAAACAAAACCCCCCACACACACAGTCAGGGTTGGTGTTTCTGCAGAACTGACCCCAAACAATACATTATTTTCCTTATGTTTCTCTGAGCTCTTGTGTCTTAAGTAGATCAGTGTAAGCACCTTTATCTCATCCACTATCAGTAAACCGCACTGGTCGGTGTTTCCATGAACAAGGGAGGGGGTGGAGTGGTGTTGGTGTTGGTGGAGGGGGGGGAGTCCCCAGAGCTGGTCAGCAAAGAGCACCACCTCATGGGGAGAGCGCCTGTCAAATCCACCCAATAACAACACACTATACACGTATAGGCTACACACATAAAAACACAACAAGCAACAATAACACAATTTATAATGATAATACTATAATAAAAAGAAAAGAAGGGATTTAAAAAATGCTCTTTCTACCTTGTTGTTTTTGCGCCGGTATGAGAATGCTGTTGAGTCTTTTGGACGGAGCGCTGGAGCACACTCCCCGTCCCTCCAGCAGAGCTTGCAGGGGTCGGCTCTCCCCCGGCTGGTGCTGGCAGGTCAAGCCG
The DNA here is from genome assembly GCF_905171665.1 of Trachurus trachurus. Classification (NCBI taxonomy): domain Eukaryota; kingdom Metazoa; phylum Chordata; class Actinopteri; order Carangiformes; family Carangidae; genus Trachurus; species Trachurus trachurus. Next base: position 29,487,099 of record NC_139898.1, read on the forward strand.
GAGCCGCAGCGCGCCGTGTACACTCCACACGCCTGTCCCTCGCCGAGGGCGCACGTCATGCAGCAGCCGCAGCCCGGTTCCCTCACCCGCTCCGCGCAGTCCTTGGGCAGGGGCTTGCACTGCAGCAGCGATCCGGCGTCGCACGGCTCGCATCGGACCACCGGCCCCACGGTGCCGACGAGCCGGGCGACCGCAGCCAGCGCGGCGGCGAGACAAAGCATACACAGACCGGGCATTCTGCCGATTAAAGCTGGTCACAAAGGGACAGTATGTGAGTTGTCACGTAGGCTTAAGGGGACTCTCTGTGACACAGCGAGCCGGCTAGCCTTCTCCATCTGTATTTTCTTTTACGCGAACTTCTGGTTTTATATAGGCGGAAAAAAGAGCCAACAAGTCACACCCCTCCGTATGAATAATGTAAACGGAGAGCCCCGATATGAGGGACCGCTACATCCTCGCCCCGAGGAGAGAGAGAGCTGCTCCTGCAACTTAACTCTTATTTAATCACTTATAATAATTTGCAGAGGTCTGTTCTTCTGCAGCAGCGCTCTTTATGCTCAGCAGGATCTGGAGGAGAAGAAGAAGGAGAAGAAGAAGAAGGAGAGAAAAAAACGAGAGGTGTTTGTTTTCCATCTTGAAATTTGGCCTCTTGTCACAAGACAGGCAGGTTATGTGAGCTGCAGATGGCATGTGGCTGGAGCTGGAGGCTGTTGGCTGCATTTCTCTTCACTGATCATTAAGAGAAATCATTTTTTATATTACAGATAAGATGCACATCTACACACATACACACACACACACACATACACAGGAATAAGCTGCACCAGGCAGGGAGGGTTTCTTCTGTGCTGTGCTGACTGTTCCCAAACCTCTGGAGGTTTCCACACCACTGGCCACATCCCCTGCTGGCACCAGTGGTATGTGAGTGTGAATGCCAATGGTAGTACCCCCCACATGCAAAACATTCCTCTGGGCAGGTGTGTAGGTGGCCCCTCCGTATTAACCCACTAAAACAATAATTTCTTTACTGTGTGAGTGTGACCACGTGCTCGGGGAGAGGGGGGGATGTACTGTAGGAGCTGCAGCGTCGGTGAGAAGAAGAAGAAGAAGCAGAGGCGTTGCAACAGGGAAGGCAAACCAGGCAATTGCCTATAGGGCCCTGAGCTGGAAGGAGGCCCCCCATGGGACGGCTGACATTGGTCCATATCGGTGACAACCTGATGTTGCCACTGGCTGTGTACATCGGATGTTGTGCGTAGTCAACCCAGAATCATATAGCGACAGCAGAAAACGTTGCAGTTTCAAATTACTCTGGTGAGATCTGAAAAATCTTCGCAACAGAGGCAAGCGAGTGATTATGTACATTCACAGAGCGAATATTATGAAAATAAAATATATATTTCCACCTAGAAATGTAATCAAACGGCATTTTTATGCAGAACTACTTCAAAATATAGATTTTTCTACTAAAAATGATAGAAATGTTTGCTATGTTTTTTGTTCTCACGGCCGGAAAATTGGACGCAAAAAAAATAGGAAAAAATAGTCAGAAAAAATCTAACAGTCATACAATTTAAAGCAGAAGTAAGCAGAATATTTATGTTAATATAAGTCTTAAATAGTTATATCTTCCAACAGCAATCACTTATATAGAGTGTTTGGTCTGAAACACGGGTCTGTCAGTCCCTCTGCTCTGCTGTAAGCCGAGGAGAAAACTTTCCTTGTATCCTACAACCTTTATCCAATGAGGAGAGAGAACGGCATAAAGGGGCGGTCCTCTCTGTGTGTGCAGCCAAGGGATGCGCGTGAATGTGGTGACGTAGGGACGAGGGCGATGGGGACTGCTAACTCCATTGGCTGACAAGAAGTTAGCCAAAACGACCGGATCGCTTATACTTCTGCTTTAAGAGCCGTTATTGTAAACCCTCTATGTTTTTGCACTTTGGACCAACGTAGCCAAGGTATGTTTTATATGAGACTGAGTTGGCATGGTATGCAGAATTGAATCATCAATGGTTTGGGATTTTTGGATTTATTAACAGTTATGTTTGTGGTCCTGGTTGGGGGTGGGGGCCCTTTGAGTTACCTCTTGCCCGGGGCCTCCAGAGTGTCTAGAAATGCCCCTAAGAAGAAGAACAGCAGCCACAAGCTGCTGCTGCTGCTGCTGCTGCTGAGCACGTGCAGACCAGACTGCATACCTGACCCCTTTCGCCCAAATACTTTCAGAAGCCGTGCTCACCTTTCACATACTGTACCCCCGAGCGGCGGCAGCGGCAGGACTGGTGATCTGGCACTTTGCATCGCTCCCTCCTCCTCCTCCTACATCCCACCGGCAAGCATCCAGACCCCCTGCACCTTCTCTCCTGTACGCCCCCCCCTCCAACCAACACCTACACACCTACACACCCACACACCCTCGCCTCCCCCCCCCCGACCCCACAGGATTTCAAATTATTAGAAAGAAAATGTTCAGATTCTGCAGGCTCAGCATCGCCCCCCTGTCCGGCATATCCTCCTGTTCTGCAATAACAAACGCGAGAGGGGGGTACACACTGAGAAAATAAAGCAATCAGTATCGGCCATTGTGTGATTTCCACCACAGAAGCAGAAAAAGTGTTGAGACTGCATTATGAAAAACAAGCAGAGGGTAAGGAAACACCCCCGGAATAGCAAGAAACTGTCTACGGCTAAGATTAGTTTTCTTATTACTTGACATTTTTTCTCCTGCTGCATTTTTTTTCACGTCTAAAACATTCAGCGTCTGACCTTTGGCTTGTTTATTGTCTGCCCCGTCCATCCAGGGTGTGATTTACCTAAAGCGTCTCTACAGTCTAAACTAATTTGGGAAACTGTGCACCCCTTTGTAAGAACACAATACACCCCTGGTTTATTTAGTCGTGCTCTGAAGGTGGCAGGGTTCATTCTTGCTTCTCCACTGCTAAACCGGTCCTATATGAGACAGAATCACAGCAGCACAAACAGACACTATACAACATGATGATATCTTCACGCTTGATTGGATATAGAGGTCAGGCTTGTGGTAAAGGTCACAGCAGCGGGGTCGCCCTCCAGTGCACATCCATTTCAGATCCTTGAGATTTCAAGACTGAAGAGCAAAGTATGTTGTAATTTGCCTGGGGACAGTTTGGGTATAATAATGATAATAATAATAATGATAATAAAAAAGAAGATAAAATGAGATCAGATAACCGCTGGCACAAGTTTCCAAGTCTCATTTCCTAAACCATATGTTCGACCCGTCTCCGCTGCAGTCTCAACGAACTGCAATAAGAGATACTATTTGTCTTCCTCATTGATCTTGTCTTCATTTGGCGTCTGCACTTTTGTCTTTCACCCTCTTTGTCTTCCCCGCCTCAAGCAATCTGATATTCTCTCATTATTAATCTCCCCTTTCCTTTTAGCGTCTCTGTCCCAGGCAACATTCCTCCGCGTTACGTTCCCACAATGCAGCACATTTCAGGCCGTAAATCATTAATTGGAAACACAAAGTCGGTGACAGTCCTCAGTAACACTGGCACAATGCGCTTTATAATTTGAGGTTTTGCGGGAACGAGAGGATCTGGCCTGATTTATTTGTTTCCTTCTCCCTCGAGTGATTTGAGCAGCAAATTGCCTCGCTGTCAACATATGCTGTCTTCATACATGTGAGCTATACGGTTAGCACGGGCCGCGCTGGCTGACCACATTATGACCTGCATATCACTTCATACAAGAGCAGGCATTTTTACAGGCGATGCGCCATGGATCATGTTGACAGCACTGTTATTTAGTGTTTTGTCACTTGGCCGACGTTCAAGTGCATCACAATCTTCTACAGCTGCTCTAAACTTCCCTTAAATGGGGCTTGTTTGGATGTTTTTCCGTCCTCTTGATTACACTTGTTAACTCGCTCTGCTAATCTGTCTGGTTATCTGACTGGAGATCTTAAGTGGAGGTGGATTCACCGGCTTCTCCTCTGCAGATTTCACCCCACACCTCGTGCCATCGCTTGACCTCAGAGAGACCAAGGAGACGACGACGATGGCTGAGGAAACGCTTGTGACATGTGGTTGAAAGTTGAAAGAAGCCAAGAACGAATTTTCACACTCAACACTTTCAACACTCACACTCGCACTTAGTAAGTTATGATAACATCTTCAAACCATCAAAGCAGACACGGAGAATCCGGGAACACTAACGTCGCTGCGACAAAGTTCACTGGGATAAGAAGCTTCAGCAGATCTGAACCCGTTTATTTAAAAGTAAAACATCAAGTCGGAGCACATGTATAATGTCGTTATTTATCCCTCATTCCACGTGCGCATCGATCACACTTGACGTCGAGTGTGATCTCTGTTTAATAGAAGAGAACAGGCTGCATGAACTCCTCCTGACCACTCTACCACTTGTTTTTGTGTTTCTGGTTTTTATGAGTCACTTTGGTGAGTACAACAACAGCCGTCTCTAAATATCTGACCAGCTCAAATTCAAAAGTGGCAACTGATCCTATTCAATGTGAATCAACATTAAAGAAAAAGGAGGTGAGGTTTTGTAAAGAATGACAGGGATATCGCCTTGTTTCGTCCGTTAAAATGGTTAAAATCCAGTATTACTGCAGTAGGATTGGCTCTTGTTGTTGTTCCTTCCTCATGTTTTCTTCTCAAATAATTTCCTTAGAGGATTCAGAAGTTCTTGTGGATGTTATCGTTCTACTCATAATTGTAGAAATCGGCATCAAACTCGTGTATTTGCGACAAATTGATGATAACGAGTTGTAAACAGGAGCCATTACTCCCATCAGGCTGCTGCACTATAGTTAGACCAGTTCCTTTAATAAGCAGCTCAGTCACCATGGTTATGCAGCCCAAATGTTTCAATCTTTCAATCTCAACTTTTTTTTAATTTTTTTTTCTCTTATTTTTATGCAGTTGGGTTGCTTTCCCATCAGGAGAATGAATAAGATGTAATTTTGTTGAATGATGTTGACTGCGGGTTATGGGGGGAAAAAAGGCATAAATAATGGGTTCTTACCAGCTGAGGAAAATCATTTGGCGCTCCTTAACTCTTCTGGGGCAAAAACAAGACTCATCCACAAACATGGGGGAACATGAAGATTAGCTAATGAAGCCAGATTCATTCCAGATAATTACATGGCTGATAATTACATCAAGGCTGATAATTACATCTGTGCTGCTCTGAGGCCTTTTAAACCGACTATATAGCAAGTAGTAAAAATCTGGTGAAGTCGCGGTACCAAAATGTAAGGATTTATTGGTCGATGCTGGAAATCTGCTACTTCCATCATAGTCAGAATTGACATCTAGCGTTACCGCCTAATGCTTTTAACTGTCTTTTCACTTTAGTGGAGCAAAGAAGGTGGGATGTAACCGAACGTCGGATGCCAACTTGGGTGGTACACATCTGCCTTTGTTAACCACCATCCTCAGACCCCATTAATTTGGCTGTTTTGAGGTCAGGGCTGACAGTTGAATCGTTTTCCAGAAAGTTCAAGCCCCATAGTTGTTACTGTAACCGTATCTGAATCCGTTAGAAATTCCCTGAAGCTTCTCAGTGGAGTGAAAACAGGTAAATACCTGTGTCAGTGCAGTCCTGTTTAGTTTTTATGTGTTTTCCAACTTGCATTACCACGAAATGTTCCACTATTTCCACAACAGCCTTCAGTGATTTGGGTATGAGCTTTCTTGGAAAGCACCAAGCTGACTTTTAGGGTAAATGTACCAGAAATTATAAGTGTTCTCATTATAACATTTGTGATTTTTATGGCACGAGCTGTGCTGCTGTAACAGTTGAGTGCCACACTTCCTCTGGAGATAATCGTGCCGCTTTTATTGAAATCTATTAAATGCCACGCATGCTTTTTAAAACCAGTCGTTCTTTATCGATTGCTGTTATGGGGGCTGCTCCACAGGAATGAACTCTTCCTGTTATATCTGTTTTCAATAAATTGATGGAATGAACATGGCCTGACCGCTCTGTCACTGGGTGCATGACATGTTTAGAGAAACATCTGCAGGCAAGAAGAGAGAGAGAGGGACAAGAGGAATGTGTGGAGCTAGAAAGGTGGAGAGAGAAGTTAACTAGCTGTAGGTTTTTAATCAGGGCGGCTGCACGCGGGAGCAACGAGGAGGCAAAGAGGTTAGGGTTGGAGCATGTGTTATGAAGTGTTGTGGTGAAGTATGTGCCGTTTGTTTGGGCTGGAGTTAGATATGCCTGGCAGCTCCCGGCAGGAGGTCTGGGTCCTGCCCAGCGGAGGCTCTTTCTAATTGGTCAAGCAGGCAGTGTGGCATCTTGGATTGATCTCACGCCTGGAGCCAGGTATACGGCGTACTTAGCAGCCTATCGAGGAAAGAAAGATCAGAGTCATGCGCTCACAGCAGCCACCGACTGTCTTTAGGTCAGCAGTCCTCCCACGGCCCGCCAGACAGGCTGAGGAGGAGGAGGAGGAGGAGGAGGAGGAGGAGGAGGAGGAGGAGGAGGAGGCGGTTATGAGAAGGGGATACAAGGCTAGACAATCTCGCCCGGCGCTCTCAGGTTGACCAACTCAAGTGACACTTTCCTGAGAGCGGGCCAATTCCAGGCTACTAAGAGGATCAGTTTCCCCTTCCTGTCCTGACACACATACCCAGCTATAGCGCCGCTCAGATGTCTTCAGTGCTCGCTGCTCACCAGGCAGGCACAGCCGGCCGGCTTCGCACACTGTCCGTCGCTTTCTAAAACGGCCATGTGGTCCTGCAGCATGGATGGGGATCAGGGAGTGTTTCACTGCAAAGACAAAGTCCTCACTAAGAGGATTGAGATCTTAAACCTAACTCTCACAAAGTCTATATACCTGCATGGCTGCGACCACGGGTGGGCAGCAGGCAAAGGCCGCGAGTACAGTACGGTGAAACTTCAAACAGACTATAGAGGACAGTAGAATAGAAATGATTTTTGATAAGATAAGTACATTGAGATTGAGAGCAATAGCTCAGTGGGGGGGAAGGGCAGATGGCAGAAAAGCATGACACAGAGGTGGAGAGAGACAGAGAGGTGTCTAATCTTGGATCTTGGAGCGGCGAGGCCAGCGTGTCACATGTAGTGATGTCACCTCCGGAGAGACGGTGCATGTGCTCCAAGTCAATAGATCCTTTACTTTGGAATAATCTGCATCTGTATATCATATTTGGACGTAAAAATGAATCTGCTTGCTTATATCTTTCACCCGAGTTAGAAAAAAATAAAGATAAAAACCTCTTTTCAATAATTAGAAGAAGATAACTTGTTCCCATTTCCCAATATGAGGACAGTGCCAACAATCCCACAGATGGACAGCTGCAGAATTAAATCTGTGCTCATTTTTCAATCAAATCTCATTCATTTACCTGAAATGGTAAATTGTATTTCTTCTTTTCAATAAGCCTTTTATTTGTGTGTACCACTGTTAGCATGCTATGCTAATGCTGCGTTGGAGACAACTCGGAACTTGGGATTTTCTGACCTCCTACTTAAAAAAGTGCAATTGAACGCCACCTCATTTTGGAGCTCCAACTTGGGAAAGTCGGAAAAAAAAAACCTACCGCGACTTCTCCAAGAATCAGCTGTCTGATGTCAAACAACAATCTGCACCTGCGTAGAACCTCACCATCACCGTCAATGGTAAAACATTGATTAAAGCAGAAGTAAGCAATCCGGTGGTTTTGGCTAACTTCCTGTCAGCCGATGGAGTTAGCAGTCCCCGCCCTCGTCCCTACGTCACCACATTCACGCGCATCCCTTGGCTGCACACACAGAGAGGACCGCCCCTTTATGCCGTTCTCTCTCCTCATTGGATAAAGGTTGTAGGATACAAGGAAAGTTTTCTCCTCGGCTTACAGCAGAGCAGAGTGACTGACAGACCCGTGTTTCAGACCAAACACTCTATATAAGTGATTGCTGTCGGAAGATATAACTATTTAAGACTTATATTAACACAAATATTTCACTTACTTCTGCTTTAAAATGCATTTCAAATGCCAAAATACACTAAAATGTTATGAAATGTACAACATTTACCAACCTACTGATGTTGTAAATTCATGTTGTTATTTCTCTTCCATTTTACATGATTTGTTTCATTATTTAAAAATGCTTCTTTTTAAAATTGTTTTGTGAACAGGGTGGAGCATTTAGCAGTTAAATCGCTAAGCAAGGTGACTCTTACAACTTTATAATAGGGTTAGGGTTAACCCCAACAATAACCTATAAATTTACAGCTTTTTACACTACAAACAAATGATCGCAGTGCTTAAAGTTTTGTTGTTAACAGTTAGACATTAGAACATAACACATCCTTCCTCTGTACAGTGCTATCAGGAGGATCTGAGATTGGGCCAGTAGGGTTGTAGCAAGCTTGAAAGCGTAACTTCAATGACGGAAAAGAAGTGATCGAACATAAGAAAAACAAGACTTTAAAAGGAATGAGGTTTGATGCTAAACTTGCAATGTTTCTTCTGGACTGGTAAAGGTTAATGCAAATGTTGGCTATATAAACAGCTAAAACTACAAATAGCTCTTTAAAGTCAGCAAGATAAGGTCTTGAAACTTGGCTTGGACCTTGCTACTGTGAGACCTGACCCACTGGACACTCGTCACTGAAAATGGAAACTTGAAAGCAAAAACGGACGGAAAAATACCAGGTCGGCCTTGTATACACAACATGACAACATTAAATTGGTTTACGACTTGCTCTCAGTTGAACTTGCAAGTTTGAATAAAAAAATGTCATTGGCACAAGTACTGTAATTTTAATGGTCTTCATTTCTTTCATACCTTTGATTCGTGTTTAAAAGGCCTAAAACCGGCTATGCAAACAAATAAATCAGTAGTTTTTTCCTCATTTGGGATGAACTGGTCCTTTAAAATGTTATTACAAGGAGATGATTAAAAGCAAATTAAAGTATGGAAGCTAAACAAAAAAAAGATAATTTTCTCTTTCTGGCTGATAAAGCGACAGGTGTTAGCGCTGCGAGGGCAATGCCAAAAAGGCGACAGTGCAGCCCATTATGTACGAAGGTAACACTCCCAACCCTTGTATATTTTGACACATGTTGGAGCCTGACCTGACACTGAGCAGGTGTGTGCCAGAATGGGCTAAAAGGCAACATGTCCTGCACACCAGCTGCAGAGTGGCTCTGGCTGAACCCCGCTGCCTGCTTAAACCTGTGTGCGCCTGACACGCTGTTTGGATTGCGGGTGACTGATTAGGTCGCGATGTGGAGAACCTTCCACCGCATCGCGTCTTCGCTGCTGCACTCAGGCGGCTAACAGCTGCTCCGGGGCTGCACCTAGCAGCGACCTAATGGATGGCTTCCGTGCTGTACATTCAGAACGGCTGACAGGCTGTATAGGAAAACTTAGGTGTGGCCGCCTACGGCACTCGACATGTAAGATAATGTACGGGGGAGCTCCACTTCAGCTAACACTTTCTTTACCAATTAATGTTTTTTTTTTCTTTTTTCTTTTTAAATCTGCCAAATGTCAGTTTTAAATCCCAAGTTCTATGAGGCTGTAAAAAGACATCCATAAAATTGATTGTTTTGTTTTGTACAAAATGGATTTTGTGTTTATCACCGTGAAAAAGAGCCAAAACTTGAATTTAAAAAAGGCAAGAAGTGGCAGCAAATGTTTTGCATATAGTTCAAATGCTCTGTTTCGTAACATTGGGGGGATCAAAAAAGAAAGAAAAAAGAGAGAATCCTGGATCTGCCTTAACCAGATTTGCACCAGATAGCACGGACCTCCTCCAAAAAACCCAACGTCAAAGAACATACACCCAAACTTCAGAGGGGAGAAAAAAATTCAAATTCATCATAAATGATCCGAATCTGTCCCAAACTTTAACGGGCTCCTCCACCAACTTCGGTGCAAATTGGTTCAGTACTGTTTGAAAGCCAAACGACAAACAGACCCACTCACCCACTGAGGCTGTGAACATTTTGTTACCTCAGATTCAGGGTCACGGCTAAAGAACAAATAAAAAATAAAAATAAAAAATAAAATAAAAGCACTAAAACACCCCCAAAGAACGTTCTTTAAACCACTCATGCAACATAAACTTGGTTCTTCCGCTGTTTGCTAGGCTAGTTCGCTTTGATCTCAAAGTTGGTAGATCTGTTTCCAAATATCGTCCTTTTCTTACTATTATAGATACAGACGTCCATTGTCCACAGCTAGCTAAGCAGGTAACTGTGCTAACAGAGGTATAACTTAATATATTTACATATGTAGTATGACTGGTTGGAGTGAATTTAATACACAGAGTTTTATGGATGCTTTTATTTTGACATGAAACTGGAACACCTTTTGAATCCATTATGAACTGCAGGCGTCCGAGCGTGAAACTCTGGTGAGTGTTTTATGCTCAGAAACAGTTTATTAGTGGATTATTTCTTTTAAATGACTTCAACATATGTTTGTGTGCTCACTGTGTGTTCACTGTTCACACACACACACACACACACACGTCTCTGTGCTCCTCACATCAGTGGTTCAGTAAAGGGCCTATAGAGCTCTGCAGACTGTTTAAGTGAATAGAGAGAGTGGGGGGAGAAATTAATGGCTCCCCCAGCTTATCGCTAAGCAGAGAGGCTGAGAGAGGCGGCGGTGGCGAAGTGGTGGTGGAGGTGGAGGAGGTGGGGAGTGGCTGTAAAAGGTTGGTAAAGTAAATACACTGTGCTCCTCTTGTCAGCAGTGGAAAAAGAGAGAAGAATGAAAATGTAATCTCACCCGCAGCTTTTAAATCTGTCTCCCCCCCCCTGCGAGACCTTGAGAACAACACGTTTCCCATCAAACGGCAGATTAATCTTGTGTAACTCATGCGTGGTCACATCCCGGTCCTCTCGCAGTGCTGGGAAGGCTGTGTGGGACTGACGGAGGAGCTGGGTAAAGGGGGGTGGGGGGGTGAGCATCGTATCATCTGATTTGTGGGAAGCGGTGGTGATGTGGGGGAGAGAGAAAGAGAGAGAGAGTAATAATAAAGATGCCGGGAGTGAAAGCAATATCAGCGTCTGGGCCAGTGTCTCCTATAGGTTGTGTTTCCATGCCACCTGCTCTGCATTACGAGGCTGCAGAGCTGCTGACAGCCGAGTCTGGAGGCTGCTGTTCACACGCACTGATGGACAAACCTCATGGAGCCAAAATGCAAAAACTGCAACAGAGCTCAACAGTAAGAGTAAAGTTAAAGTGCTTCGATTTTTATTAAAGACTCTTAAACCAAAACACTCACCGGGCAGTTTATTAGCTACGCTACGCCTGTTCAACTTCTCGTTAATGTAAATATCTAATAGACAAATCATGTGGCAGGAACTGACAGGTAGACATGGTCGAGACAATCTGCTTCAAGAGGAACTATGCAAATTTGGTCGCTTTTCCTCTGTTTTGCTAACCCTCCTCCTGGCCATGTGCATTTGTTTATAACGAAGCAGGCGAGAAAGCAATCAATAGAGCGGTACATAACGTTATATATCATATACGATGTTAAAACGTGTATATTTGTGTAGTTTAATCTGTCATAAACAAGAGATTACTGGTTACGGAGGTTGGTTTTCAGCCAAGAGATGCAATAAGTGACACACACGTAGAAGGCAGAGAGCCTCCATCGTCCCTCATAACAAGTTAAGTCATTTATTAAACCATCACAATCCAAAGCTGTTTAATTAAGGTAAAAATGTAGCACAGTTAAGCTACAAATCCTGCATAATTCCTCTTTAAATTCAAGCAGAAAGAGGAAGAAATGTGATTTAAGTGCTTCGAATGTAGCGTGATTGTAGAGTATTTCAGAAACTGCTGATCTGAACACAGCCATCTCTATGATTTACAGAGGAAGGTTTGTGAAAGAGAAAATAACCAGTGAGAAAATGCCTTGTAGATAGGTCTGAGGTCAGAGGTCAGAGGAGAGTGGCCAGGCTGGTTGGAGCTGATAGAAAAGAGACAGTAACTCATTACAACACCTCATGACAACTGAGGTCTGCAGAAGGGAAGAGCATCTCTGAACACACAACACATCGGACCGTGAAGCAGATGAGCTACAGCAGCAGAAGACGACACCAGGTGTCACTCCTGTCAGATATTGTAACAGGAAACTGAGGCTACAATTCACACACGGCCACCAAAACTGGACAATAGAAGAATGAAAAAAAAACATCAATGTTCTGAACCTTGATTTCTGCTGCAACTTAGAGATGGTCAACAACATTAAAGCATGGATCCATCCTGCCTTGTATCAAGGTTTCAGGGTTTAAAGGGGAACTATGCAAGTCTGGTCGCTTTTTCTCTGGTTTGGTTGCTTTTTTCTCTACGGAGCTCCCCCTACAGTTTCAAAGTGCATTTTTGCACAGTTGTAAAATCTCACAGCTCAATTTGTTTCCAATGAAGCCGACGAGAAGACAATCCATGCAGCGATTTCTACCGAGGTGGGTAACGTTAACAAGAGATTACAGATTACAGTTTGTGTCGTAGTGTCGTAAAGCCGTCCATGTTTCTCACAAGACAAGATCTGGGACACCGGGTCGGAGGCTCTGATCTTGCAAGGTTGGTTTTCAGCCAAGAGACGCTAGGTGAAAGGAGGAGAGCCTCTATTCTCCCCGTAACAAGTCATTTAACCATTGCAAATACTGAGAAGCTGTTTTATTAAGGTAAAAATCTTGCATAGTTCCTCTTTAAAAGCCACAGCCTGCCTGAGTGTTGTTGCTGACCATGTCCATCCCTTTGTAACCACAGTTACCATCCTCTCTGAGTATTTTCCTTCCAGCAGGGTAACGCTCAACGATACAAAGTCCAGATCGTCTCAGACTGGTTTCTTTGGGTTGTGGTGGAACGGGATGTTTGCCTCATGGATGTGCAGCCTCATCCACCACCTTGTTGAATCTATGGCATGAAGAATGAGAGCAGTTCTGAAGGCAAAGCAGTTAAATAGTGAAGTGTACCTGATAAACTGGCCAGCAAGACCAGATCTCCTGACAATAGGAGATTGTTAAGTGATTATCTGTGCCCTTTATCATCATGAGCTATCTACCCTGTATTCCTGTGTCTCAGCGGTCTCTCCTCTGTGCTGGTGGTAAAGTAAAGCAAAACAACATTTCTTTTTTGGAAGATTCATTGCAAGATATTGACCTAAAAGCACAAGGACTTTATTTAACACTATGTTTGATTTTTGGTCTAACAAAATCTCCAACAATGAACTGTACAAGAAAACAAGGAGCCAAGGAGATTACACACAGACGTCTGAGATGGCTAGGACATGTTCTGAGGATGGAGCAGGACTACATCTCAAAGGTAGCCTAAAGATGGACACCGCCAGGCAAGAGAAGACCTACCACCTACGAGAACTGTGATGCAAGAGCTGGAACAGATGAAGCTGTCATGGGGAGATGCTGCCGAGGGCCAAATGCAGTGGAGAGAGCTCGTTGAAGCCTCATGTCCCATCGGGGACGAAGAGGAGTAATTTATGTCGTTTGATTGTCCAATGACGCCTTAGAGAGTTTAAGAGAAAGAATAAGAACGATCTGGAAGTTGGTCAAAGCCCTTGATGCACATCCAGCTTGTTTTATTGAAAAGTATAATCACACTTAATGCCTCAATGCCTCAAATAAACAAATATGTACCACATGATGTGTGCACGGCATGTGTGATGTGCACGATCTGTCGAAGAAAGCTGGTAATCACATATTTACATAATTAAGTTATAAAGTGTTTTGCAAAGACACAAATAGACATAGTATATAGTTTCAGCTCACCTGGTGGAGTTTGTACCTTTAAGGCAGTGGACAAGATTGTTGCACGTTTGCTGCAGGTCGTCTCCTCACCTCCTCTTTTCTCATTCATTACCTTCACCATCTCTGTATAAAGTGCAAAATTCAGCTCTGAAAGTTGTATTTGTTTGTAAATTTTGCCAAAAATGTTGCTTTAAATTTTTTTTGCAAAAACTGTTCATGCAACGAATTCATTTTTGGCCATCTAGGATATTATTGACCAATATTAAAAAACGGTTTAGCTGTAAATCATGAGGTCATCAACTCTAAGAAGCTGCTGATCCTGTGAATCACCGATTTAAATTTCGATAAAACAAAAATGTGGGTTTGGTGATATTATAAATTAACAAAATAAGCAGCTTAACATGAGTGTTCATCATTAAAAATCAGAGAACATATCGTAAGAGATGGAGGCGTTAGTGTGCAGTCACAAATTCAGGGTGTTTCAGTTCAGTCTGAACAACTTGTGCGAGACACATTCATATTTCCTGACCATATAGTCTAATGTATTTTTGCCACGACCACCTGTGAAATTCCTCATGTGAACTTTATTTCTGACACAAAATATTTGGGAGCTACTTGACATAATGTAGAAGAGAAAGTGAGTGTGAGAGGGAAAAAAAAAAAAACACACTGTCACGCACACACATGGGCTCATCAAGGCACACACACACACACACTCACATGCACACGCACGTGCACACACATACATATCCTTTCTTGGAAAGCCACAAGTTTCTAATTATATCCTGGGTTTCAAATAAAAAGCGTTTACAGCCAATTCGTTTGCGTAAATGCCATTCCTGTCTGTGTGGAGAGATGTAACCATTTCTACCCCCGAGACAATAAATAGTTTATTGCTTTTATTTGTCATGGCTTTATGTTGTATTGCCAAGCCCTCAAAAGAATAGAAAAAAGCATATTTTCCCACTAATGACTGTGTGTGATTTACAGAGTCTGTCTTTGACATGGGGGTGTCTGTGCTTTCAAACCGAGTATAATTAGACCTCTGGAGCTGCATGCGGCGCAAAACACATTGGACAGAAACGCCGCGCTTCCCAGAGACACTCTGCTGTGCGGTTTGGGTATACGATGCTGCTGCTGCTGAAAAGTCGGTGCATGAGAAAAAAAAACGCCCGGAGGTTTCCCTTTCAAGCACACGCACGGATAACATGCACGCCACGCACGCACGCAGAGGTCAATGATATCTGAAACAAACATAATGATTGGCTTTGACACACTTTCAGAATCAGATACAAGGGGAGAAGAAAGAACATATAGATTGGCTCAGCGGGGATCCAAAGAGTTAGTCAAGCATGAGCTGTTCCCTGCCGAGCAGAGAAAGAACAGATTCCCCTCCCTCCTTTGTCCTCGCTGACCCTGAATGCTCACCGAGTGATTTTAACAGGTCACAAAGGAGCAGGAGTTCACACTTTTCTTGACACCCCTCACCCCTCTCACTTGTCCTCCTCCTCCTCCTCCTCCTCCTCTTCTCTCCTCCTTCCTGTCTCTTTGCCTTTGTCTCCCTCTCTTTCACTCTCCGTGTGGATGAGAGGGGGAAAAAGAAAAAGAAAAAGAAAGAGTGAAGAAACACTGAGTACGTTTCTGTTTTTCTGAGTCCCCGTCAAGTGATTTCTAATGACACACTGCTCTCGTCCCCACAACATGTATTTTAGAGTAAATGAATCAGGCTGTACATGGCCTCATTAAGTTGAAAGCGCCGCGCTCCGCCGCAAAAGTACATGTTGCTCCGGAGCCGAGGCCGTTCACACCGGGAGGCTGCAAACTCCCGACATCACACATGTGCAAATAGGAATTGAGTGTGTGTGTGTGTGTGTGTGTGTGTTTGTGTGTTTGGTGGAGCAAGGCAGGAGTGTTGAGCAACAGATCAACTGGGAAATAATTTGGGGATTTTCACTTTGTTTCCTCATTTGTTTATGGGACGCGCTGCAGAGTTGGTACGACATGCCAGACGCTCTAAAAACTCTCAGTTCAAAGCGACTTGATTTGTTTGGGACTTGACGCATCAAACCGACAGCTGGGCCGTCGCTGGGCCGTCCGTGGCCAACCATCACTTAAAGCGTCTTGCGGTGTCTCTGACGACGTTGGCTGTCGCTGCTCTTCACCGCCGACTGTTTGGCTGCTGATGTTGCTGCCGAGAGAGAGAGAGAGAGAGAGAGGTGTCTGATACGCTGATTTACTCCATTTGTGTGGTTTTAATTTTTTCTTTTTTTTTTTTAAATTTCAGCTGACTTTTCGTTTCTTTTTTTTCCGCAAGCGAAAAGACGGCGGGTTGAGGATACCAGCACAAAGCAAAGCCAGTACCAGCTGCAACTTTCTTTTTTTCTTTTTTCAACTGCAAAAAGGGGCTGCCGCTTCACCCGGCTGGTTCTTTGCTAAGGTGGTGGAGGCATCAAAAGTGTCCAAACTGAAGAAATAGATCTCTGCACACTTAGATCTATGCAATCTCAAGCTTTCGGTCTGACCTTCATCAGAGCATACATGCACTTTTTTCAACAAGCTCTTGAATCAACATTTGAAACTGGTTCACAGTGGACTGAGAGTAAATTAGTTGTAGTTTGTGTTTCGCAATGTTTTTTGGGGACTGTAAAGTTGGACATAAAGGTACAGGACATTAAAAAAAAAGCAGTCAATGCTTGTTTAACTAGGCGAAAATTGCATTTTTACTAACAACATTTTCCAGACTGACTGAGGCCAGGATGCCAGACTACTGGAGTTTAAAAATCCTAATTTATTGTGAAATTGAGTTTTACCGCAAAACAGATTATTTTCTCTCTAATCTCAAACATGCACACAAGACGTCACCTCACATGAGCTCTTGCTTCCACGATCCATTCCCGACAGATTTGAACTCTCATTGATTGTTCAAATCACATCACAGGAGGAGGTTTCGGATCCGTTCCAGTCGAATGCGGAAAAAGACGCCAAATGCATCTGTTTCTCCAAGACACCTACGTAATCTTCATTGGTACGTATATATGAGCGCAGGCGTCACTAATCGATCTTTATTTGTGAGGGAGCAGCGCGAGTTAGGGACGTCACGGTTTCACGTCACTTTTAGTTCAGAAATATGATTCATCCATATGTTTGTGTAGGTTTATGAAGACGTATGAGCCAAGCTGTCATTATTGATGCTGAGCGACTAAAGTGCAACTAAAGTTCCTCCTGTTGTTTTTAGCAGCTAAACGACAACGTGAGGAGCTTTACTTTGCACTGGAGGAGGCCGGACCGCGAGCCCAGGTAAACAGACCAACAGACATGCATGCGTGGTTATGTGTAAATGAAAGTCAGTTTAACCTGAATATCATCTTAACAAAAGGCATTTCAGATGCAAATATAACCGCAAAATCAACTTGAAGGTTACTTAGATCAACTGTGCAGCCTGTGTAGCCGTTGTGTAAGTGACTCAAATAAATTCAATACAAGTTAATGCAATGAATACTAACAAAACAAAAAAAATTGTTATATGAGAATGATGAAATTTCTTTAAAAAAAATTCTTAAAGGTGTTTTTTGTGAACATCCAAATCAGCTCATCTCTCTCTGTATGAACGTTTCTGATTGGTTGAGGACTTACTGCATTCTAGTTCACCTGTGATGTTTATACTGTATAAAAGCCAGCAGTTACAAGCCTACAACTGTTTTGTTTTGTGTTGAAACTATTGTCTCTACATGTGGTTGGAGATTAACTCACAAAAGGAGTATGTCAGCGTTTATGCAAAACATTATATCCTGCAGGAGTTGCAAATTGGCAGCTAGACCTTAAAGGTCCACACCACAGTTTTTCATCGCTGTCGACCTGATTTGCATAATCTTCCCAGGACTTTATGTTGCAATGGAAAACCCAGACAACAATGGACCACGGGAAACTGAAGAAAAGAACCTGCAGCTACAAGTTTCAGATCGAAATGCATGTTAACATGGGACCACACTAATCTGAACCTACTGCAGGTAAAACACTGATCACCTCATCAACACACAATGATCAATAGATGATAATTAAATATGAATGATCTGTATTTCATAGAAGCAAAATATAAAACAATATGAAAATGATATAAAACATAAGAACAACACCTTAGTATTTAGGTTTTAATAATTTCTACATACCTATACATACCCTTTGATTTTGTTATTGGAGACCTGAAATCACAGCTCAGCCTGCTGTGTGTGCAGGAATAGCATGTGAGCTCTGACTAACGCACCAAACATCTAAATGTGATAAAATGTTATCTATTTTGTGCAAGAAGCCACAAATTCTGCAGAACCAGGATGTGGTGAAGGACGCGTCTCATGAGTCAGACTCATGCAGACACAAATTCACATCATATACACAAACACCCGAAGCGGTGGAGTGAAGTCATGGTGTTATTCACTTAACTTCAAGCATAAACAAGCATAAACATGAGCCAGCATAAAGTGGCTCGTAAACAATGGTGTCAAAACACCATCGGTTACAGAGCAATTTTACTTTATTGGGCTTAATTTTTACAGACAAAAAAATAAGACACGAGAGAAGAAACAACGTCATGCGATGACGAGTGTGGGCTCCACTGACACTGTGACATCTCAGCCTCGTGATTTATGCCACAGCAGAGCTTGATAATGATCACGGATGTCAAATAACACTAACAAAGATTCAATGTTTACGAGGCTCAGAGTTAAAAAGAAACAGAAATCGCTCCTAATAGCTCATAACCCCATTTGAGCTCTAAACTGCCTCATCATAAATCTAATCTGCAATAAACCACAAACAAGCCAGAGGAGGTGAAATTAGGCATTTTCTTTTATTAAAAAAGGGGTAAAAGGAACAATTTATTGCACTGATAAAACTCAGCTCGCCGTTTAGTGGTGGTGCTGCTGATTGTGGGGGACAGATTGATAACATTGATTTTTGCAGCGCGCGTCACAGTCACCTGACTGGCGGGGACTGGTGGAGACCAGATCAGGAGGTTTCAGCAGCCAATGGCAGCTCGGCCGTGCGGCATGTCAATCATCTCACCACAGCCAATGGTTCGCCCCGCAGCCGAGGCTGAGGTCCAGCCTCCTCAGCTGCAGTCAAAGGGTTAAATAGAAATTCACTATGGTCAAATCATCGAAAGCCACAGAAGACAGAAGACAGCAGGGCAGCCTTGTTTTACTGCTCTGTTCAGCTCCATGAGATGTGACACGAAGACCTGTTCTATCAACATTCACCTAAATATTAAGTGTTCAATTTATTCTAACCTTTATTCTAATGAAAGCCCTGCCCAGAACAACTGTGTTACACCAGCAAATGCAGAGACTGAACCAAGAAGAAGGAAAAAGAGATAAACTTTTGAATGGAAATAAAAGGCTGTCTCTGAAGACCACAAACAGTAAATCCATACTAAATCTTCCCTTGATTTTCCTCAAAACATAATTAAATTGCATATTTTTTTTCACTTTGAACACTAAATAACAAAGAAGAGGAAGAATTGAATGAAAATCAATGGCTGCCATGTTTGGAAGGACAGAAAAACTACATTTAAACTTATAAAAACACATATATTTTTTATCTATTTAACATGCATTTATAATTAGGATGCTTTAAAATCTAATTTCAAACGTGTCTTAGCCAGAAGGAGGTAGGAGAGACAAAACAAAACACAAAGGCATTACATTGAAGGACATTAATGGAAACAATTAGCCGTCAAAACGGTAGATAAAGATTCAAATATCTGAAACAACATTAATATATTAAAATCTTTCAAAAAACAACTGAATTGAATGTGAAACTGGAAGATAAATAATTACACATCAACATGTCAAAACACACTAAATGACATCGGCTCTGCACAAATACAAAGAGCCCTCTGTCTGTGCGTTGCCCACTTTGAGTTCCCAGTTCTCCCAGTGTGATGCTGCTCCGATAAGATGATGCAACTCCACGGTGCTGTTATATCAGGCTGAGCACCCATCTGAGCCCTGGCCATCAAAGAGTTAACCCCAACCCCCCCAACACACACACACACACACACACACAGTATATATACAGCAATGCACTGATCACCAAACACATGTTAGCCACGCATGCAGCTACTCCCCCCCCCCCCCCCAACCTACTCCCCTCTCTTTACATTTATTTTAATGCACCCCCCATACCCTGCTCTCCACTCCATGCTCCACCACCCCCACCTCTAACCTATGTGGCAGGTGGGACATAAAATGGTGGGAGGTCTCGAGCCCAGAACATCAAAAGGATGCATCATGGGTGAGTCACCCCCGCAGGCTCCAGATCGCTGCCTTGCATCATGAAAACAGAGCGGCTGTGCATAAAACACTCGTTGGCAGCGAGGAGAATGGAAAGTGGGATACGACCGGTCACAGAGGAATGTAATCAAAGTGCGTTTTATTATGTTTTGCAGCAGGGGCCACGGGGACGCTGCGGCCCTTACCTCACACGTCATTCTTTCTCAGTCACTGTAATAATGCGTGTGTGATGCATGCCTGCTTTGATTTTTCTCGGAGAGTGTGTATGTGTTTAGATGAGTGTCCGCACATTCCTCTCATTCGTTACACGCGTGCGCTGCATGCCTGCATGCTTTCGAATGTTTTTCGGTGAGAGAATGTCTGGACTACCACTTGTGGCGTTTGTCATACTTTAAATGACCGCACCCGCTCTGCTGGTGATCACACAGAGAGCTGAAGTAAGAGTCAAGCTTCGGATGTAAGAAAAAAACTTACATGAGTCAAACTGACATTTGTAATTTGATGTAAATCACTAAAAGCCGGTAAAGCGTTGGTGTAGTTTACAATGATTCAGCCCAAACACTCAAACTGTGCAGACATTTACGGTAAGTTAGCTAGTTATCATCAGTGGGGGTGTGTTTGTGTTTATCTGACTCTGACTAAACTCGGACTTCTACAGAAACTCAATTTCCCGCCCGTCCAGAGCCAAAACAGGATTAAATTTGGTGCTCAAAAGTCAAGGCCATGGCCCTGAGAGCTCAGCGCGCTGACTGCAACTTAAGAAAACATATACACAAAGACTCAACAACTTAGGAAACAACTTCATCAATTTGTCAACACACGAGTTGCAAAACAAACTCACAACATGAACATAACACAACATAAGTGATTCCAGAGACACAGAAAAGCGGAAGAATTTAAAAGTGTTGAATCTCGATCGGTGGATAATAGAGATGTTGCTCTCTCCACAGTGAGTACCTTTCTCATCTGAACAGCCATATGAAATACGATTCATTAGTCCGTATTGTTCTCAGAGCTGTTGCTACAAGTGCCAAGTACTTGAAATGAACTGAACTATACATGGCTCTTTCCTAGAAGTTAGGGTATACCGTGGAGTACAATGTTGAGTATTGTGGTTGTGGCAACTGGACCGTTGGGTGGGAGTAGTCCATCCATGACTCAACCTTCACCTCTGGTGATGAGCTCTGGGTAGTGACTGAAAGATTGAGGTTATAGATACAAAGGTTGAAGAGAGTTTCCACCCAGCTTGGCTTTTTACAATTGCTGACTTGGACCTAATCAGTCGATGATCCATCAAATTTCTTAACAATACTGCTTGAGTTTGTGCAATAATTCTAAGTGCTCTTACTATGGTGAATTTATGACGTGTATATGTGCTATGTCATGGGATATGTGCAATGCTGTTATGTTTTGTATTTGCTGGGTTGGTATGGCTGAGGTTGTATTGTTTTTTGTCATTGTGGCCATCAGGGCATTTATGGCACAGCTACAGAGTCAAAGACAAATTTCCCTGAGCGGGACAATAAAGTTTATTGTGTCGTATCGTATCTTTTAGATAGATAGATAGATAGATAGATAGATAGATAGATAGATAGATAGATAGATAGATAGATAGATAGATAGATAGATAGATAGATAGACTTTATTGATCCCAAGCTAGGAAATTACAGTGTCAAAGAGGCAGTCGAAAGCGATTCAGCAACCGACAGGGGGACGCCTCCTGGGAAACTTCTCATGGAAATTTTTTCGGACATATCCAACTCCTATTGTTTTCTCAAGGGAGACCCAGAACATAATTAAGAGATTAGACATCTCATCTGACTTGGGGAAACACCATGGGATCCTGCCAGGTGAAGGAAAGTCTGATGCTAATGTGAATTTGTCCAGTTGAGGAGTTGAGCACAACAAGAATATAGTCGTCAATACCCAAACTGAAACTTGTGACAACAAGACTTTAAGAAAGAAAAAGATATGGTAACATAAGGAAGAGAAAGTTTTAATCTCCGGTAAATGGAGCTTGATTGAACAGTTTTCTGTCCACTGGTAAAAACAGAGCTGCTGCAGTTTGTTCTGAAAAGTCTCCATTGTTTTACCTTTTAGCCGTGATAAGAGTGAAACAAAAGATTAACACACGGTTCACGTTGGCTGCCACAGTTTACAAAACATAAGCAAGTATAAAGAGTTTGCTAATTTATTATCATACCAAGACATTAAAGTAAACCAACCTGAAACAAGAGGAAAAAGTGAGTTTGAGTCTTTAACAAACATGTGCATGTTTTTATTAGGGACAGATTTCTATCAAGTTTAAGTAGGTTTTTGATCAGTCGCTCCAACTAGGAACAAAGGGCTTGGCCAAACTTGGGACCATCCTTCTTTCATTTTCCCTTCATTGTGTTTGGGATTGGTGTTCTGGTAAATAGATGCTTCGAGATAACAGAGGATATGAATCACAAACATCTGACACACCATCTCTGACATTCATTAAGGAGAGTTAAGCATGTTTTCCACCCTCATCCTCCAAGACGTTAGTCACCCAACAAACAAGAAAAGGACAGGAAAGAGAGAAAAGGAGGGAAGGGGTGAGAGCTGAGTGATGGCAGGATAATGAGCGAGGCGATGACTCTGAGTAAGACAAAAAACTGAGGTCGTCTGAAGATTTAGCGAGTCCTCCGCCGATGAGCTCAACAAGTGCTGAGAAGCGCTTCAAAGGAGTGTATCAGGAGCAGGAGGGTGACGGGTTGCCGGTCACCTTTCACAGCAAGCTGGGGGGGGGGGGCTGAGGAGAGGAGAGGAGTGGGACTCGTACCAAGTGAGGAAATGTGGGAAAGGAAGAGGTTAAAGGGATAGTTCACCCAAAATTGAAATTTTGTCCATATACATTAACGGTTGCAAATGGATACCAACTGTCTTCGTAACAAAAAGACACACAAAAAAACATCCAAATACCTCCATGCTGCTCGTATGTAATGTCCGTCTTGTATTGAAGCCCCGAAATGCGAAATTGCGAAATTGTCCTGAAAAAAATGTAATAAGTCTATATTTCAAGCTTGTTTGTAGCGGAAGCTCCTCTTCCCTGTTCGTCAAATTTGGACGAACCAGGGTCCGTCCTCTTCCCAGTTCGTCCAAATTTGACGAACCAGGAAGAGGAGCTTCGAGAAGCTTCCGCTACAAAACAAGCTTGAAATATAGACTTATTAAATTTTTTTCGGGACAATTTCGCATTTCGGGGCTTCAATACAAGACGGACATTACATACGAGCAGCATGGAGGTATTTGGATGTTTTTTGGTGTGTCTTTTTTTTCTCGAAGTTGGTAGTTGGTATCCATTTGCAACCGTTATATGGACACGCACTGCTATGTTGAGACCCCCTGTAACTCAGAGAAGCCACGGAGAACTCTGAAACTTCTCCCAGCCCTTCGTCAACATGAGGGTGAGTAGATAATGAGTGAAATTTCAATTTTGGGTGAACTATCCCTTTAACACGGCAGGAATCCAAAAAAGCCGAAATATCTTAAAGGTCCAACCATGACTGAATACCAGTGCCACTTTGACACAACACCTCCCCTGCCTTTTGCATATCATTGCACAGTAGACGGTGTCAGGCATGCACACACACCGGCCGTACACGAATGCCATGCACCACCGTTGGAGAGTGGAGGAGGGTGACGGAGCAGCAGAGAGCACAAGCAAGAGAGCGAGCAAGCCGAGAGCAAGCACAGGGGTTTAGACAGTGCCATTTATAAAGCATGGCCCTCTGCCTGCCTCATAAACTGTGCATTATTCTGGGAAAGCAGGAAACCAGCTGGACTTCAGGCGAGAAGGAGACAGAGTGAGACACAAAGAAAAAATATATACATGCACACACACACTCACACGTGTACATATATACCCTATTTATTCTTTTCTTCTCTCTCCAGTCGTCTCGTTCTCTCCGACTAGTGTTGCACCGATACCGATACTAGTATCGGTAGGGGGCCCGATACTGCACTAAAATGCTGGCATCGGTATCGGCGAGTACTAACAAATGACGCACGATACCATTTACTGATAACTAATATGAACGCAGAGCCTTGTGTCTTCTCTCGCCCGACACTCACTGCTGTGTGATCACACGTGTTCAGTGCATGCCAAGCCAAGTAAGGATGTAAACAATTAAATTAATTGCAGTTAATCAATCCTTTTCTAGGTGTTTTTTGTGAAATGTAAACAAGCAAAGCCGACATAAAGTAGCGGGATCTCTATTTAAATGTGCAGCAGACCCTCATTGGACCCTCAACATTATTTAAAGGTTAAATAACGTGTTACTTAAACATTTTACCAGGTAGGCAATGAAAAAGTTCTACTGGATTATAGTATTAGAAGAAAAAAAGCTCTTATATATTTTTTTTTTCCCCAAACGGTGTGGTATCGGTACGGTATCGGTATCGGCCGATACTGCACAGCCGGGTATCGGAATCGGTATCGGGAGCCAAAAAATGGTATCGGTGCAACACTATCTCCGACCTATAGAGAGTTTGCTCGAGGGAGAAGATACTGGAGTTTCCACCAGACCAGGTAACAGCTTTATCCATCAGGACGCTTAAATCTGTCCCTTCTGCCTCTGAAACATCTGGTTCGTAAAGTTTCTTTAGCACTGATTAAAAAACTCACTAGAATCATCCACACTGGGGTCAAATGACTTTGTGCACCACCTCCAAACAGTATTGATCTAAAAACAACACCTGGATGAACCTTTAACGTCTATCAGACACCATAGACACCTGTCCAGTGTGGTAGCATCAGAAAAAGCGACTATGCATACACTATGCATTGGAAAGAAAGAGTGAACGCAGCTTCAGAATAAGTTTCAAAAACACATAATTACCAATCAGAGCATTTTTTTTGTGGCAAATTTAGAGGTGCATTTTAGGTGCAAATACAGCATTGTTGCGGTACTGGAGACCCATTTGAAGAAACAGCAAGCTCAGATCCATAAAAAGAGCTAAATTTCGGAGGATATTGAGATGGGTGACATGCGTAGCAGCATGCGGTAAGGAACAACATTTTCTATCTTTCATCAGGCTTAAAAGGGAACTATGCAAGTCCGCTCGCTTTTCTGCTGTTTTGCTAACGCTCCTCTCGTCCATGTGCATTTGTTTACAACTAAGCCAGCAAAAAATCAAAATATGGAGCGGTGGATAACGTTATATAACATATACGATGTTACGAGGTGTGTATTTGTGTGGTCTTAACCGTCATAAACAAAAGATGGCCGGTTACGGAGCGCGTTTGTGTCACAATGCCGCAGAGACGAGAGTAACTACACTGATGTTGCAACTATGCAAGTCCGCTCGCTTTTCTGCTGTTTTGATGTGACAGCAGCGGATGTTACGACATGCACAGCTTTAATGTCATATCGGGGCCTTAATGTCAGTAAATCCGAGTAAAATACAGACTTCACTTATCCGAATGCACCGCAACAAACACAGATGTTGGGGGATAATTTACAGATTACCAGACGTCCCCAAGTAATACTAATCCCGTGCAAATTTTAATTTAATTTACAGTCACTGTGTCACTTTATTATGTATAGTTTGTTCTTTATATTTGTATCCTATATGTTGTTATTGTCACTGTGTGTAATGCTGCTGCTGCACTGTAATTTCTCAGCTTGGAATCTATCTATCTATCTATCTATCTATCTATCTATCTATCTATCTATCTATCTATCTATCTATCTATCTATCTATCTATCTATCTATCTATCTATCTATCTAACAGGGCTAAAGACAGATATATGACAACAAGAGCTTAACGAAGCTGTGAAGTGCAGTGTCATGGCCTGTTACAGTAAGTTTGGTAAAGGCCTAGAGATCGTGTCGTGTGGTAGTGTTGGAGTTGGGGCTGATATCTCCTCATTCTTTCCCCTCCCTCTGCTTCCCTCGGTCCTCGCCATGCCAGTCTCTCCTTCGTCTTCCCCCGGGGGCACCAGGAGGTTTATGTTTAGACAGGATAGAGTTCTCCAGGGCCAACATGGATAAAGCTCTCCCTCGTCTCTGCATGGCCAATGTGTCAGTGGAGAGAGTTATAAGCCCGGCCCTCCCCGTCGCCGCCGCCCCCACCTACTCCTTGGCAAGTGGCAGTCAGTCAGCTGATTTGTGCTGCTGAGGGGATTTGGTGTTCCACGTAGTCTATTTAAAAAGCACCAACACCTCTCTCTCTCTCTCTCTCTCTCTCTCTCTCTCTCTCTCTCTCTCTCTCTCTCTCTCTCTCTCTATGTCTCTCTTTCTCTCCCCCCCCCTCTCTCTGTCTCTCTTTTCCACTCACTCACTTTTTCACTATCTCGTGCAGTGGCTCTCTTACAACCACATAACATACCCCTCACCCATTCCCCTATATTGCTCTCTTGCACTCCCTTCCCCCATCCATCCCTCGTCTTTTCAATCTGCCTGTTTTCCTCTGCTCACTCCTGCCTCGATGTCTTTTGCTGCGTTTGTTCCCTCTACTGTATCTCTCCGTCGGTCCACTCCTCTACTTCTGTTTCACCATTTAAAATACCACGGTGAAAGCCAGATATGTACTTCTCTCATAGTATAGGAAGACGAAGGGACATTGATTGACAGTTTAAAACAAGACTTAGTCCATTAATTGTTAAAGATGTCTTCATATCTAACAATAAAGTGGGCGTCTTTTCTAAGCAACCCATATGACCACTCCATAAAAGGCAAATATGTGTGTTTTAGGATCTGAGGTAACGTCTGGTCGCCTTTCGAGAAACGAAGGCTACGGCTGTCAAAAATGATCACATACTCTGGTCAATGGATGTGGGAGCAGATCGTCCACTCAGCAGCTCATTAGTTGCACAGCAAATACAACAAAGGCATTTGTTGTATTATAATTAAAATGCTGAATCTAACTCCACAACACAAACAAGGTACCAGGTCATTGCAGCAAGTGAAAACAAGGTCGTTTTTACTTCATCACAACTGTGCAGTTTTCAAAAGGCAGCTTTTCCGTTGGTACTTGAAATTTGTGAACGTCAGGATGCGTAAACGTGGCAAAAGATATCTTATAATTGAAATGCTGTCTAAATGTACTTGGTTTTTATTATAGAAGACATTAATTGCATTCATGGCTCGTTGAAAGGAAACAGGTGGAGAAACTGTGCTGGAAACCACAGGCTCACTTATCAAAGTCCAACATGGGTTATTGATTGTAATGCACAGACAAACAGTCAAGTGTCTGCATCAATTCAGAGAGTGAATATGTGCGTTTCTGGGGAACAGATGAGAAGATAAAAGCTGATGCATCCCACCAAAGTGTCATGATAGCCAATAGAGATTATATGTTTCTGGTCTGTATTCTGATTTTACTGCTGCATCACCTGTCAGTGAGGCAACAGTTGGCCCAGCAGGGGTCATGATCGCCAAAAAAACCCACTTGTTTCTTCGTCAGAAATATTTAAATTGGCTCAACTTTTGCCCAACGCAATGACACGTCAATCAAATATTGTGCAAGCCCATGTACGACTGTATATATGTTGCCCCCCCG
The DNA here is from genome assembly GCF_905171665.1 of Trachurus trachurus. Taxonomy (NCBI): domain Eukaryota; kingdom Metazoa; phylum Chordata; class Actinopteri; order Carangiformes; family Carangidae; genus Trachurus; species Trachurus trachurus. Next base: position 29,514,668 of record NC_139898.1, read on the forward strand.
GCACCGTTGTCTCAACCCCTTTGGATAAAACACCTGGCCTCCACGACGTAACTTTCCAGAGTTGCAAAATCCCGTCTCAAAGTATTAGAGACCTTTTGTGTAGTTCCCTGATGTTTAATAAATCTTCAGACTCTTGGCTCGATCGCAGAAATCACCTCACAGTCATATTCACGGTAATCACCTCATCTGTACTTGTAGCGACGTGCCCGCACCAGCACAGCCTCAGTGCTATTTTCATTCTGACTGTCCGCCAACAGGATTACATTATTTCCACCTTTGTTGCTGTTTGAGGAATAACCGTTCAAGCCGATGACTGTCGGGTGAATAAGTGAAACGTAGGTTGTTTAAAACACTTTTGAACAAACATGTGCCGTCATCGTTCTGTTAAATAAATGTTGCTCTGGTGCAACTCTAGATCAACATTCGCAGGCATCCGAGGGTCATCGAGTTTAGATCGTGTTATTCACTCCGTGACAGAGAGTGATGTTTACAAGGATGTTTGATCACCAAATACACAATTTGATGTATGTTATTTTCACTATTTACAGTTTGAAACTCGCAGCAGTAAATACAAGAAACCCAAGCTCAACAAGCGCATGTATATTTATAATACGGCCTCCTGATCTGATCCTGGTTCAGATCTATAAACCTGGTTGGAGACGTCAAGATGCACATAGTGTAAATAGGTCCCATTGAAGTGAATGGGAAACTTACTAAAATGAATGTTTGCAAATCTACAAGGAACATACTGTATGCATACATGCACGCAGACTTACTTCACAAACGCACACACACAGGTATAGATATATCACATACACACACTGTCACATGTACCCCGTCTAAACCCGTGAATGAAACCATGCAACACTGCAGGCTTTACATTCTGGGAGTGTCTCCCGCGCCTCGACTCCTCTGTCAGCAGCCGCTGCATTTACCCTGTTACATTTACAACGGAAACAAAAACATGGCCTTGGGACTTCATGGCAATATATATAACACACACACACACACTTACATAGGAGCGTGTCTCGCTGTGTGTGCATGTGTGTGTGTGTGTTTGCCGTCTCTGAATACATGTTTATAGGTGTGCATGTCTGTGAAATTTAAGGGGAAAAAGACGGAGGAAGAGTTATCTGTTATTTCTAAGAAGTTAGTGCAGATTCCTTGGATTGAGACACGTTCAAAAACTAGGCCAGGGAATAAGAGGAGATACCAAAAATGGACTAAGAAAACAACAGAGAAAATGAGTGGCAGAGGGATCTGGTGAAAAAAAAAAAAACGAGACATTTACAACATGAACCAGCAGGCAATGGCTATATAATACATACTGCTTTGTTATTAGTGCCCAGAGTTTCAAAAATGAGGTGAAAAATACCAAATAAACATGTTAATAGGGAATTCTTTCAACAAAGGAACCCACTTAAATGCACTGAAAACTCCGGGGTTATAAGCTGCGTGTCCTTATAAGGTACAAAACTGGACCGTGTTGAGCTGTGCAGGGGTGTGTCGAGGTTTATCACCGTGTGTTTTAGCTACTGGCTGGCAAAAGCTCCCTGCATCTGACTCAAGTCACAACTTTGATGCCTTCAGACTTGACAGAATCAAAAAAAGACTTAATGACTCATGACTTTACTTGGACGCGAGTCTCATGACTTGAAAGATGTGATATACTCCCCAAGCCCAAAGAGGAAGAATCTTGGCTGGTGCTCAGTTGAGTGAGTGAGTGAGCAGACACGCAGGCTGCTGTTCAAAGTGTAGATGTGCTGCAAGCTTTAGGAGCGTAATAATTATAACCTTGAAGTCGGAATTGGAAGAATTAGTTGTCAGGTGTTTATATAAGGACAGGAGAAGAAGGAGGGGTTGGCGTTGAGGTTTAACACCGGAGAACATCCTACATTAGTCGTGCCTCGAATCGACATGTTCATATACTCCAAGTGACGAAGCCCTCTAGTGGCCGCAGCGGTTATGACAAGAAGCAAAAGGAGGAAGTCAGGTGACGCTGCAGAGCGACCGCAGGGAGGGGGTCGGGGTGGAGGGATGAGTCGACAAAAAAAGGTGGCGGACATCTTTGGTGTAGTAGATATAGAGAATATCATCACTAGAGTCTTTACTACCGCCCTGCACCATATTCCTGTTCATGTTTTTACCCAAAAATGTCTTTGTCCATCACCATGGGATTTGAAAACATGAAGTTTCCATGAATGTGGGTCATGTCTTGGTTGTATAGCTGAGTTATGAAATCCTTATGCAGTCTCTCTCCTGCTGTCAGCCAGACACCAGACAACTATTTATACCTCCAGCAGGCACAGAGTGTTTTCATTATCAGTGTCAGCCGCTATTATTTCTGCTTTTAGCTCTGGTTTGGTCTCTACCAGCTCCCGCAGAGGAAGATCTCACTCGTTCCTTGTTGGATGTTTATACAGTTTCTCTGCTTTTCTGCAAGTAAATCTTACATAACGACTGTAGAGATTTAAAACTTTCTAATTAAACATTGATTAAACTAAAGCTGCAAGAGCTTTAAGTTTTACAGTTGTTGCCGTGGCCTAAAGTCCTGGAGAGATTATGCAAATGAGGCATGATGATGAACAGTGAAGCAATGGAGGTAAATGCACAACACCTCCAGTCCTGCAGGTGGCAGTAAGAAGAAGACGAAGGCTGGACAACGATGATGAAGACAAGCCGGCATTCTTTGCGAGCTGATCCAATGAATCAACGCTGGAAGGGATGCAAGCAAGGCACCGATTCCTATTTCTGCTGAATATCTCTGTCTGTGTAAATGAATGGTTTCTAAGGATCTTTTTTTTCTTTCTTCAAATACTTTTGAATCAAAAACAAAGCAGTTTTTTTTGCAGCTGCAGCTTTTTAAACATTGGCAAGTCCCGTGCGAATCTTAAGTAAAAAAGCTGCAAGTAGGCTACTCCACCAATCAGAAATGTTCAGCAGTACAGAATAACCCCCCTCCTCCTCTCCCCCAGAGTTCCTGACCCTTTGGAAAGTAAAAACCCCCCGACCAGGGATTTTCTTGGAGCTTGGATCAATTACCCCTGTAACTAAATTTAGACTCCGGTTCCTGTGGTAGAAACATGCAAAGTTCCTCGAAAGACTCCGGTGGTGGAAACGGACTTGAAGACCACAGAGCTGAAGGTTCGTTCCAGCGGCTGCACTGAATTGTTGTGTAGTACAATTCATGCGACTGAGGTATGTGTATCATCATCATCGTGCTGTATGTTTGTACTGTTTGATATAGTGGCGGCTCTGAGAGGAATGGAGCCTCCTCACGACGTCTCCATGTGGTTTTTATCTTTATGATTAAAGCGAAGCGACGTGGCCGCAAAAGCTGCAGATTAACGACCGCGGCCTCGGACGATCATAACTCACAAATACAAACATTTGTCTGAACGTAAGTTAAAGTAGGTTAGATCTGCTCTGAAGTTCACGTTTAACTCCTTCGTCCTTTTTTTCCCCCCGGCACACAGACACACACACACACACACACACACACCTGTGAAAGTGGGTCATACCTGTGGCTCCGCCCACTTTCCTCGACCTCAGCCAATCTGGCATCAAACTTCTCTTCCCTCGTTTCCTTTCTCTTCCACTTGTTGCGACTCACATCCCTCTCTTTTCTTCATTCTTCTCACTTTTCCCCCCTTATCTCTCTCTCTATAAACTCCTCCCTTCTCTTTTATTCCCTTCATTTTGTCTCCTTCCACTTTTCTGTCTTCATCTTTTCTTCCACTCTTCTCTTCTCCGCTCCTCTTTTCTTATCTGCTCTTCTCTTTAGCCGTCATCTCTTTCCTCGTCCTCTTTTTGCTTCTCTCCATTCTTTACTCCTTTCTTGAACTTATCTGATCTATTTTTGTCTTTCACCTCTTTCCTTTTCATTTGTCAGTTTCTTTTTTCTCTATCCCATATTCTTCTCTTCCCTTTATCCCATTCCACTTTTTTCTATTCTTCTTTTGCTCTTCCACTTTTCTACTCCCTATCTCCCCTTTCTTTATCTTCTCTTCTTCCTTTCTTTTTTTAGTAGTTACATTTCTTTAAGGTATGCAAAAGGCAGTCTTTTTTTTACATTTTCTACCAACATCCCTCCCTCAATCTCTCTTTTATTTCTCCCTCTCACTGTTAAACTGTGTGTGTGTCTGTCCGTCTCTCTCTCCGGGGCTGTGGGACAGCCACTGCCTCCGTCCTCCGTTGTCCTGCTGGGCCGAGCAGCTGAATAAGCTCATTGTCGGCCTGTGGAGAGTGCAGGTGCACCTCTTCTTCTTCACCTCCGACCCTCGGCCCTCAACCCCACAAAGCCCTTTGTGAACTCTATTTACTGGCGACTCCAATGAAACTGCAGTCCATTACCAACATCTCCTCTCTCCCTTTCTCTCCCCATTTTCTACTCCTCTCAAGAAACCAATTAGCGACAATACAAGTAGGTTAGACTCTCTATTCAGAGTGGGCATTGTTGAACACAATACCAGGAAGCATTGTGAGCTAACAATTAGTGGCAGTGTAGAGTGTCACTGACATTGTTGGGAGTTGCACAAGGCTGGGTTTGTTCCCAAAGAAGGAGTTAGACAGGGGTGGAGGAAGAGAGCGGACGGGGTTCCCAGGTGCTGAATTAGCCCAAAGCCGGCCCATGAGTCCCGGTCACACAAGACGCTTATCAGCGCTCAGGGCTCAGGATACCAGAATGTGTCCCCGAGAGGGCGTGTTGCTTTGTTTGGGTGTAGATGTTTACGTTAGCGGTAACCCTACCTGGATGGGATTGTGTGCGTGTATGCATTCCTGTATTTTGCGGTTGAATGTGTGTATGAGCTGAAGTGTGTGAATGTGCATCGGGTTACCTGTGTTTTTCTGTTTTTTACTCTTTCGGTTTGCGACAAAACAAACGCAGTTGATTGGGATTGGGCGTCGTATGCAGATATGGTGAAAAAAACCCGTGACCTCCCGGCCCTCGAGGTCGGGACCCGAGTCATTAACCCATGCTAATGCTAAGAGCAGGCTAGCCGCCACGTGAGGGGGCTGCCGTAAAGAGAGCCGGTGACTCTGTGCTAGAAGGTCACGACCAGAAGGTCAAGGGTTCAGCCATCATTGTTATCCTGCCCCCCCATCTCCCCCCCGTCTCTCCCCACCTGCACCGTCCACCCCCAACAATGCAAACACACCCCCAAACACACCCCTGTTGCAGCATGACATCATAGCACACACACACACACACAGCAGGGAGGAGGAGGAGGAGGAGGAGGAGGAGGAGGTGGGGGCCGGGCCAGCAGCGTGGAGACAGAGCCTCTGACAGCTGACACTGGCTGGGGCTCGGGCCTGAATACGTGCCTGTGTTCGGTAATGAGAAGAGTAAAAGGACCGTGATATTTCATCAGTTCTGTCTGACACAATTAGCTTTTTCCAGGTAGAAAACTCAGACTGGGTTCCCAGGAGACTTCAGACACGGGGGGGGAGATGAGCTCTAATCCAGTAGTCTCGTATAAGACTTTGTGAGACAAATTAGCCATTTTAGGAACACATCTGGTAATTATCATGGTAAACCTCAGTAAACTCGACACTCCGGAGCAGCTGACAGCAGAATAAGGACACACTCATGCCTGAGTTTGTTTTCTTTGATCTGAATCACGCCGGAGGCCCGTCTCACAAGGCAGGATTATTAAGTTAGCTGGATAAATGAACTGAGCGAGACCCGGGGGAGCTATTTTTACTTCAGAAGAGACTTAACTTAGAATCTGAGGGGTTTCTGTAAATTATCTTGATAATTTAGTCAGCCTAAATTTAGTAATGCTAAATTTGTCATACAAGGCCCAGTTTAGATCGCGTCTGTCTGTACAGTGTGGACTCACCGGTAACCCAATCATTTGATTATTTTCTTTTTGGGGTGGAAGAGGGGGGGAGTTGTTTTGGTGACCTGCTACCCAGTCTAACTCTTTACGACGGGAAAAGGCTCAATTAAATACCACGCTGCACTTAACTGTACCCTTACATTTTATTTGCTTTCATCCTGATTGTACTAGGACAAACTTAATGAACACAAGCAGGTCCGGTCCTACTCTACGGTCTCAGCTGATGTTCACACGAATGAGCTGCACGGTGGCCACAATCAGGGCATCTGCGAGGGGGAAAATGTCTCGTTTAGCTTCAGAAGTCAAAACATTACAAGAAAAACTGGGCAGAGATAATGTAATCATGGAAGTTAGAATAACATTTTTTGTTTTTCTTTACCTTGTTTTGACATGATCACATCAGAGCACATGTTCAGGTCAGAGGCAGGACGACACGTAGAGTCCTAACACTGTCTTTTTCAATCAAATATAGTTTTTACATGAGCAAAGATCCAGTGTGAAGATGCATCTATGCATTCACTATGAGCCTTTTTAACCTTTGTCTTGTGTCTTTTTTTTTTTTTGATACAATTTGTTTTTCTTTTCTTGGTTACATTGTCAGACTTCCTTATATGAAAATATTGGTTTTAATATTTCTTGGTGTTGGCCCCTGGGCCTTTTTTGTCAATACACCCCTTGTCTTCAATTTAACCTTCCTCTTGTCAGCTTTCTGCTACCATCTCTTAAATCAGCTGTAAAACACACTATAAGCAATTATTTATCATCCCATTTGTTTCTCATCTCTTGGTTACGTTGTTAGGCTTCCTTATCCATGAAAAGGTTGGTTTTGCACTTCTGATTTCAGTTTTTTTTTTAAAGTATATTTTTCGGCTTTTTGCCTTTATTTGATAGTGATGACAGTAGAGATAGACAGGACATGGGGAGGCAGAGAGAGGGGGAATGACACGCAGGAAAGGTCTGCCCGACGCGGGATTCAAACCGGGGACGCCTGCGGCGAGGACTGTAACCTCTACATGGGGCGGCCGCTCTACCCACTGCGCCACGCACCACCCCCCGAATTCAGTTTTAACTGTAATTATTGTTTTTATCATTATAACCGGGTCAAAATCAATCCTAACAATAGGATTGTCATAATTTGAACAAGTGTTGATGCAATAAACAAATTTATGTGGTACTTTTATGCATTAAAAAACTAAAAACAGGTCAGTGGTGACCCTAACACAAGTCGAGAAGGGTTAATCAGTCACAGGGCCAATATACTATATACACAAACAATGTGCACACACTCACATTCACACAATATAGAGTCACCTATCATCTCTTTGGACTCTGTGAAGAACCTGAAGAACCCAAAGAGAACCAGGCAACATGCAAACCTCTGAAGATACTATTGAACTGAAAATCGGAGCTGAACATCTGGTACATTGTATTGACTGTACATCGAGACGTCCGCGGCCTTCGAGATGTGACCTTCAGGTGTCTGAGGACTGGTTTTGAGGCTCAGAGACTCTACACTGAGACTTTATTGTCGGTTAAGTTACTGTGGGTGAGCATATGTTCCTGTTAGCATTGTTTGCACAGCTTAACATCTGGGCGTCTTGATCGCCGGCTAATCCGAAAGCCAAATTATCCGTTTGACAAACACAGTTGTTGAGAGACAGATTAGCCGAGCAGGAAACTCTGAGCAGACAGCGAGCCGACGACTGTGACGACACCCACCTGTCACTCACAGCAGCCACGCCCCCAATCATGCAAAATATTATATTATATAAAACTCAGCCCCTGTTCATTCATCCTGAAAGAGGGAGTAGCTACAGAGACCAAAACTACACACAAAAAGGCTGTAAACATGATTATTTCTGCTGTTAAAGGGATAGTTCAACATTTTGGCAAATTGGCCCATTGCCATAATCCCTATAGTCTTAGCAGTAGGTTCGTTACCTTTAATTGTCGGTGCAAGCTATTTTTAGAACGGCGGAGCAGAGCCGTGAGCTGCTCAGAGCTACGCTACGGAGGCTCATGGGATTTCTTGGTTTCCCTCATCAAACTAATCAAATACACAATCTAACAACTCCACAACGCTCTGGTGGACAAGTTGTGACCTGCACATTCACCACGCTATGAGATAATAACAGAACGTTACCAGACAGAGTTGTTGTAGAGGGAAATTCATGCAAAACCGCTGATGCGCGTTCCTGTCGGGGGCAGTTTTTCAGCAAGCAGTCTCTGCATTTACCTCTAAAACAGCTCTGTCTCGTAATGTTCTGTTATTATCTCATAGCGTGGTGAATGTGCAGGTCACAACTTGTCCACGAGAGTGTTTTGGAGTTGTTGGATTGTGTATTTGATGAGTTTGATGAGGGAAACCAAGAAATCCCATTAGCCTCCGTAGCGTAGCTCTGAGTAGCTCGCGGCTCTGCTCCGCCGTTCTAAAAACAGCTTGCACCGACAATTAAAAGTAACAAACCTACTGCTATGACTATAGGAATTATGGCAATGGGCCAATTTGCCAAAATGTTGAACTATCCCTTAAAGTTGGTAATTTTTACATGGGAGTCTATGGGGACTGACTCACTTTTGCGACCAGTGCCGGAGCAGAAGTTTTTTTGTTACTTCCTTGAGTTTTCAGCCCTCATATCAGGGTCGATCGTCGATCATCTTGCATGTTGCAGAGAACCGTGCAGCGTCGGATGTGATCAGGAGATCAACGTGAGCTTGTTGTAGACGGACGCAGACAGAGAAGTTGGGATGCATCTGTGTATACAGGCCAACACTTGTTGTCCCCCCCACCCCCCCACCCCCCCGCCGCCACCAGACCGTCCCTGGTTAAATTTGAGGGGAGTGACAGTGGAGATGTGGAGCAGCGAGCACTGATACTGGGTGAAGTGTCCACACTGGTGCCCATTGTGCGGCCATCCCAAATGACCCTGTTCTATTTCCGTCTGCCCTTCTCACTTTATCTCTCGCTCTCACCCTGTTTTCCCCCTCTGCTCAGTTTGTTTGTTTGTTTCATGACCCCCCCCCCCCCCCCCCCCCCCCCCCCACACACACACACACACACACACACACCACTCACCTCCTCCTCCTCTCCCCTCTTTTTTATACTCTGCTTTTATTCCTTGACAGCACACGGTCGTGCCATCCAAAAGCTCACAAGGTAGAAATGCTGAATGAGAATACTGATGGGGCAAAAAAAAAAAAAAAAAAAGGATGGACGCCGAGGGCCAAACAGGACGAGAGACTCACGTACACTCAGCACGTTGTTCCCACACTGTGTAAAGTTTTTAAAGTGCAAACACAAGAGGCGGAATAAAAAAAAAAAAAACAGGAAATAAAAGAGAAAAGGAGAAAGAAAGAGGCTGAAACTGAATATGTGAAAACAAAAACATAGTTGAAACATGAACCAGAGCTACGCGAGGTCTAATGAAGCACTGTGGAGAGAGGCAGGAAACGACACAAAGAGACACACAAAGCACCAAAGTGCAAACTTTGTTCACACAAAGTGACACTGACACATCACACTGACGTGTGCATTGTGTGATCTCAAAGGAAAATTCCACTTAATTTCAACTATTTTTGTCAGATTTGGCAACAGATAGAAAACATGTCAGTCAGGTTGTAAACCAAATTGTTACACAACTAATCTGACAATTAGTTCATTATTTAAAAGTAATTATAAGAATGCTTTTGTTGCTTCTTGTTAAATATGACTATTTGGTGTTTTGAGTCATTGATAACTGAATATCTCTGGGTGTTGGACGGTCGGTTGGAGGAAACGAGTCATCTGAAGGCGTCAACTTGGATTCTGGGGAAACTGTGATGTGATTTTTTCCACAACAATGAGTCAATTGATCAGGGTAGAAGAATTCAATAGACAATAGAAATCATTGTATGTTCAGGACATGATAAAGCTTTAAACCTCTGGAGCATCAGGACTTCCCGATACTGACACCTAAAGTGATGAAGACAATTTGCTCCTATTTTATCTTCAAAACTAAATTTGCTTTAGTGGCGGTTTGTTCACAAGTTGTCTATCTGTTTGACATATTTGGTACTAGGCAGGTCGCTGATGGTATTTATCAGTGCGTTCATCACTATGAACATTGTATATGAAAAAAACAGGCTGGAAGAGAGGTTGTGGTAAATTTCTATATTAACGACTGAGAATCTTCAGGTTTAAAGTTGCAAATTTATGTGAGAAAAGCTCTCCGGTATGTCAAATACACAATCTTAGAGGAAAGGACTTACAAGTTTGCATGAGAAAATGCCAATTTCTTTCTTTTTTTTTATGAATGAAGGAAACATGTCTACATGAGTTTGGAAGAGCTGATTCTGGGCTGAAATAATAAGTACATCCTTATTGCTGAATCCAAATTAAAGGTAGATTTTGAGAATGCACAATAGATGAAGTCGGACCAGCCATGCAAAGTGTGGATGTATTTCCTGCTTGATAGAAAAAACACACAATTTCTTGAGCTTTTTCTTGCAAATTTGTGACTTTAAACTTGAAAATTCCTGGTTTTGAACTCTGAAATGTATCTCCTCTCTATTACAGCACTTAAAAAAAAAAGTATCATCATAATACCAACAATAACGTTGACATGACATGACATCATTTGTGGATGTAAAGTCTTGACGAGCGCAGCTTTAACGTAAATTTGCTTTGGCCGCCGAGCGCGACCATTTTCACGTAGCCAAACGCACACTGAATCAGCAAAAGTGAGTCATGGCATTTAATTAGTGATGCAATGGCATGAGAGCCAACACACACACACACACACACACACACACACACACACACACACACACACACACACACACACACACACACACACACACACACACACACACACACACACACACAGATAATCCCTCCCTCATTAGGTGTATTGTGGGGATGCTGATGTAATGCAAGTTAATCTGTTGGCCTCTGGTTGGCTCGGTGGCCCAGCGGGAGCTCTTTGTGTGGGACATTACCCCGGCCCCGCTCCCTGGAGACAGGTTCATTAAGACTGACGCTGATACCCAAGTACCCAGGCCTTTTGTGTGTGTGCGTGTGTGTGTGTGTGTGTGTGTGTGTGTGTGTGTGTGTGTGTGTGTGTGTGTGTGTGTGTGTGTGTGTGTGTGTGTGTGTGTGTGTGTGTGTGTGAAACAGTGTGTTTCAGTCAGTCATACCAGAGACAATGCAATGAAGAGGCCGGCCATAAAGGCACTGCTTTCTCAGCATGTGCCTGAGAACACGTAGACCAGAAATCTTGATTGGCATGCAGAGGGTGTGTGTGTGTGTGTGTGTGTGTGTGTCTAGCTCATAAAATAGGCCGGAGGCATGTCTGTGTGTGAACGTTGTAAAAGTGTGCCACGATCACAAACTATGCATCAGTGTGTTGTGTATTAGACACATGTTCCTGTGGAGTGTTGGTGTCTCAGCACAAAAACACTAAAACAAGTTGTTTTTCTGTAAAGTTCAGAAGTGTGTTTGTGGAAACGAGTTAAAAATGTCCTGTTCATTGCAAAGTTATTTCATTAATGCTTTATCTCGGTTGTATAAGAAGCATTAAAGGAGCTACTTGTGAAGCTAATTTGCTATTAACCAACATCAGCATTTGCAGCTGCTGAGGAAATTTTGCAAGTTCATCATCAAAGCTCATTCTTCTACCCATCTGTCTTGTTTTAATTCTTCATCACTTCTTTTTCTCCACTAAAACTGAATATGCCAGTGAGCTAGCTTCAGTACAACTAGAGCATGACATCACTTTCCGATACCGAGTCACTAGAGTTCTCTGTAGGATCAGCTACAAAATTTAACATAAAGTTAGGCCATGTTTGAACTAAGTTTCTCTGCACTGCGTAAGTTTGTATGTACTGGTCATAACAAGTAAGAGCAAAGTCTATATAAGTAAACACTGTATCTTTATGTCATCCAACATTTATAATGGTGGATTGTTGCAATATCAGGCTGTACAAAAAGTGTACCATCCTACTATATGGTGTTGTATGTGTAGTTTCATCGATGAAATTGCATTATAATGAAAAGGATGTTCACCTTTGACATATAAAATCTTAATATGCGACTTGTAAATGAGTGTAGTGTCGTTACAAAGTAAAATATTCCTTTAAAAGTTTGTGGTGTCTAAGTATAAAGTGGCATAAAATGGAAATAGTGCACTATAAGTAACACTATAAACTCCTTAAGAAAAAAAAAAAATCTCCAGCACTATATATATCATCTTATTGCCCTATGCTAATTACAAACTAACCAAGTTCGGTGCAATAACAAAGCGTCAAATGACAAATTAAAGAGAAAATCAGCGAGTTTGTCGGCCTGGTCACAGTCAGCCCTGCAGGCTGTGTTCCTTCTGCCCACCAAATTAAAAATAGGAGAGGGATTATTTGTGGGTCGGTGTGGTTTTAGTGTGTGAGATGGAGTGTGTGTGTGTGTGTGTGTGTGTGTTTGCTCCCCTGTGCAGCAGCAGCAGCAGTAGCAGCAGCAGCAGCAGCAGCAGCAGTGCACTTAGCATAGGCTTTAAATAGCTAACTCAAATAAAGTGAGAGGAGGCCAGGGATCAGAGGCTGAGAGGGACTCTGTGAGGGAGGCATTCCCGAACGGAAGCTGGCCTTTTGGATTTCCAAACACCATTCGGAGCAAGCAATGCCAGGAATGTGATGTCGTCCAGCAGCAGCAGCAGCAGCAGCAGCAGCGGCAGGGTCGGCAGCAGCAGCGGCGGTGGCGGCGGCTGTCAAAACCGCCCAGTCCACCAGGTGCTGTTGGACTCTGACAGGAAGTGCAGCAGCAGGAAGTGCAAGCAAGCAGACGTCCAAGCCAGGAGGATTGGTTGGTGGTGGTGGTGGGGAGTGGGGGGTGGAGGAGTGGGGGGGCACAAAATGGCGGCAGGTGACTCAGCAGCACAGAGAGGAGGACAGGAGCCAACGTGGAGCTTCTATCAAGGCCAGAAATCTGTGAGCGTCTGAAAAGGGGAAGAAGACCCCCCCCCACCACCCCCTCTCCTGCACTTTGCCTCCTTTTTTTTTTTTTTTTTTTTACACACTGTGTTAAATTTCTATTCTCTCTCATCCTTTTTACCTTTTGACGGCCTTCTTTGTGTGCAGGCTGTGGGAAAGTTTCCCGTAATGGTGAGGTCATCCACCACCAACTATGCCCCCCTACCCCCCACCACACACACACACACTCACCATTACAACACACACACCCCCACCCACCCACCCTTCATTGCCAGGCAGGACTTGCAATGCAGGACAGTGACGGGTGATGTGTCCCCGCGTCTTTTCTCTTTCACTTCCACTTCTCCGGCTCCCTCCTTCACAGAGAGAGACAGGGAATCTGAATAAGAGCCTCATTCACAACTCGTATCTGATGATCTGGTGCACTAAAAAAAAAAAAAAAAAAAAAAAACCAAGACACACACAGATCAGCAGGTCTTTGAGCGACCTATCACACTTTTCAATCGCCCTCCTGTCATGGTTGTTTTCTCTTTCATAGGCTTGGACACACTTTGACATTGTTGTGTGTGTGCCACTGACAGGTTGATGAACTTGCTCAAATTCATCTCAAAATGTTTCTTGCAACTCTTATTAAAGCTCCATGAGGTGAATATTTGTGTCATATGTCCTCCTGCACTTGCACTTTGACTCCATGTGAAGTGTGACCCTTCGGTGGCTGGTTACTGGCATCTATTGGCAAAACTGCAAACTACACCTCCTACAGGTTTTTTTAAATTGTATTTTATTATTAAAGGGTCAGTTCAATCCAACCAGTTTCAGTCGTGCACATGTGGTTTGAGATCTCCGGACGCAGTGAAAAGAAACTGTAATTACGTTTGCGATGCTCGAAGCACAACAGATCAAATAATGATGTGCAAAGTCAAAGGAGCTGCTCGTAAAAACCCACAGACAGTTCTGCCCTGCAGTTTCCCCTCGGCTCCAAGGAGCTTTTTTTTTTCTTCTCTCTTTTGACTTAAGGATGACTGGATTGATTTTGCAGCCTGTTTCCAGCTGTAGCTGCTGATGCTGCAGCTGCTTTTGGCTACTAAAAAAAAAAAGCCTCTAATAAACTGGGTCTACGTTACCTGCACGGTGCCAAATGGCAGACAGACAAAGTTAAAGTCCATGAAACGAGCTGAGCGAGTTCAATGTGAGGTGGAGCAGAGAATACAGTGAATAGATTTATATCACTCAGCAGGCAGCAGAAGGCAGAGCCGCAGCAGAAAAAAAGAAAAAACAGCATGAAAAGCAAGTTGGCTTTGTTAACTCATGAAGAAGAACAGCGTGAGGACTGACGGACCATGACGCTCTGTTTTAGGGAAACCTTAGCCTACATTTTTCTGAAGAGCTGTTGAAGAGCTAAAAAAGAAAGTGAATAGTGTCTGCAGGTCAACTACTGTAAACCATAACTACTACATAAGACCCAAAGAGGTCAGAAAGGTCAAGGTTGTGGGCCTGGTTGGGGCCTTATTGATTAATCAGCTGATATCAGCCAGTGTCAGTGTTGCAGGTGAACTACAAACTGTCTGGTTTAGTTAGTTAGAAATGATGTAATTGAAAGATTATATCAGTGTTGTTGTGTTCATTCTGTTTGTGGTTTTATCTAATTTCTATGGTTTTGATCCACACAACACTGCAGGACTGATGAGGGCTCATGACAAGCAAGTGCATGATTCATTAGAGGCTTTTGCCCACTAGTTATTTTTATGAATTATTTTTTCCAATGGTTAAAGGGATATTCCGGCGTAAATTTAACCCATGGTCCAAGTCTGCTGACCGCTAGCTTCCCTAGTTGTAGCAACTTTAGCAAAAAGCCGCACCATAACAAACAGCGCAGTCTATTTCTCCTCACGCAAACCGCGATCAAAAAGCCACTTATAGCCACAAATAATGCTCAGAACAGCACCAAACGTCATCAACAGTACAAACAGGGTCCCAGCACATGATACGAGGCATCAATCATCTGTTAGTTTAGCCTGGTTTCTATTGAAAAGAGACGAAAACACAACTCACCCACTCTCCTCCAGTTATACTTTATGCAGCAACTTTCCGCGTCCAGCAAAAGCGTCCAGGCAATGACAAAACACGTCCGAGTCCGACTGGCCGCACAAACATCAGTCTCAGCGGCCATGGACAGGCAGTGACCACACATGACCACTTGATTTCCCCCAGGTCCAGCACATAGCCTCCACCGCATCTCTCCCTCTTTCACTTTTCTCCTCCATTTCGACCAGCTCGTCTTCGGTAAACTCGGTCTCAAACTGATAGGGGCGCCCATCGAAATGAAACCAGCCGTCGTTCTTCTCAAAGCCGTGTTGATGTCTGCTTCACTGTGTTGTCAGTCTCTTCCGGCAACAAACGTCATCCTTCGATCTCGCGTGTGACGTCGCGTCTAATCTCGCGTGTGTTTACGTGATTCTCTCCCGCAAATATCTAAAGTTAGAAATGTCCAATTCCGTTCATTTCCCTGTGAACACTCGATAATAACTTTTATAAACTGATAGACAAGATACATAGGAACTTTGACTGCATTTCATGGAGTAATACATACACATTTTCATCCTTGAGCTGCGGGACTCAATCTACTTCACTCGGTAATCGCTTTCACGCCAGGCAGCGGCCTACCTGTGTAACCATGGCAATAACAAGCAGACGTCACAGAAGGGACAACACGGCTGAATGTATAGACCAGTTAGTTGGACGCAGAAAGTTGCTGGAGGAGAGTGGGTGAGTTGTTTTCGTCTCTTTTCAATAGAAACCAGGCAAAACTAACAGATGTTTGATATTATGGGATGGGACCATAGACTATAAAGGATGGGACCCTGTTTGTACTGTTGATGGCGTTTGGTGCTGTTCTGTTCTACGCCGGAATAATAACCCTTTAACTGCAGTGCTGCATTAAGGCTGTTTTCAATATAAGTTGTAAAAAAGTTAGTTATATAAAAGTTATATGGCTGATCAGTCAGTTATCAGACTTTATCACGCCTTAATATTGGTATTAACCCAAATGATCCCATATCGGTCAGACCCCAGTTTCTTGCCACCAAAGAAATCATTACAAAGTCACAGTGATGTGAGCTCCACAAATTAAACCACACTCAGACTTGTCTTAAAACATGATCACGGAAACTTGGCCAGGGTGAATCCTCCACTAATCAGAAGGTCAGAGGTTCGATCCCCGGCTCCTCCTCCAAACACATCAGAGTGTCCTTCAGGAAGATACTGAACCCTGAAATTGACCCTGAATGCACCAGTTGTGTTTAAAGCTTCAAGAGGTTGTTAATACTAGAAAATAAATAAATACACTCCATCAATATGAAATGTTATAGTGTAATTTGAGTGAACTGATCCTTTAATTAGGCCTCAGATTCTATTCTTCTATGTTTATCTATTTCCCTTCTGTATTTCAGCTCTTCTAATCTTCAAAGAAAAACTGAGACTCTTTTCATTATAACTGTACAAATCTGTATTTCAGTCGCAGCTATATTAGTAATACACAACAAGTACACATGGGCAGATCATGTCGTTAGGTCACTGTTACTGTACGTAAAAATAATACATCATATTCTCCCCCCACGATAATATGGGGCATTATTGTATAAATTCTGAGGTACACTGCCTTTCATCCTAAATGTACAGTTCTGTGTTAATATACAAAAATATATGACAAGTATATTTAGGAAGAAAAAAAGGAAGCATTTTTTTTTTACACATCCGTAAAAAGGGATAAATACTTTGAGCAAAATATAAACACAACACAATAAATCCATCTTAAGTACAAAGGCGACCGTGTAGTTGGCTTTGTCATGTGACACAAGTGTTGGTTCTGTTTGAGCAAATAAAACAAAGCTCTGTTTTTTTTTGTTTTTTTTGTACAGAAATGAAATGATGTTTAAACTTGATTTACACATTTACACCAGGAGGAAAAGATTCAGCGTTATAACGTGTATATTTATGTGCAGAATATTTGATATTCTTCAGGTTTAATCAGATGAAAAAATTAGCGATTTTTGACAGTGACTTCCAGCAACAAGTGAACTCAGTGTAGTTTAAAGTGAGTTTGACAAAACAGGTGAGATTAACACGACAAAAATCTGATTCTCAGAGCAGATCCTCTCTGAAAAGTGTCTGGATTTTAAACAAGTTTTTCCAAAATAAAAGCTCCAGAGACAGTTTGGCATCTTGCAGGTGAGTTGGTTAACGTCACAGTCTTGGCGCCCTCTGCTGGCAGCATCCTGCAGCACAGTCGGTACAACAGGATGGACCAACAGGACCCGGTGCTGCTGTGTGTGTTTGTGTGTGTTTGTGCTGTTTTGGCTCTTGGGAGGAAAAGTTGTTGAAGACATCTTTGTTTTAATACACTGATGTGATGAAGCTGAGGCTCAGTTTGTAGTTTGAGTCTCTCTCTCTCTTTCTCTCTCTCTCTGTTGTGTTACTTTTTATGCGACCCGATCATGACCTTTGAGACGAAGTTGACGATGGCGCTCGCCGGCTGCTCCGGGTCGTGCTCGGCGAACAGGTGGCACATGTTCTCCGTGTCGCTCTGAGACTTCCTGGCCACAAATCCAAAGATCCTGACGGGAAGGAAGAAACAGACGGAGACATTTACAGAAGAGCAGGAGGAGAAATTTCTACAGGTTTTATTAACTCAGTGTCTACAGATTTTAAATTGGGCTGCAAGAAGTGCAGTTTCCTTTTTTATGACAGAAAAGAATCACAATCAAATGACAAAACATATCCAAACAGATAGGTTAAGCTTAATTAGAAGGGCATTCATTTCTGACTCAGTACTGTTTGATATCTAAAGACAGAACTTTTGCATGTTGTGTTGTGAGGTGAGACCAAACTTTACCTGCTTATTTCTCTAATCACATCCTGATAAAAGTAACTTCCTCTATTGTTTCTACTGTCCCTTAGACTGTACAGTATATTTTATACATGAAATTGAAATATATACTATACTCTAAAATGTAAACATACTGCACCATAATAAAGGTGATGAGGACAAAAAAACAAAAGAAGAACAAAAAACTTACTTTGCAGTGGAGCCGCTGCCTCGTGTCCATCTGTTCAATCAGAGTGACAAGGTTAAGTAACTAATAATAAACTATGTCTGGTATATTTACATTAATATTACATCACATGCAAAAAATATGTATAAATAACAATATCTGACGCTGCTCAAACTGACCAATAAACAGTTAAAATTCAATTCAATTCAAATAACTGCATATTATTTGCATATTAACGCTTCCAAATTCATGCAAATCATCTTATACAATATGTTTGATACCATACAGTATGCATTGTATCATATGAATTGTCACTTGTTGTCCCTCTCCCTGCGTCTCATGTCTTTTATATAAAAATGTTGTGTTGTTGCCGTTAATAAGAACAAAGTGTCAGTACTCACTTCCTGCCCTGTGGGTCCAGAGAGCAGAAGATGACGGTGTTGACGGCGTAGTGTCTCCTGAAGAACAACCTGCAGGATCCAACAGAGACAGACGGCTCAGTGTGTGTCTGTGTGTGTGTGTGTAGTTGTGTGTTGTGTCTATACTGTGCAGGTGTGCGACAATCACTCACTTCCTCTGGTTGTCGGTGAGCGTGATGCCCTGCGCTGACACTTTGAAGTGGACCACGGTGGAGGCGGGCGGGGGGTCCATGGACAGCGTGACCGTGGTCGCCTTCTGAACGGCCTGGTGTCCCGTTAACGACTCCAGCTCCACGGAGCCCAGGTACCACACGTTACAGGCTGCACACACAGACACACACAACACAAATCACAGGAGTTATTCACTAAGAAACAACACTAAGGTATTTTGTGTACTTTAAAGTGGACACGAGGTCATAGGTGTCGTTACCTGCTCCTTGTTTGAGGAGTTCAGCTGCTGAGTTTGTGGCTGTTTGTGCAGATGAGTCATTCAGCTCCTCCACAGGGTCTGAAACACATACACAAATACACTCAAGGTTGAGAGCTGCTACATTTTTTCATAAAACAACCTTTTGAATTATCTTTTTTTTTATATTAGAAAAAGTTAATTTCATTCATGCATCAGCAACTGCAAGAAAACACATTTTAAGCCACAAAAAGTAAAATAATTTAATTTATAATATGCATGAAAACTCCAGCTAGTTGGTTGTTTTATTGTTTTACATTACTTAAAGAAACAGAAGAAAGGCCAGCAGTATGCAATAAAGGACAATGAGAAGGACATGAGTGCTGCTGGCCTTTCTTCTGTTTCATTAAGTTTATCTTTTGGCTCGCAGGTTGTTAACGGAGACAAAGACAGCGTTCATGGGATGGATGTAATACCTGAGAGTTTTGTTGGAGAGTGCGTGTTTTTCTTTGTTTTCTACTATTGTTTTACATTACAACATCAGTGCTACCCAAATATATACAAAGTTCCCTCTTTCTCTTTATGTCCTTTTTTAAATTTAAGTTAAACCAAAGTTTTCTTTTTATACATACCTTTGTCTGGCAGGATGAGTTTGCAGGGCAGAGCCAGAGGAGTGATTGAGTGTTGACACACCAGAGCGGTGAGACTTCCTGTCAGGGACACGAAAATAAAAGCATAAATCATATTTATCATATATTTTTACAAACAAACCAAACACAACACTAAACTTAGTGATTGTGTGAGGAAAAATCAAACCCAGCTGCACCTCATGACTCTGACCACTAGAGGGCGGCAGAGGAGACATATTGATGTCACCACGACTACAGTGTCACATGTGTAACATGAGTGTGTTCGCTCCAAAATCAAAACATTCGCACATTAAAATGTCATCTCAGTTTTAATGTTTCACTGTTTTACTGCAGTAAAAGTGAAGCTTTAGTGTTGAGAGTTGTTTTATAGTGTGACGTTTTATAGTGTATAGTGTGATTTTGCACTTCGCAGTTCAATAACGTCCTGATTTATTACATTTTATAGATCATGATATCCCTTTTAATGCAACACAGCTGGTAAATCATTTTGCTTTAGAAGAATTTTACACTGACATGTTGAAAATGTTTAGTTTATATCGTTTTATAGTTATTATTAATAGCATCATCCACAGGGCTGAGTGATAAGCTGGTGTGATGACCAGGCCTGTTTTAATCTGACAGGTGTTTAAGTCATTTTTTTAAACATAATTGACAATATTATAAAATATTATTATTATAACTTTCAAAATAAAACGATCCTCACCGAAGTAGGGCTCGTTGGGGCAGCCTTTGAGACGGACGCCCTTCTGTGTGCACTCTATGAGGAAATGTCTCACCAGCTCGTTGGACATGTCTCCTCCTGCAGAGACACCACATGCGTTAGAGGGTTTTTTTGTTTGTTTGTTTTTTTTACATATGAACTCTGAGACCTTTAGATTGGTGCATTTTGAAAGAAAAAGTTACCTTTCTTACTCTGTTGTATCACCGACGGAGGGGGCGTGGCCACCTTCATGGCCAACCCGTAGGCCCCGCGGAACGAGTGACTGTCTCGGACAATGAAGGAGCCCGGCTCTTTGTCCTTAAGCACCGCGATGGCTGTTCAGTGAGTGGGGGGGGGGGGGGGGGGGGGGGGGGGGGGGGGGGGGGGGGTGGAGAGTCGACAAACAACAGAGATAAGCTAAAGTTAGAGCCGCGGCGGCCGTGCCCAGACTGTATATGGAGGGAAAACCTTTGCACAAGTGCTGTATTATCTGCTCAGAAGTGGCCGTTTGGCTCCTGTTTGGATCCAAAACCAATATTTACCTTGGTCTCTGGAAATGTCGGGCTTGTACCAGAACTTGGACGTGTCCTGAACAAACTTCACAGTGTCCTGCTTACTGCCAAAGTCTGCGAGACACAGATTAAATCTCAACGTTAGGTTTGAGACTGGCTGCAGACCAAATTATGACAAGAGACTGTTTTAAAGGAGCAGTGCAACCACTTGTACTGGAGAAACATGAATGGACTTAGGAGTTTACCTGATCCAGGCGACTGGGCCCCGCTGAGTCCTCGAAGTGGATCCGGGGTCATGGGAGACGAGAAGGGGATGCTGAGGCTGCTGCCGCTGTGAGGGCTGGAAAACCCGCTCAGAGAAGGGGAGTGGGAGCTGCCGAGCTCTCCCCCCTCACCCCCCCACCTCCTCTTCTCAGGCAGCAGCGGAGCGAGGCCCCCGTCTCCCCCGAGGTTCAGGGTCCCGAGCCCCTCCATGGCCTCCAGCAGGCTGTGATCCAGGCCCCCGTTCCCCAACAACAAGGAGGACAAGTCCGGACTGTCTGTCTCTCTGCGGACCCCCGGGGGAACTCCACCCAGGGCTTTCAGAGCCCCCCGTGGAGAACTGTGGGCGTTGGGAGTGCTGAGAGGGAGAGGGGGCGAGGGCTGGGGGGGGTACGGGGAGTTGAGGGAGTTTGGAGTCCGGTCATGCCACATGGGAGGAGGGGTAGCACTGCAGAGGAGGCAGACATGAACACAAACACGTTTTTAACTAATTAGCGTCAAGTCAAAAAGAAATGAAATCCCAGACGGTCCTCAAACACCTCCTCATTCATACTCATCTCTGAATTACTTTGTTTCTGTTGGTTAAAATACGTCGTTTCTGCCCCGATTTCCCACATGTTTCATGAAAATAATTATGTTTTTATCTTAATTATAGTTAAGCAGAACTGGATGATATGTTATTCAGTCTCAATGTGTGTCACCAGCTGCCTTTCACCCTTATCACCCTTAGTATCACAGCCAATGGAAATGAGGCTACTTCAAGTAAAGGGAACAGAAAACAGAGGCAGTAACAATAAACACAGGGGAAATGGTGGCGTTGGCAGGTACGGGTACAACATGTGGACAAAATACCACATTAAAAGTCATGTTTTTTTGATATCTTGAATCCTGAATTGACGTTTACAACTTAAAAGGATAGTTCAACATTTTGGCAAATTGGCCCATTGCCATAATCCCTATAGTCATAGCAGTAGGTCCGTTTCCGGTATTGTCGGTGCAAGCTATTTTTAGAATGGCAGAGCAGAGGCGTGAGCTGCTCAGAGCTATGCTATGGAGGCTCATGGGATTTCTTGGTTTCTCTCATCAAACTCATCAAATACACAATCCAACAACTCCAAAACGCTCTGGTGGACAAGTTGTGACCTGCACATTCACCACGCTATGAGATAATAACAGAACATTACCAGACAGAGGTGTTAGAGGGAAATACAGAGACTGCTTGCTGAAAAACTGTACCTGGCGGGTACGTGCATCAGCGGTTTTGCATGAATTTACCTCTAAAACAACTCTGTCTGGTAACGTTGTGTTATTATCTCATAGCGTGGTGAATGTGCAGGTCACAACTTGTCCACCAGAGCGTTTTGGAGTTGTTGGATTGTGTATTTGATGAGTTTGATGAGGGAAAGGTAACAAACCTAAGAATATAGGGATTACAGCAATGGGCCAATTTGCCAAAATGTTGAACTATCACTTTAATGATAAAAGATAATATTGAATGTTACATCTCCGTCTAAACACAAGCAAAAAACTGCAATGTAAAAATTTGGATCTTTTTAAAACATTTGAAATCACTTCTCAGCACGTGACAAGTTTTGGAAATTGACTGTTTGGTTTGAAACGAGAAGCACAGAGTGTAAAATCCACTGCTGAAGTTGATGCAAACCATGAAACACAACATGTTAGTGTGTGAGTACCTGTCTGTGTGTGGGAGAGGGCTTCCTGATGACACGGAGCACATGGAGCCAAAGATCCTCTGACAGGAAGCGGGAGTGACCGACACATCTGATCTGAACAGGTCTCCCTCCGAGGAGCCGCCGGCGTGGTTCACACCGTCCAGGAAACTACGAGCTTCTGAGGAGGAAAAACCGGAGAAAGAAACAGAAACATGAGTTCTCAGATGTGTTTACTTTCATTCTGGCCCTGCCTTTATTTGGATTAAAGACTCAGCGTAGTTGATAGTATTGAACTTCTTCTTCATCTCTCTCTTTTCTATTTTTTTTTCTTTAAACTCAAATTGCAGATCTTGTAAAAGCTGCTTTGGTAAAAGTGGGAACTCAAGTTTGAATGAGGCAGAGATTGACAGCAAATATCAGTGTGTGTGTCTCTCTGTGTGTGTGTGAGTGTGTGTGATGTAGCAGGGCATTTCAAACATCCCAACACGACACCCTGACATTCTGACAACACAGTGTGTCATTCAGCAAACACCGGGACAGGCCTCCTCAGGCCACAGACAGGCCTGTGAAGCACGATGAGTCATAGTGAAAAGAGTCAGTCATTATAAAGAGCTCCTTGTTTTCGGACGAACACCCACCTCCCCCTTCCCTTCCTCCTCCCCCCCACCTCCCCTCTTCCGCTCCTAACCCCTCTCTCTCTCCATTCAAGCACCGGCGAGAGATGGAGATGGAATTTGAACTCGTCGTGTTGGACAAGATGCAGCATCTCGAGTGGATTATATAATCACACGTGTGCTGTTAATGAATTTGAGGAATGCGTGAATGAGTGAATGACGCAACGCAACGCGGCCACTCGCACAAAGTACAAATGTAAGACTATCTGAACGTTTGAACAGTAACTAGTGAGCCCTGCCAGCAGAGTTACGTGACCTTCCAGGCATAGGTGTTTGCACTTTACTTGTGTATTTCTGTTTCATATTAGAAAACATTGAACAGGAAGTGTGTATAAAGATGTACAGTATTATAATACATCCATGTTACTTTGTTTAAGACAAGTTCATCAGCTGATTATTGATAAATTGAATGAATTGATTTTCTCTGAGCTTCTTATCAACTCACTGTGTCAGATTCTGCGCGTTTTAAGCGATGTTTGACATATTAACGACCTGAGATAAAATACCTCCCTATTGCCCCTGACAGTTTGATTCAACCACAACCAGTCATTTTTTTTTTACTTGAGTGTCTCCTTCCACTGGTGAAAAGGGTTTTATGTTTAATGAGACTTTCCCACAGCAGAGGAGCTCCCACACAGATTTCGATGATGCCTACATTATGTACGGTGTATCAGATGTCTGGAAGTGTGGACGCCCTGGCAGCTGTTCTGAGCAGGACTCACTCAACCGCAGTGAAAGTTATGTTACGTATGTTAAGTGTCAGTCTGTATCTGAAGCTATTAAACATGGAGCAGAAATGGAAATGAAGAGATAAAGCTGTTAATCCCATAATGCAACATGTTTACAGGTGTGTGGATCGACACCTGTCAGCAAACAGCTTCTCATTTCTTCCATAATCTGATGCAAAATAATGCAAAAATGATTAAACATTATTTTGGTGCCATATGATTCAAAACATAAAGGCATAGTTCAACATTTTGGCAAATTGGCCCATTGCCATAATCCCTATAGTCATAGCAATAGGTTCGTTACCTTTAAATTGTCGGTGCAAGCTATATTTAGAACGGCGGAGCAGAGCGGCGAGCTGCTCAGAGCTACGCTACGGAGGCTAATGGGATTTCTTGGTTTCCCTCATCAAACTCATCAAATACACAATCCAACAACTCCAAAACGCTCTGGTGGACAAGTTGTGACCTGCACATTCACCACGCTATGAGATAATAACACAACGTTACCAGACAGAGTTGTTTTAGAGGTAAATTCATGCAAAACCGCTGATGCGCGTTGCCTTCAGGGACAGTTTTTCGGCAAGCAGTCTCTGCATTTACCTCTAAAACAACTCTGTCTCGTAACGCTCCGTTATTATCTCATAGTGTGGTGAATGTGCAGGTCACAACTTGTCCACCATAGTGTTTTGGAGTTGTTGGATTGTGTATTTGATGAATTTGATGAAAAACCAAGAAATCCTATGAGCCTCCGTAGTGTAGCTCTGAGCAGCTCGTGGCTTGCACCGACAATTAAAAGTAACAAACCTACTCCTAAAACTATAGGGATTATGGCAATGGGCCAATTTGCCAAAATGTTGAACTATCCCTTTAAACTCTGAGAAGCCCAAAGTCAAAAATGCATTGTATTCAGCTTCAAATTAGCCCTAAGCCTCTAATTAGTGATATTCAGTCATGCACAGCTAGAGAGGAGATACTCTGAGGCCGTTGTTGTTGTTGTTTGTAGGAAACAAACAGACTGAGGGTGAATGCACCGAGGGCAGCAGGACTCCACAAACATTCCCACACTCGCTGACACTTTTCCTCTTTCCTCTCGGGACTTTTCCCAGAAAGCTGCCGTCGAGCTCCGCCGCCCTCTGTTCCCACGGCGGGTTCCCCCCTCGCTGAGGTTTTTGTCACATCTGCTCATCCCAGCTCGACCGACTAATTACAGAAGAGACAAAACTGTGGCAACGCCGGCTGACCCCAAACTGACCTCAAACTGACCTCTGACCTCAGACCAGACTCTGGTTATTACACACTCACACACCTTTCACCTCCTGTTACCATGCTGCACAGTATCCATGGCTACTCATGTTCATCCACACACACACACACAGACAGACTAATGAAGAAACCAGGAGAGACGCACTGAGAGAGAAACATTAGGAGCCCGGTGTGAAACAAATAGGGACACAAGTAGGTTTTCTTAAAGCTCCATACAGTATAAAGGTAGATGTTTGTGTTAAAGCTCCATACAGTATAAAGGTAGATGTTTGTATTAAAGCTCCATACAGTATAAAGGTAGATGTTTGTGTTAAAGCTCCATACAGTATAAAGGTAGACGTTTGTATTAAAGCTCCATACAGTATAAAGGTAGATGTTTGTATTAAAGCTCCATACAGTATAACGGATGTCCATGTGTAGTGTGATTATAAAGCAGCTCTAGGTTCTATATTAATACTGTGAAAGTATCAAAGCCTCAGTCCACAGAGAAACACACACAGCCTGTATTCAGAAACTGAGCCTTAAAACCAGGCGTCAGGACTTCCTGTCATTTTGTGATGTCACAACTAAGCAGTCACCCAAAGCCCCGCCCCCTCACCTGGACCCACCATCATCCAACACTTGTAGAATTTGGTTTCTCTGAGTGTTTTACCTGAAAGCTATTCTATTGTCATTACAGTCAGCCAATCAGAAGAGAGGCTCAGAGCTCCCTCCTCTTTTCTGATTGGCTGTCACCGACCTGTTGCTACCAGAGCCCCAGAGAGAAGCTGAGAGAGGAGGTGGAAAACTACACTGAGATGGTTTTAACTTCTTAAAACCACAAATATATCTTCTTATGGATCAATATTTCAAATAAAACAGTACAATTACAACAAATATAAAACATATATATTAAAAAATATTATGTAAAATGCTTCAGAGACTTTATAACCTTTCACCTTTAAAATAAAAGCTTTCACTCCCTAAAACTATGAACGGTGACATTGAGGACAACACTGAGGGATCAATACAAGTGAAATATGTCCATACTATCAAAAACCGTCAGGTACTCAAATACATAGTGATAATATACTGTATGTATATCTTTGATAACAAACCTGCAGTCTCACTTAATGGTAACATGACTCATTGATGGAAACAATGTCTTTCTGTTAACCAAAGAGTGTTTTCTGATAAGACAACATTATGTCTGAACTGTACAAACATGGACACAGACTTGTACAACAAACACACAACTCTCTGCGACGCTTTTATTCTGTGAAAAGTTTTTAGAGTTTTTCTCCTCTTTTCATTTTTCTTGAACAGTGTTTCTCTCTCTCTCTCTCTCTCCGTTGTTTTCTCCTCACTTCTGCAGCTCTGACTGAACACAAAGCCTCTTCAGTTTGGGTCAAACCGTGCAAACCCATTCCAGATGGCACGGACCCATGTGGGCAACGACTGCCAACAACCGCCAGCCAATACACCCCCCATCATCATCATCATCATCATCATCACCCCCGCAACCATCAGCATCACATACAAAAACACACACACACACACTAACTTTCCTGATCAAAGAGAGCGAGGGTTGTGCAGCTCGGGCTGAAAAAACTTGTGCATACCTTCGTGTTTGGGATGGAGATAAATCCCATTAATCATTAAAGGCACGGTGAGGTAATCTGGAGCCCTCACATCTCCCACCTGAGACCACGCCGGCTGCTGCGTGAGCGAGGACGGAGAGAGGAAGAAAAACAGAGCAGAGACGTAGAAAGATGAAAGAAAAAACACACACACATACACATACAGACACACACAGAGAGGCCACATGTTCGGAGCAGCTACAGAGCTCCTGTGTTTTCTCGCACAAAGAAACACTTCTCTCCCTCTCGTCTCTTTTATTCTTCCACTCACGCATCCAAACATTTACTCGCTGAGCAGCAGCAGCAGCAGCAGCGTCGCAGCACCGAGCGCTCGGCCTACACACACTTCAAAAAAACCCTTAAACACAATGATGCACATGGAGGACAACAGTGGGTTTACAGACTCCCTGCTGACCACAGGAATGTGAGTGCATGCACTTTGTCTCCATACACACACACATATACACACACACACACTGAGAGGCTGACAGTGTGTGAAGGTCTATGGCATGTTACAGCTGTTGGGAGCGATCACAGGCTGCAGCGTCTCTAGGGGGGTGAGGGTGGTGAGGGGGGGACGAGGCCAAAGAGCAACACTGAGAAGAAACAGGAACAGAAAGAGGAGGAAGTCACCTGCTGCTGCCCTGACACCCACTGTGTGTGTCTGACTAATGACACCACCTCGGGATTACGGGTAAAACAAAGTTCCTATTTACTCAGTGAAGATCCATGAAATTGAATCAAAATGCATGAATGAAACCATGAAGCTGAGCTGACGCCATGTTCCTGATTGGATGATTAGAGCACCACCAGTTTAATGATGATCTGAGTGGTGTTTGTGCTGAAATACTGTATATGCAAAGAGCAAGACTGATGGGTCATGCACATGAAGCTGTGGTCATGGATTTGACTTCCTGCCGTATGTAAACACAGGGAATTAAAATCAATTCTCATTAACTCGACTGTGTTTTCGTGACGAGACCTCAACCTGCAGAATCTATTCTAGCATCTATTCACAACAGACAATCACATGCACCTGTCCCTAACCAGTAGTAAACCTAAACCCATGGTGTCTTCGTGCAATGTGGTTTATGTGCTTGCAGCAAAAGTTAAAGGGATAGTTCAACATTTTGTCAAATTGGCCAATTGCCATAACCCCCTATGTTTTAGCAGTAGGTTTGTTACCTTTAATTGTCGGTGCACTCTATTTGAACTCTCAGAGCTACGCTACGGAGGCTAATGGGATTTCTTGGTTTCTAATGTGACCTACACATTCACCACGCTATGTGATAATAACAGAAAGTTACAAGACAGAGTTGTTTTCGAGGTAAATTCATGCAAAACCGCTGATGCACGGGGGCAGTTTTTCAGCAAGCAGTCTCTGCATTTACCTCGAAAACAACTCTGTCTTGTAAGTTTACAAGTTTACAAGTTTATCTATTTAGAAATAACGTTATGTTATTATCTCATAGCGTGGTGAACGTGCAGGTCACAACTTGTCCACCAGAGCGTTTTGGAGTTGTTGGATTGTGTATTTGATGAGTTTGATGAGGGAAACCAATAAATCCCATGAGCCTCTGTAGTGTAGCTCTGAGCTACTCGCGGCTCTGCTCAGCTGTTCTTAAAAAAGCTTGCACCGACAATTAAAGGTAACGAACCTATTGCTATGACTATAGGGATTTGCCAAAATGTTGAACTATCCCTTTAAAATAAGTTAAACTCTGCATATGGAGCCTGGAATTCAATGTCAAAAATGGAGGAGAAGTTCATGGTTGCAGTAGGAGATTCATGCTGATCTCTGCGCTCACACCAGCACCAAGCCTTTACACATGACAGCTGCAATTTCCCCTTATACAGACACAGAGCAACATAATTCCTCAATTAGACAACATGTTTGTGTTCGCCTCACTTAATCTAAGTCTAATTTCCACTCCTCTCTGCTCTGGTTTGGTCTGACCCATCTCAAAAATGTATCTGCTAAATGCTGCACTGAATCCCTGGAGTATCTGTCTGTGCCCTCGCACCAAAACCAGGAGCTAAAAGAAGCTGAGTGAAGCTGCAGAAACACAACATTCATTAAAGGAGCGTTTTGTTCCCAGCTCTCCTTGGTGTCACTTGCAGCTGCATCAGAATGTGATCGGCTGTTCGAGCCTCACCCTCCCTGCACGTCAGTAAAAATCAATCATCGCTCGGCCCCCGCTGCATCCTCCATCGTCCTGCTATTCAGGAGAGGACAGACAGACTGGTGGGCGGTCGTCTGTATATCAGATTCCTCTGCTCTCTGTTGGTGCTCGAACCAAACCAACGGCTTCACGGAGTCAGTGAAGTGGCAGAGGAGCGGCCGAGTTACGAGCAGAGGAGGGAGGGAAGAATAACAACGCTGGGAGAGAGAAAGGGAGGGAGGGAGGGTGAAGGGTAACGCTGTTTAAAGACAACACTGAGGTGTTTATTGGAGTCTGAGGTATTCTGATAATGAGTTGATGGTTTTATAAAGTGCTGTCGCAGCCACTGTTGCAGTTTCATTCATCGTAGGCTATTCCTGCGCTGACGAAGCTCTGATGTGTGGATCTGTTTCAGATTTGGTCAAATCTCTTCTTTTATTTAAAGCTCTGCAGCCGACGGATCCCTTATTAAACCTGTCATTCATCTTTTCTGTTGAGTCTGTTTTCATTTGCTTTCCCTCTCGCTGAAAACAAAAACTGGTGATGTTTTCCTGTGAACAATGCATTGCTTGTTCCTTTGTGTCTTTGTGCTTTGTTTGGTTGATCACCTCTTGTTCTGAACTCTCTCTTAGAAAACAGATCTTAACCTCAAGGAGGCTGACTCATTAAATAAAGATTGAGCAGAGAATAAATTAAATAATGAATAACGATAATGACATATGGAAGTCAGAGCTTCTGTTGTTTCGTGAATTAAACACTTATCAACTAAAGACTGCAATAAGTGCATTTATGTGCAGAACATCGGCTACTTAAGTGGAGTTAATATTATTTTTCTGTACTGTTTGAACTTCAGCTTCCTTGTTTTGCCAGTGAGAAATGTTGTTTACCCTCGCAGCAAAAGTCAAAATCATCGAGGAGAAAGTTACAGAAAACACATGTGGCTCCACACACTGCAAAAACTCAAAATCTTTCCAAGAATATTTGTCTTATTTCTTGTCAAAATATCTCAGTTCTAGACAAAAATGATGATCTCTTTCCACTTAAAATAAGACTCATCAACTAAAAATTAACTTGTTTTTAGCTACTTTTCACTTGTTTCAAACAAATCTTCAATTGAAATAAGTAGAAAAATCTGCAAGTGAAAGCTAATTTGCTCCACTATCAGATTTTTCTACTTATTTTAAGTGAAAATATGCTTGAAAGAAGTAAAATAGTGTCTAAAAATAAGCCACTTTTTCAACGTGAGGTGACTTATTTTAGGTAGAATTTTGACTAGAAATAAGACAAATTTTTCTTGGTAAGATTTTGAGTTTTTGCAGTGTCAGTGTCATGTGTGACTAATAATTGATCATTATGAATTCATTAATGGTTCTAAATATAAAATTTCTTCTTTGTTAGATGTCATTGTTCCACATCGAACGAAAATTCTCCAACAGATTCAATTCGGGATTCGAAGCCTACACGTTTTGGCTGCCGTGCTGCGTTCACTGTCCACCTCAACTTTGGGGCGATAATCAGTGATTTCGTGTTTTTCATGGAGGAAATCTGAAGAGCAGAAATGTTCCAGATATTTGATCATGTCTTGAAGTGAAATTCCTCCGACTTTAACCATCTGCAGAAGAGATCATCACGATGTCTCTGCTGCTGCTGCTGCTGCTGCTGGATCCACACATGACAATGGTTATAACATGCTCCTGTGTTGCAGGCAGCTCCTTCTGACTCGTTGTCATGGAAAGATGTGGACACACACAAAGTCCGACAAAGGTTTGTTTTCATCGCCGCGTTATGAAGTTCTTGAGAAACCAGAAACAGCGCCTGGTTCATAGACCGTGATGTGTTTTTGTCTGTAGGTCAAAACCGGACGATGTGGTTTATTACAGAACATTTTAGACGTCTAGGTTACAGCAGCTTCAGCGTTGACCTGAATATAAGACAGGTTTTTTTTTTCTTCCTTATGAATACATCTGAAAAAGTTGAGGTCGTCCTATATTCAGGATCTAGACTGGGATGGCGCCTGATACCAGGAACCTGAATGTGTCCCTCATGACTGGAGCTGCCAATCAAAAGTCACTACAGTGCCAGAGGCCTGAAAAAAAAAAAAAAAAAAAAACGTGGCTGAGAAGGAGGACAAGTCAACAAACAAATGAGAAGAAGATGCAAACTTTAAGAGGATGGTGGAGTCGTTAAACCGCTGCCAAAGAGTGAAGAAATATGGAGTCAGAGATTTTAATGTTCGGAGATGGCGAGCCGACAAAATGATAAATGCCAAGTGGCGCAGCTGAATGATGCAGCGTCACTGACTGACTGTTTTTTTTTTCCAAAAAGATAAATTTGGATAACAGTGGGTCATCCAATAATCATGTCAGTCTCACATTCGGGTCAATATTGTTGTCTGGGGTTATATAATCTTAAAACATTGTTGAAACAACTCTTTTACAGTGTGTAACCTCCACGTTTTAACCTCAGATCCAGCTGCTTAGAGACAGAAACATCCACTCCATCTGAACACAGATCATTACCAGAGTTCGACTTGACTCCAATCACTGTTTCATTCAGGCCTAAAAAGCGTTTTGTTTTTGTTTTTTTACTGCATGCTGAAGCTCGAGGAGGTTTGTGCCAGTGTCACTGTTTAAATCTGTGATGACTGGTCTGACTGAATCGTCTCCATCGGCTGCACATGTCTCCGACTGTGACCGAGCAGCTGTCACTGAGAGACATGACAAACTCATTCATCTCTATGTCCTCAACTACCGTATAGAAACCTTGACTCTGTGTCCCAGCTGAAGGACGATGCTGCAAATGTTGCTCTCAAGCTGAAGGTTTATGTCTCATTTCCACCTGCAGCGACTGACTGACAACAGCTTCTATGTATTTAACAGGCACCACCAGCACTGACTGGCGCCTGATGAAGCAAAACTAAATGCGGTTCTTTCTCATTTTCTGATAGAGATTCAGTGCTTCCTTGAACTCCACGTGTTTTGTCATGTTGCTGTAAACTGCAGATGTACCAGCCGCCATTACATCACCACCACAGCTTGCACGCAGAACAATCGATGTTCTGCTGAGTCTCACACGGGCTGCAGCTTGTGACAACACACAGAGCACTTGTTGATTAATGCTCTGGGGAACAAAATCCTCATTTTCCTTTTCCCATTTTGGTCCGTGCACCCTCAGCTGGCCTTCTGTCCACTGTGTTGTCAACATTTTCCGTCCTTGTGGCTTGGAGTTTTCTGCCTCTTGCCCTTCATTTCCTGCCGTCCTGCACAATAAGTCAGATGTTTCTCACACAGCAGTGAAATTAAAAATCTGCTAGATTATTAAAGTATTCTGGACAGTGTCTCAGAGCAGCAGCTTTTCAATAACTCCATCCCATAGGGAATAAATGTACGTGCAGCAGCCGATGTTTTCAACGTTTCTGAGTTTGGAGCTGGTTGTTTGGTGGATCAGACCAGACTGGACATTGCTGTTTTCTTATGGTTCATTCTACTGATTTCTTCCTTATAATTTCAGAATCAAGGCCTGGCTAGATTTATATAGTGGCATGGAGCTAATTATAGGAACATTTGAAAGTATTTGAAACATGCTTCTTCATACTTGTTCAAAAGTTCAATGTAGGCTTTCTTGTTCTTGCACGGAAAAAAAAGACTCAGACTGAGTTTACACTGTCTGGTCGCTCAATAAATTGGACAATTAATTGATCATTAAACCAAAAATCTGCAGACAAATCTATCAGGAAAAAAGCCAAAGTTCACAACATGGCTTGAGCTGGTACTTGTTTTGTGCGACGTTCAGTCCAAAGATGAATTAAAGACAAAGAGAAGCAGAAAATCCTCACAAACGCAGAGCAATAACTAGAGCAAGTGATTGATGGATTATTAATGATTGGTTGTGTAAGCTGTAAGTTTTTCTTGGTGCTGGTGATTGTGGCTTGACAGAGGCTTCAGCCACTTATTCGTTGGCGCATACTGGTGGCGACGCTATACTGAGAAGTGATGAGACAACCTGCGGCTAGTTGGTTAGCATGCTTTAACTTAGCAAAATATATATAATAGAGACAAAGGTTAAAATGAACATTGCTTTCCACCTCTGGAAACAGCTGCAAGAATGAAGTTGATGCTGACGTTACAACGTTTTTTTCTTCTGCACTGGTTGGTAATGCTAATGTTAGCTACGTATCAATAGGAAAACATGCAAAAACCTCCTTTAAAGTAGCTGCAGATGATGTTTCTGTGGATCAACTAATTGATCAAATGATCGTTTCAACTCCTTGTTGTAATTATAAAACCACACATCAAGTGTAACAGTCTGAGGAACTTTACTTGAGCGGCGCTGGCGCTGAATTTACTCACGACGAAATGTGGAAAATTCCCGCTGTCGCTTTGTGTGAAACAGCTGCAAAAGTTTAAAACTGCTCAACTTGTGAATCAGAGGGATGTTATTACTGCGTTTTTTTTTTCTCTTTTTCTTATTTTATTGTGTATGACATCTCACAGCAATAAGCCTGCCCCCCCTTACCCAACAAAAACATGGGTCTTCAAAGAGTTTCTCGGTTCAATCCGGGTCAGTAGTGCAGAAAAAAAAAAGGGGGGTAACGGTCTCCCCCTCTTGGTTAACCACCACCACCAGTGCATCAGCCTTCCATGACTGCATGACGGACGCCAAAATAGTCTTTTAAAAGGGATGAGGTCATGAACGCAGCAGTGGAACAAACCACCTCACCATCCCAGCAAAATGCGAGATGTC
Source organism: Trachurus trachurus (assembly GCF_905171665.1). Classification (NCBI taxonomy): domain Eukaryota; kingdom Metazoa; phylum Chordata; class Actinopteri; order Carangiformes; family Carangidae; genus Trachurus; species Trachurus trachurus. The sequence continues at coordinate 29,548,332 of NC_139898.1, forward strand.
AGAGACGTCGCTGCAGATGCTGCTGCCGGCGTCCGGAGCAGGAGATCAACGACAGAGGAGAGAAAAAGAAAAGAAAAGAAAAGAAATGAAAAAGTCTTTTCATGCACAGAAAGAGAGAGAGAAAGAGATGAGGCATCTGGCAGAGAAATTCCAGAAGCTGCAAAATACCAGAGGCCTGGAGGAGAAAGGGGAAGTGTTTCTGTGCATGTAGGCTATGCCCTCCTTAAAATTCCCAGAGGGGGTGGACAGAGGGAGAGATAACGCAGTATAAACAAGACAAGAGAATGAGCAGAAAACGCCTGCAGAGAGACGGGAAGAGGAGAAATAAAAACAAAAAGAACAGAAAAGAGAGAAGTTCATAAACTGAGCTCAGACACATGGGATTGGAAAGGGTGAATTGTCCCAGTCCCACACACACACACACACACACACATGTGAGGGCAATCATCATCGCACCACCACCTCCACACACACACTCTCTTTCATTCTTTCTGACACTTGTTGAGCGCTCACGTACCCAGAGATGCAGTCATGATGATGGGATAACCCCGGATTCAGCCAGTTTCCTGTTGTTTACCCCCCGAGTTTTTTAAAGGACCACGTCTCGTCTTCACCTTCCTGCTCCTTCCTTCAGTCTCTGTCTGCTGCTGCTGCTGAATCAAACTCTCACTGCTACTACCACGACCTCCTCCTCCTCCTCCTCCTCCCCTCTCTCTTTCACTCCTGTCTGCAGAGAGCAATCTGACTCCCGACTCGCTGAAGCCTTTCCTTGTTCTTTTTTCTTCTTATTCTCTTCTCTTTCAGGGGGTAGTTGGTTTCGCCGCCGTGCCCGAGTCCCTTCGTCCACCAGATGGAAAAATGAGCTTCCCCCCCCGGTCCTGGTTCATTCGCTCCTGGCTTGTTGTGACACCGCTCGACTTCTGGGTTTGTATGGAGGGAGGGACAGAGAGAGGGAGGGAGAGGGAGAGAGAGGAGAGGTAGAGAATTCCTGCCCCCTCCCTCCCTCCCTCCCTCTCTCCCTCCCTCCCCTCCATCCTTGCCGACATCCCCTCCCCTCCTCTTCCTCTCGCTGACCACTGAGCATTGTTCCTGCCGGGGCCACGGCGAGCACTTTCCCCCAATCAGAGTGGGATTCCAGCGGGGTCAGAGGTCACATGTGGCCTTTTATGGACCAGAGAGAGACGAAGAGGAGGAGGTGGTGGTTGGCAGTCGGAGTGAGTGTATGGGGGGTTGATCTGGGGGGGTTTCTATGGCCTCTCTGTCAGGGCATGTGTGTCCACTCCCACCATCTGCTCGCCACAAACGCAGGGACAAAGGCATGCAGACGCACAGCGGCTGTGTCTCCTGACATGTGTCTAATCTTAGCGCATCGTAAATTACACCATAAAGCTCTTGATTGAATTGTGTTGCGTTTACTTTGTTTCAGTTGGAAGTGTGTCGCTGCTGCTGCTGCTGCTTCTGCTGCTGCTGCTGTCTGAGTCTTATTTTAACCTCAGTGTCACAGGAAGTCACCTACGCTCCGTCCATCTGCGCTCTGCTTGTTTTTCAGTTTTTTCTATTTGAGAATAAACCTCCGCTTCACATTTCACATCAGAATATGACGGTGGTGTTTATTTTATCTAATGAACTGTTCCTTTAAAAGAGCTGCCACAGGATCGTGTCTTTAAACTGCATGAACATCAAAAGTTCATCCATGTGTGTGTTTCATTCACAATTTTAAAGGCTCAGTTGAAAAAAACCTAAATGAAATTCATGAACAGATGAAAAATGCTCACAGTGTTTTAATGATCCGATGAGAGCTGTAAATAAATACTGATCAGAGATTAATGGGTCAACTCTCCTTTAGTGTTAGTGATTAATAACTGATAAGGATTGAAATCAAAAGAGCAATAAGAACGATAATAGAGCCCTTACTGATAAACAAACCAACTTTGAATCCAGACCCCTAAAAACAAGTGACTAATCGTGACAAGTTATTTATTAGTGCAATAATGCTACTACATTGTACTGTGATTCATAATCTATTATCATCTTCACTTTCTCAGCACTTTGATTTTCATTTTTCATATTGAAACATGTTAAATAATTTAAATGACATAAAATAAAAATGTTTTTATACGTAAAAAAAAAAAATTGCCAGTTTATTTGATTAGAATTAAAAACAGACCAGTTTTCTGACGTCAGAGATGCAAGAAAACAGACATAACTTTGTATTTAACAGCTGTCAATCAAATTCTTCTCAATTCTCTCAATTAGTTTAATTGATGATGATTAGACACCAGCATGCTCAGGTTCAACAATGGCACTTGAAACTCTTAAGATCCATCGTCCTCCTCTCATTCATCACAGACAACCGACCTCATCTTCTGAAGGAGCGCCCTCTCACCCCCCCTGACCCCCCCCCCCCCCTCTCCCTGTACTTTCCCCTGACCTTTGACCCCTGAGCCTCAGACAGTCGAGTGTTTGTCTGAGCGACCATCCACCCCTCAGCTCATAACAACATGGACATTCCTCTGGCTGAAACCTGCTTCCGCTGGGCCGAGGGCTTCTGTATATATCTCTGTTTATTTTCATTTGGCCACAGAAAGAAGAAATGCGATTACATAACATGTCAGAGCTGCCGTGCGTGGCTTCTTGCGCCGTCACGAGGGGCCAGCGGAGACAGCGGCGGGGTTCATCCTCGGGCTGCGCTGATGCACTGTGACCAATCTGGGATGTAAAGAATCTCATTACTCTGTCACTATTAAAGCTTTTAGAGTATGATGTGTTCAAGTTCTGTTTTTCCACTAATTTCTTTCGCTTATTAGGTCCACGAAAGAGTCAAAAATACAAATATGTCACAAGATATTTCTCAGATGTTTGTCACGCAACAGCTCTAAAACATTTTGTGCATGTGATGTATTAATGTTTGACAGCCATGTACTGACTTTAAATTGAAATTCCGTCTCCATGTCTTGGTTTAAATCATTATAAATTTGTTTGATAGTTTCTACTTACTGAAATTTTGTTACTGAAACGACACCGGTGTTTAAAAGTGTGTAAAATACCTATATTACTTATAAATGTTCCATTAAGACCATCTTTCCAAGTGCTATCATGCTTCTTAACAACACATCCTGTGCAATAATATCAAAGTATGATCATATTTATTGATCTGCACTGCTGGCATCCTTCTCCTTTTTTTATTTCTTGTAGCGTTTAACTATATAAATAACTAAAATCACAATGGATTCTGATTCATAAATATTTTCTTGTTGCTTGTGATGATGAACCTCAATAAAATTATTAACTTATTAGCATTTAGCTGCTGGTGGAGACCAAAAACAGAGATAAAAGAGAAGAGAAACTGCACTTAGATAAAATCAGATGGTTTGAAATAAAGCTATGATCACAAATGTTGCGTGTGTTTGCAGGATTTGTACGAAGGAAAATAATCTAATAAATTCACCTCTTACAGGCACATATAGATTTTTCATTACATGTTGTTATTGAAATCTACATTTACATAATAAAAACACTTTTTTGTGTCTGTAGCTCTTCCACACAAACACCGGCCCATGCCTCACGCTGCAGTCCCAGCATTCCCAGTGTGATCGGCCCAGTGATAACGCTGTGGGAACTCCGCTGTGACTGGCTGCTGCCCTCGGTAATCGCCCCACACACTCCAGTAGCCTCAGGTCAGTGTGTGATTACATTAATGACTGTAAACATGAAATAAAAATAATTTAAATGGGGGAATCTGACTGCTCTGCCCCGACATGGCCAATTACTTCCCAGACTGTCGTCTACCTCTAACGTGGGAAACAGGAAACTGTTGTCTGTTGTTCGCCCCTCTAACGGCAGCGAGGCTGCACATATTGTCTGTCCTTTGTTAATTCTTCTGTCCATCCAGCAGAGAGAAAGAATCAGGTGTTTTTTCTGCACACACATAATAATCACCCTTTCATCAGTTCTTGCTCCATCCTGCCGACACTCTGCTCCCACAAACATGTTTATAATAAACACACAGAGCTGCCCTTTAAAAGTCTGCAGCACTCAGGGAATGCCATCATAAATATCACCTGAGTTTAGACTTAGGGAAATTTAAGCATCCAGTAGCAGCAAGGACAAACAACTTGAATATAGAGGACATAAGTTAAAAAAAATATATACTACATCCAATGTTATATATACAATACTAAATACTTTGTTCTGTTAAGAAATGTTCAGCTATTTATATTTTCTTATTATCTACAACTTTTGTTTTGCCATTAAATCTTACTCTCAATTTGTTACAGTTGCGATTTTCATGAGAGTAAGTGTTTCAGTACAACCTCTGTCGTATTGCTTCCTTTTAAATTTTTGATCAATTATGAATTTTATTAAGGGTTTTTATTCAGTTTGATGTTAGATCTATTTTCTTTATATAAGATGTGAACTGAGCTTAACCATCTTTTTATTATAGATCTAATAAAGATCTCTCTCTATATATCTAATATAGATCTAAGTTTGATGCTGAACTTGCAGCATTTCTACTTTACCAGTAAATAAACAGTAGTTTTTCTCTGTCTGTGTCATTTGCTGCCATACTGTAATTACAGCCATGCAGATGAATGTTGGGATACCTCCGGCCTCGTCGTACCCACCCAGGAAAAGAACGGGACAACCTGTGACGATACTGATCTTCAAACGCAGCCTATAGGAAGGATGCAACCTGAGCAGCTACAGTGAAGGAAATACCACAACTCACACTTGAATGGAGTGGTAGCCTATTTCAATATTGTGAAAGGCCTGTTGCTGCTGCTGCTGCTGCTGCTGCTGCTGCTGCATTCATGTGCATTTATTGTGAAGTGCAGGCAGGAAGTGGCCTCTGGCAGTGGTAACTCCCACTCACAGCTACTAAAGTCTCCACTGGTACTGATGTACAGCCATAACTGACTGCAACACAGAGATGGTCGATGTTTATATCACTAGAATGACTTTACACTGCAGAAGTTGTTTAAGTTTACACACTGCAAAAACTCAAATATCTTACCAAGAATATTTGTCTTATTTCTAGTCAAAACAAATCTCATTATACTTAAAATAAGACTCATCACATAAAAAGTAGCTTGTTTTTAGACACTTCTTACTTATTTAAAGCATATTTTCACTTGAAATAAGTAGAAAAATCTGGACAGTGGAGCAAGTTTTCTTCCTTATTACAAGCACAAAAATCTTGCTTTCACTGGCAGATTGTTCCACTTATTTCAAGTGGAAATTAGTTTGAAACAAGTGAAAATTATCTAAAAACAAGTTCATTTTTAGGTGATGAGTCTTATTTTAAGTGGAAAGAGATTAGTTTTGACGAGAAATGAGACATTTTGACAAGAAATAAGACAAATATTCTTGGAAAGATTTTTAATTTTTGCAGTGCAGGTCGACAGTTAAACAATCTATTTCCAGCTGATGTATTTTCACAAAAAGTGTCACTGACGGCCGCTGAGATCTGATATTACGACTCCAGCTCCACCGCTACAATACAGTGGATTTCTGCTGCAGCTGTGGTGGTGGTGGACGTCTTCTTCTCCAGCAGGATGTCCAGTCAACAAAAGACCCTCCCGACCCCCCCACCCCCCCCTCGCCTGACCCCTCCCAGAACAGGACGTGAGTGGACATCCTGCCAGCAGTGGTCTCTTCCTCTGTTATAGCCTCGGCTATTATTAGCGGACAAACCAGCATCAGCTGTCCCACACGAGGCCTGATGAGAAATCCATCTAATTGCGTTTCTTTCTTTCTTTCTTTCTTTCTTTCTTTCTTTCTTTCTTTCTTTCTTTCTTTCTTTCTTTCTTTCTTTCTTTCTTTCTTGTTTTTGGTTTAATCTGTCCAACCACTCATTGCCTCAAACACAAAAGCTCAGGAACAAACCATCTGTGCCTCCGACCAGCCATGACCGACCGAAAACAGAGCCGTGCCCACATGTCCAGCCAATAGCAACAAAGTCCAGGCCAGGTGTGTACTGTACTGTATGTGTGGGTGTGTGGGTGTGTGTGTGCGTGTGTCAGAAGGACATTCCCGCCAGCTCTTGAACACTGTCCAGCCACAATCAGGAGGCTCAAGTGTTTCGGTCCAAACTTTTAGTGCTCTTGCCAGTCAGACAAACACACACACACACACACACACGCACACACTCATACACTTCTGGTGAAAGTTTACCTTGTGTCCAGCTGTGTTGCTCCCACTGTCCGACGCTCCTGAGCTGGGAAAACTCTGAGAAATGTTTCACTGGGGAAGAGAAGGAAGAAGACGCACGCTGATAAGATTTGGATTTCAACAGGGAGGGGTGACACACACACCCGGCCGCAGTGAGAAGAAGAAGAAGTGTGAAGTTTGGACATTATCTGTTACCGTAGGGCGTTGGTGGCGACACGGGGAAGGCCGGGGTCTGTGGGACGACGTCCGAGCTCTCCGTTTGTCCCTGATAACCCACGCTGATGGTTTTGTGGAGCTGCCGGTGCTTTGAGTAAAGAAAGGACAGAACAAAAGGAGTAAGAAGGGAGAAAAGTAAAAGTAAAGAACATGGTTTTCTTCTTTTCTCTAAGTGACAAGCCCACACACACACACACACACACTCACACACCAGCAGACATCAGTCTTGTGATCTGTGTGTGGCTACAGCCTGTGTTTTGGTGTAAACAGCCGGGGCCATTCATGCCACGCAGCCACGAGAACGAGTGCAGAGCAGAGAGAAAGAGAGAAAGAGAAAGAGAGAAAAAAAAGAAGAGAATCAGGGAGAAAGGTAGAGAAGTGAAAAGATGTGGATGATAAAGTTACACAATAGCAAACTCAGCAGAGAGACGGTGATAACTCGGTGTTACACTCAGTTCAGGAACACAACATGAGTTGAATCAAAGGTCAGAGTCAGAGTTGAGTGGGTGGAGTCAATAAAACAGAGAGGAACTGATCTAATCTGATCAGATCTGCAGTCAAGATCAATAAAAGAGCATTTAACTAATCAAGGTGGTCAGCCCACAAACCATAAGACCCTGTAAAAGCAGATTCATATTATATAATGAATTTATGTTATGTTATGTTATGTTATGTTATGTTATGTTATGTTATGTTATGTTATGTTATGTTATACTACTATTATATTATATTATATACAGTATAGTTTTTGATGAAAACTGCAAATTCTTTAAAAAAAAAAGTATCATACTGTACATATTTAGAACCTTATTAATTTAAAGTGAATTATTTTTACAAGATTGAATGACCAATATTTTTGTGTGCATAAAAAATATCAGTCATATAAAATATGTGAATCCTTCTGAGTGTATTTATTAATTTTGAGACTGAGCTGACTCCATAAACTTCCTGCTTTATGAGCAAATAAACAAGTATATGTTGCTGTTTTTTAATTAAAAACTGTCAACGCACTGTGCACAGCTCTTACAATGAAATAAAGTTTTACCCATTTGAAATAAAGAAATATATTTGGTGGAATGAAACTGTGGCAGAGGACGTCAGTAGAGTAGCTGGTCCTCAGACGCATTTATGTTCACACTAAGTTACGTTGTGATCAGATGTCAGATTGACCCTGAATGCATCTCGGGTCTGTTCCCACCTGAGCTCACATCTGTCCGCCTGAGACCGATGGTCTGAGTTTCACCTGCACACACACACACACTTGACTGTTTGCACGATGAGAACTTGTTATGGTTCACATTCGGTGTGTTTTCATGCTTGTGTTTATTTGCTGTGCGATGTATCTACATTTGTTTTGGTTCTCTGGTGGGGCATGAAACATGGCTGCAGTCATAATACACAGTAGATGTAGATCTCCAGTCTCCTGACTCACTACAGCCTTAACTCCCGCTTTATCCATCTGTCTCGGATGGACATCCCACCTGAACCTGTAGCCAAGTGTGAAAATGAAAACTGATCTGAACTCTGAGGAGACGTCAACCTATTTGTGACTTCTGGGAAGCTAAAGTTAGCTAGACAGCTGTCTGGAGATAACAACAGGCTGGTGTCAACAAGCCTGAGCTGATGGATTCGTGTGTGGACTTTTTTTTTGCTCTGTCTGTGAAAAACTGGAATATTTTTTAAAGATATTTTTAGGACTTTGTTATGATAGAGTGAGCAGGAAAGTGAGCAGGAAAGTGCTGGGAGTCAGAGTCGAAAATGTGGTGCGCAGTATTTACAGTAAGTGTTAATCTGTGCACTATAGAGCTGAAATATCATGCACTGATGTCAGGAGCTGCACTTGAAAAGATCTGCATCATGAAAAGAGTCTTGCAGACTTCTGAGGTTTTTACTAAACTGTCTCACCTGGCACACAAAGTTGTGAAAAAAAAAATGTTTCAATCATGTTCTGGCCTTTGTGCATTTTTGCAGGAAATAAAAAAATATGATTTGTTCCCCAGGAAGTGCTGCATGGGTGGGAGTCATGGGCTGAGCATTGTCCCCTGGGATCTGGAGAGATGGAGAGGGAGAACCAGATGCCCAGAGGACCAGAGGGCCAAAGGACCAGAAGACTATTGGAGCAGAGGGCCAAAGTACTAGAGGACCAGAGGACCAGAAGACGATTGGACCAGAGGGCCAAAGTACTAGAGGACTAGAGGATCAGAGGACCAGAAGACTAGAGGATCAGAGGACTAGAGGACCAGAGGAACAGATGCCCAGAGGACCAGAGGGCCAAAGTACTAGAGGACCAGAGAACCAGAGGACCAGTGGACCAAAGTACTAGAGGACCAGAGAACCAGAGGATCAGAGGACCAGAGGACTAGAGGATCAGAGGAACAGATGACCAGAAGACCAGAGGACCAGTGGACCAGAGGACCAGAGGACCAGAAGACTAGAGGACCAGAGGACCAGAATACTATTGGACCAGTGGACCAAAGGACCAGAAGACTATTGGATCAGAGGACCAGAGGACCAGAGGACCAGTGGACCAGAAAACCAGAGGACTAGAGGACCAGAGGACTAGAGGACCAGAGGACCAGAAGACTAGAGGACCAGTGGACCAGAGGACCAGAAGACTATTGGATCAGAGGACCAGAGGACCAGAGGACCAGAGGACCAGAGGACCAGTGGACCAGTGGACCAGAAAACCAGAGGAATAGAGGACCAGTGGACCAAAGGATCAGAGGACCAGAAGACCAGAAAACCAGAGGCAGAGATGCAGACCAGGCCGCTCTGGTATTGACCCTATTTCACTTGACTTTTTCTTAATTGGTTGGATGATATTCCAGATTCTCCTTCATCTGAACTACTTGAGTCGAGGTTGTGAACAGGAAGCTGTGTTTTACCTGAGCAGGTGAGAAGGGAGGACTGTATCCCGGAGAGCCCCTGAGGGTCTGAGGTCCGACCCCGCCTCCTCTGCATCCTGGACTGTGCAGCGCGGCGTAGTCGGTCACATCGCTGACCTGCTTCTGCTGCTTCCACCCTGCTCCAGAGCCCAGAGATAAAGAAGAGAGGGGGGGGGGGGGGGGGGGGAGCGTGGGAGGCAGAGTGAGACAGTCAGACAGATTACCATCAGTCATCTAATCAGTCATATGTTCGTCTATGAAATTACATATCCACCAACAACAGTTATGTCTGCTCCCGTAAAGAACCATAACATTAGTGTGACTTCCTGTCTGGACCGTGTTCAGCGTTTTTAGTTTTATTTCGAAATCACCTGTTGATGATCATGTGATGTGTCCTTTTAATTACCTGTTGTGCTTAACTCCTTACATACAGTATAGCTGCCCTTTGTGTGTGTGTGCGTGCGTGTGTTTATGCCCAGAAATCATTGAACCCTGATGATTGACACGTTGTTATGACTTGATGCAATAAAAGGTGATGACAGTGATCGGCTGCTTTGTCGTGTTCGTGTCTGACAACTGACAAACGCCTCTAACTGTGCGTTTATCAGCTGCTGCCATCAAGAGGAGGGGGGAGGAGCCTGTGTGACTAAGCACGACCACGCCGTGACCAGATGGTGGAACATCTCCAGGTTTAAAAAAAAAAAAAAAAAAAACTAAACAAAAAAACATCTGTTCTAACAATTGGTCGTTTTCAGAAATGAGTCGATCATCGCCCCCCCCCCAGGGCTGAACAACACCCACCGACAGACGTCTGTACTCATGTTACACAAATGATGTAAAACAAACGACTTCTGACCGCTATGATGAGTTTTATTTATAAATATAAAACCAGTAAGACCAATAAGAAAAATCTTAGATTCATAATTTATAAATAACAGAACTTAAAGGGATAGTTCAACATTTTGGCAGATTGGCCCATTGCCATAATCCCTATAGTCATAGCAGTAGGTTCGTTACCTTTACAGTAATTGTCGGTGCAAGTTATTTTTAGAACGGCGGAGCGGAGCGGCGAGCTGCTCAGAGCTACGCTACGGAGGCTAATGGGATTTCTTGGTTTCCCTCATCAAACTCATCAAATTCACAATCCAACAACTCCACAACGCTCTGGTGGACAAGTTGTGACCTGCACATTCACCACGCTATGAGATAATAACAGAACGTTACCAGACAGAGTTGTTTTAGAGGTAAATTCATGCAAAACCGCTGATGCGCGTTCCCATCGGGGTCAGTTTTTCTGCAAGCAGTCTCTTAATTTGCCTCGAAAAAAACTCTGTCTTGTAATGTTCTGTTATTATCTCGTAGCGTAGCTCTGAGCAGCTCGCAGCTCTGCTCCGCCGTTCTAAAAATAGCTTGCATTGACAATTAAAGGTAACACCTACTCCTAAAACTATAGGGATTATGGCAATGGGCCAATTTACCAAAATGTTGAACTATCCCTTTAAAGACTCATTATCAGGATTGATTTGTTCACTATTAGAAATATCAGTAAAAGCAGAAAAGCGTGTGTGACAGCAGAGAGGTGTTTCATTTACTGCAGGCAGTTAACAATAAAATAAAAACCTGCAATAAAGAGGCAGGAGCTGTTGTTGGACTTGTTTGCACTGTGTTTGGAGTGATGTCATATTAGATCATCTCTAAGTGCAGCCCCAAACGGCTGCTTGTATTTGATTGACGGAGAGGGGGCGGGGCTAATCTGGGGGGCTCACTTCATGAGTAAATATCTGGCGAAGGCAGAGTCAGTCCAGAGGCAGCTGTAGTAGGTGGGAAAATAAGCAGCCAACAGTCTGATTCAAAATGACCTCATATTATTAAACTGTACTGAGGCATTTTACTGTTGTAGCTGCAGAGGATCTACTGCAGATCGACGTGTTGATCTTGGGTAAAGAAAAAAATGCAAAAATATGAAAAATATGGTTTGATTTTCATCTTTTCTGGAAACAAGTTGTGTCCTGAAGTTTCTTTTTAATTCTTTATCTTTGATCTGATGCTGTGTTCAGAGATGATATAAGAAAAAAAAGGACAACATCTGGTGCACAGTGATGTTGTTTACAAGAAGCCAGCAACTGAACACCACTTCTCTCTTTGTTTCAAAGAAGAACAACTAAATGAATAAGTGTAAAACTGCTCACAACAATCTAGTTTGTTATCAGGAGCCGATCACGATGATGACATGTTGACTTTTACCTCACACACCCTCACGCACACGTGGATTTGAGCTGATCTTTACCCCCACAGCCACAGCACTGCAGCCTGGAAACACCAGAAACACACCACAACACAGAGACACAGAGACCAGCAGCAGCAGCAGCAGCAGCAGCAGCAGCAGCAGCGACGGGTGACGTGTGTGTGTCATGATGGAGATTAACCGTATATGGGCCTCGCTCGCGCTCGATTGTGGACGTCAAAACCCCCTAAAACGGCGACGAGGAGCAGAGAGTGTGAGCTCAGCTTTGACTGTGAGCATCCATCATCTCCACATCACATGAAACTTTACCCCACACACACTGAAGGAGGAGGAGAGCACTGGGTCGAGGATCACTTGATACCTCACTGTACTGGAGAGACGCTCCTCTCAATTCCGGGCAAATTCAACCCAGGGCTGTATTTTCCTAACATTTTAGGTCTAAAAGAAGGAATCTGAAGATTTTCAGTTTAATTGCTCCTGTTTTGCGGTAGTTGTGTCTGTCCCCGCATCGCCCGCTGCCTAGGCTGTTTACATCCCTCAAAGCCGCAATTTTTTTTCGAAGAAAAGAAAAAAAACAAAAAAAGAAATCTGGCCAAAAAGGAAAAAAAGATATGACAAAAAAAAAAAATCCAGTGGAAAAAAAAATTCTGACATGTTTGTAAAAATAGATTCAAAGTCTCGCGGAGTCTCGCACGAGACCCAAGTTGACGCGCTCGGTGTGTTCAGGTGCAGTCGGAAGCTCCCGTTTGTGTCATAAACACAGGAATATCAACTCTTGACTTGCTTCAAGTAAAAAAACTTCTCGGTGCATGTTTGAGGAGCCATCTGACGCTGTCTGTGGAAAAAAATGCAGCTTTGAGGGATGTAAACAGCCTAAAGCTGCGTTCACACCGGACCTTTTGTTTTTCTCGCTGATGACGAGTTTACATGTTAAGTCAATGCAAACGAGCGATTGAGCGTTTAATCGCTCAGGCAAAAAATCCCTGGGGCTCCGAGTGACAGCAACCCAGCAAATCGCTCTGTCGCTCGAGATTAGAAATCCCAACTCTCTGGCCGTCAGTCGCTTGTGGCTCAGCGTTGATTGGCTGCCGTAATCCCGGTGGTGCCGGTGTAAACAGAGACACATGGCAGTAGGCATGACACCATCAAAGCGAAAATGCGAGTCGATGCGAGCGACAGTGACAAAAATAAAAGGTCCGGTGTGAACGCACCTTAAGCAGCGGAACTTCCAGACACAACTACCGCAAAACAGGAGCAATTGAGCAACTGGAAATCTTCAGATTCCTTCTTTTAGACCTGAAATGTTAGGAAAATACAGCCCCGAGTTGAATTTGCCCGGAATTGTCCTTTAAGAAGAATACAGCTCTGAGATGATGAGAGGGAGAAAGAGAGAGAGGGGGGGGAAACACATGATGCAAACACACAGGAGAGCAAAGTGTTGTTTGAACTTCAAAAGCATTCCTGCTCACTGACAACGTCCTGCCTCAAAACAACCCTTTACCCCCCCCCCCCACCTTTTTGAAAAAACACATGTTGCAAACACGGAGACAGTGAGCGGTTGAAATATTAGAGTTACCGCTCCTCCAAACTAAACGTGCCCTTCGGGAAACGTCGGGGGCCTCCAGCTCCCTGACACACTCGTTGACCTACATACACACAAACACACATGTTCCATTTCCTGTGCTCAGTTTCCACAGTTTAACTCAACAGCCCTGGTGTTGACCCGACGGTGTGCACAAAAAACACGGGGTGAGGGGTTAACGGCGGCAGTGATGTAAGCCCAGCAGGCAGCAGCGTGGCACACATGGGTCAACGAGAACCACAGAGCAGCAGAGACCCCGACACACATGATTCAGGTGCTGTCGCGGCCTCTCGACGTGTCAGTCAGCTCCCACGGCGAGGGAACAGCTGGAGAGGTGGGGAGGCGATGATGTCACGCGTGCACCTACGACCCTGCAGAGGGACAGAGGTTGCGGTAGAAATGCGCCTCTTTCCTCCTCCAGGCTCTGTCCCCCAGAGAGAGAGGGGGATAAATCTGTCACGAGTGTCAGTGGAGTGAAGAGGAGGCAAGAGACACCAGGTCATGGAGACAGACAAAATCAAACTGTCTCCTACAGTAGAAATGTTTTGATTAGCATTCACGCAGTTCCTTTAAACGCCCCGCGCTGTTCACTTTGAGACGACCCAGAGTTTAAATCAGTGAAATCTGTGACCTGTCTGAATCCGATGTTGCAGATTTTCAACATTACACTGCAAAAACTCAAAATCTTACCAAGAATATTTGTCTTATTTCTAGTCAAAACAAATCTCATTATATGTAAAATAAGACTCATCACATTAAAAAGTAGCTTGTTTTTAGATACTTTTTACTTCTTTCAAGCATATTTTCACTTGGAATAAGTAGAAAAATCTGATAGTGGAGCAAGTTTTTCTTTCTTATTACAAGCACAAAAATCTTGCTTTCACTGGCAGATTGTTCCACTTATTTCAAGTGAAAACACGTTTAAAACAAATGAAAATTATCTAAAAACAAGTTCGTTTTTAGGTGATGAGTCTTATTTTAAGTGAAAAGAGATTAGTTTTGACTAGAAATTAGACATTTTGAGACAAATATTCTTGGAAAGATTTTGAGTTTTTGCAGTGTAGTTTGGTCGACTCGACAGTGAAGCCAGAAGTATCGAGAGGATACGTTAGTTGGTGGAGCATGAAAACCGTCTCCATTGTGTTTGTTATATGAGTGTGTTTTTTAAGCCTAATGCAGTGAGGCATTTGTTTTCTGGACAATATTTGTCACTGTTTTTGGTTCAAGATTCAAGATTCATGACACTTTATTATCACTGCACTGATAAAAAAAAAAGATTTATCTATTATTTACAATAACTTTTATTTACAATAACTTTTGTTTTATATTGTGGACAGATTTATGCCAATCTAAATTTCATTGTGTAGTTCATCAGTGCCGTGACAATATTCATTATAACGCATGAATACTCATTAATATGTAGTTTATAAATACAGTTAGTGCTTATCAATGATGAGTAAAACATTTTGAACTGCAAACTATGAGTATTCGTGTGTTATAAATGATGAATTCAGTATTTAATGCTTAATAGTGTGTACTTATGATAAAGTGTTACCAAGTTCCTTAAAATAATCATAATATATAATAAATAATCCTTATCTTAAAAAAAATGAGAATAAGATAATAATAAAAATAGAGAGAATATTGCACTTGCACTGTTCTGCATAATAAAGTTACACTGCAGAAAGCTGCATATTTAGGCCAATTCAATACTAAACAGAAAAAAAATGCCATTAGTTTGTGTTTTGTCTACAGACACTTCTGTGATTTCTCGCCGCTGTTTTTATACAACTGAACCGCAGCAGCAAAGACGTTGTGTAGGAAACAGCAGGAGGAGGCGATCATCGGGGCGGATCATGAGATGATGAGTGTACTGTAAATCTGCACGACTGACTGTCTGTCACACCAGAGACCAGATTCACGTCCAGCATCCTGTCTGTAACGAGGTTTAGGCTATTAAAGAATTAACCTAATTTCTAGCAGACGTGGTGACATCATCAATCTGACACGTTCAGATCCAAGAAGCTCCCTGGTTTGTTTTACTCACTCACTGCAACTCAAGAAAACACAAACACACACAAAGTCGGAAAACATCCTCAGTCATCAGTTTGACTCTATTGTGTTTTTTGTTTTGTTTTTGGCTTTCCTCCATCTGGAGCTCAGGTCCGTCTTTCTCTTATGTAACTCCTCTCCTCTGTCTCTGTATATTTCCATTCAAAATAAAGCGGAGTGGAGGGTAAACACGAGGCGGTGCGGAGAGGGCAGAGGTCCTGATTTTACACTGCTTGCACAGCAGGAATATCCACTACCCGTTTAATCAAACGCTTCCACCCTCTGGGAAAACACCCCGCACACGAACACACACACACACACACACACACACACACACACACACACCCTCAGTCACAAACACCGATGAATTCCCCACCGAGTTTCTGCTGGAGATTTCCACAATCAGGTCACGGTTATAAATGCTCCGTCTGTGTGTTTGACGTCTATAACAAGCTTGTTGGCACAGGTGTATTTTTCCTAATGTGACTGTCGACTGTTGTTTCGTCCCTGTGCGAGTGAAAGACCTGTTAACTCAAAACACTTTCGCATTTCCTTCACATTCCTGTTGGATTATTTTTGGTCGGAGGTGTTGAGAGTTTGTGAAACACCACGTGACGTCGTGAAGGTGAATTTTTGTTTTTCCTTGCTACAGCCCGTGTCCGACGAGTTGGTACTACTACAGTTGGCAGCTGTGTTTCATCCACACGGAGGGGGCGAGTGGGTTCATAAAGGCAAAGTGCATAGTGAGTGATCGTAGAGGAGGTGGAGAGGGGGATGCCACTGCTCTGATGGCACAACATAACAACATAACCATGTGTGCAGGGATGGGAATGGGAAGAACACAGTGAATGATTGAGTTTGAGTTGATGGATGTGAACATTAGTGTCATCATGAATTTGATTTGGAGCTCCAGGGTGAACCCCAGCGTCGCCGCTGGACCCTGCAGGAATACGTGCAATAAATAATGGATAGATGTTTAGGATGTCAAGTCTAGGGATGCACCAGTCCTGATATTGAACAAATAGCTGGATCAGGTATCGGATACTGGGGCTGATCCATGACACCGATCTATTAACGTGTCAGCAGGACACATGCAGCATGCCGGTAGACACCAAACACAGAGCAACAATGTTTTACAAAGTTAGGAGAGCAATGTTAAAGTCACTCTCTTCCACATGGCAAGATATTAGGGCTGTACAGCCAGTGCACTATTTGTATTCGAGTTCAGATCTGGGCTTTTTTTTAAAAACTTCAGATTCGTTATTCGTGTTCGGGAAGAAACCGGAAGTGGGCGCACTAGAGACTTCCGCCGAGCTAGCCGGCTAACTTCCGCTTTAGCTCTCGGCTAACTAGGACGGGAATAGAATAATCTAATCATGCAACTCTTCTAGACTTTCAAAACGTAATCGGACTCAATGGATCAAATTCTGGTAGTGAAACAAGTCGTTTCGCGGGGTTGTGACACTCAGAAATCGTTTAGATTGGCTCAAAACACGAACCAACATATTTTTTTGCTCCGTTTTGTTTTAATCTCTTGTAGTTGGCTCAAAATCATGCTCAAAACACACATCCAAACGTTTCTTTTTCTTTAGGAAAAACAAGATACTGTATGTATACACTTTATTAATTCAACAGTGGTATTGGATTTGGTATTTGGATGTATCGAGCCCTGAGCCCTACAGCAAGCCCAGGTATCGGCATTGGGACTGAAAAAGCCTGATCGGTGCATCCCTAAAAGTATAAAGTCAATTTTAATTAAATTGCACCGAATCATGTGAAAATCTCAAGGCTCTTTTCAAACAGAGCAGGTCTGTGCACTTCATAACAACAGTGATAACAGCGACAGTGAACTACTCCCACCACCAGCAGCAGGACTGGACTCAGTGAGAGCGACCATCTGCTTCAACCAGCTGTGGTGAGATATTTGCTTTGTAATTCTGATTTCCCACCATATCGTGGACCATCTGTAAGAGTTTTACTGTACATGCCAAGACAGTGTTGCAGTGGTCAAGGCAGGAGATTACCATGACCACGAGCTGAGTGGCGACCTTGTACTGTAGTCAGTTACTTTACTAATTAAGTAAGTAAGATGTTAAACCATGGTTGCATTTGTTTCCAAAACTCCCAAACCCACACATCACATGTTTTATATCTAATGAGTAGAAATAAACCTTTATATTGTAAATAAATAATTTAAATTTGACCATTAGTGCCTAATGTGATACATTATGGAAATTGCATCACTTATATGTATCCCATCTTTTGAAATAAGATTTACTGTACAAAGTCTGATGAATAAAACCAATGATCGTAGACTAGACTAGTCTGAAAATGGCATAGACCTCTGTGCTGTAAGAAAAAGAAAAAAATCGAGAATCGAATCGAATCGTGGCCCTAAAATCGAAAATCAAATTGAATCGAGGATTTGGAGAATCGTGACACCCCTAATAAACAGATTCTATTACAGTACAGACTCACAAAACCACACTTTTTTTTTTGTCTTACCTGACAGGTGTGTGTTTCCCTTGTGGCTGAGCCCGTTGGTTTGGAGGGAGGCGGAGCGGGACAGAGGGGAACAGCTTGTTGGGACAGGGATGAAGGTCGGGTCCAAATCCAGAATGAGCTGGTTCAGCTGCTCTATGGACTCGTCGATGTCCGTGGTTAACGACGACAAATCCTCCTCCTCTTGTTGTTGTTGTGTGCCGTCTGCGTTGTGTTGCGTCCCTCTCTGCACGGCGTCTCTGCTGCTGCTCCCTCGAGCCGGCGCGTCCGGAGCGACCAGAGGTGGAGGCCTCTGTCTCCTCAGCCTGCTCGGCCTCTCCTCCTCCTCGACGGTGGTGATGACGTCCACCCTCTGCTGCTGCTGCACCCAGGACTGTGTAGTGGAGTAGTACTCGGTTTGGACCGACGACCTCTGAGGATCCGGCAGGTTCTCCGAGGACAGGGAGCCGAGGCTGCTGGAGCTCGGTAGGTCCAAAGCAGAAGCTGCTGCGTCATCTTCATCGTCCAGTATGTCTGTCTCCCTCTCGCTGGATGAAGCCTCCCCGTTGACACTGTGTCCCAGTCCGGTGTCGTCTTCAACCACCTCCTCTCCTCCTCCTCCTCCTCCTCCGCCACACGCTGCCAGCTCACTCATGACCTCCAGGAGAGGCTGAGCGATCTCAAACTCCAGCCCAGAGAGCAGCTTCCCCGCCTGGGGGCCCTTGTCCCGTGGGGTCGTCGTCCCTCTCCTCTGTCTCCCCTGCGAGGCCACGGACAGGCCCGAGTCGCTGCTGGCCGACGGCGCGCGGTCGCTGCAGGTGGGGCTGCTGGTGGTCGGGGGCAGGGGCAGGGAAACTCCTTCCTCGCTGCTCCTCTTCCTCACTCCGCTGTACAGGCCGCCATGTCCAGGGTCGAGCACGTGAGGAGGAGCTGAGGAGATAAAACCCAGTGTTACAATTCATGTAAACATGATGCAGAGAGGAGGGTTTCTATAGCAATGAAATGCATATTTAATGACAGATAGTGGTTAAATAAAATCCTTTACTGCCTTATCACTTACACATACTCTATTCTTGCAACAAACATCTGTAAAAATATGAACAAGAGCTGCGACAAAGGATGATGTTAACTGCATCATCTGATTAGAGGCATTTTAGTCAAGTTAAAGGTCCCATATTTTGTATAAAGGTAGATGTCCATGTGTAGATTGAGTATAGATCAGGTCTATGTTACATCAATACTGTTAAAGTAACAAAGACTCAGTCCGAAGAGAAGTTCACAATTCAGAAACTGAGCTTTAAAACTGGACATCAGGACCTCTGTAACTTTATGATGTCACAACAAAGCAGTCGCTAAGCCCCGCCCACCTGGACCTTAAAACTATGAATATAAAAAAAACAAAAGAAAAGTGCAAAGTATGGGACCTTTATACAGTAAGAGTTTGACTACAAGTGAAACTTACAGCTCGTTCTTCAAGTCTGACTCACCTGCATTTCTACTGTAAATGACTCATTATGACACACACACACACACACACACACACACACACACACACACACACACACACACAGGTACACGTATACACACACACACACACACACCCATATAGGTACACGTACACACACCACCTGTTGGCCCATAGCCATCACTCCAGACACACTCCATGTAGATAACACAGAGCCCCTTTGTGTGGGGGCCGGCGGATGCATATGTGTGTGTCTGTGCATGTGTGTGTCACGCTAAGGAGGTGTGTGACATGGACGTCTACCTGAGCAGGTCAGATGGAGCTGATTGCATGCTCACACACACACACACACACCACACACACACACACACACACACACCACACACACCGCACACACACACACACACACTGAAAGTTTGTAGTAATACAATACAAGCGATCTGTGAGTCTTGCAACACACTGGAAACATATCAGTGTTATAAACAGGATTGATTAGTTGGGTGTTGATTGCAACTGTAATGCTGTTAAATTATTTCTTTCTTTTATTTTTTGGCTTCATTTGTTAGTTATTGCATACTTGTTTCTTTTTATAACTCTGAAACCACAAAGAGCTCCAATGGATTTACTGAAATAATGAATTAAAGGGTAGTAGGCATTTATAAGCTAGATAACTTCAGCCTACAACTTTTCGATCTATTTATGGACTAGTTGAACTGATGATAGTATTATGGAAGGTTGACTGATTGTGATTGATGCTCTACTGTAAACAATTTATGTAAAAGATCGAATAAACTACTACTACTACTAGAGTTGATAGCAATTAATGAATTAATCAATCATTCAGTTAAAAGAAAATGCATCGAATCTGTTGCTTTTTTGTCATTTATCATGATAAATTTGTAAATTTATACTGTAAGAAAGACAAAATATGCAACTTAAATGTGTCAAAGTGGGTTTTAGGAAGCAGTTAGAGCCGTCTTTGTTTAGTAGACAAACAATAAATCAAAATGAATCTTATCTAAACCAACCAGACAAAGACATATTCAGACTGGAGTTCTCCTCTGACACAGGCTGCTACACTCAGATCAGATAAGGCTGCACAGCTCGGTGGCTGCAACAGTACATACAGTCGGTGCACATACCAGAGCTGTATGAGCGCAGCCTCTTAAGTCCAGAGAGGCAATAAAACTCAAATACCAGACATGCATGGTAAAACCTCACAGCTGGTCTCACACACACACACACACAAACACACTCACACACAGATGCGCAGATGAGAAAAATATTAACAAAGTGATGAACACGTTGTTTAAAGTTTCACTGTCCTGTAAGAGCTTCAATTAAAACACTCACACAGCAGCAGCAGCAGCAGCGTAGAATCAAGGAGCAGCTTACTTTACCAGGCAGTCGGGGGGTGAAAACTTTCACTGTTTCCCTCTCGCAGACTAGAAACAGGATGGAAAAGCTGCAGGCTGCTGAAGAACTCCCCCCTTAGCAGCCGGAGAGAGAGAGAGAGGAAAAAGAGAAACAGATGACAGGCGGAGAGGAAACGGAGGCGAGGACGAGGACGAGGACTGAATGAGAAGGATGAAGGACGGAGACGCTGAAAAAGATTCAACCAGACCAGCTTCGCTTCAACTCCTCCTCCTCCTCCTGTCGTCCTCTCTGTCTCACAGGAAGACAAGCAGAGAGCATTCTTTCTCTTAAGGTGCTAACAGCCCCCCTGTGCCCCCCCCCACCAACACCATCCCTCCTCCTCCTCCTACGCCTCTTTCTCTCTCTCTCTCTCTCTAATGTCAGTCCTGCACTCCTTCCTCTCCCGCTCCGTCCCCTGCACTACGAATCCCCGCCTTTACTGCCACCAAGAAATCAGCCTTTGCTTTGCTTTGCTCCCCCCCTTCCCCACTCCCACTCCCATCCTCTACACCCCCTCCCCTCCCCTCCCCTCCCCTCCCCTCCCCTCCTGCATCCTGTCCGGGGGCTGACACAGGTAGGTGAAGCTGTGGAGAGAGAGTGCACTGCAAAAACGCAAAATCTTTCCAAGAATATTTGTCTTTTTTCTTGTCAAAATGTCTCATTTCTAGTCAAAACTAATCTCTTTTCACTTAAAATAAGACTCATCACCTAAAACTAACTTGTTTTCATTTGTTTTAGATGTATTTTCACTTGAAATAAGTAGAAATCTGCCAGTGAAAGCAAGATTTTTGTGCTTGTAGTAAGAAAGAAAAACTTGCTCCACTATCAGATTTCAAGTGAAAATACAGTACGCTTGAAAGAAGTAAAAAGTGTCTAAAAACAAGCTACTTGATGAGTCTTATTTTACGTAAAATGAGATTTGTTTTGACTAGAAATAAGACAAATATTCTTGGTAAGATTTTGAGTTTTTGCAGTGTGTGTGTGCTCATGCATTTTCATGTCAAAGGGAGGGCGTGTGGGGGGTGGGGGGATGCAGTAGAAGGAAACTGAAGGGTGGATCATTCACTAGCATGCACACACATAAGCACACACATAAACACACACATGCAGGTGGAGGAGTTTGTGCTGCACACATAATGCACTTTCAAGCAAAAACACACAAAGCACAAGGACCTTGAGCTGGCCAAATATGGAGAGGGGAATGTAAACATGGGGGCGGGGGCTCTGGAGAGGCTTGTGTGCAGAGGTTGGGGGGGCGACATATTGGACAAATTGCAACCTGCAACTTGAACCTGAAAGACGCACACACACACACACACACAGAAAGAGAGGGAGAGAGAGAGCAGAGGAGATAAAGATAAAGGGGGAAGAGAAGAAAGGGAGAGAGTAAAAGAAGATGTTGGAGATGGAGCGATACAAAGAGGGGTGGGGGGTGGGGGTGAGGTGTGGGTGTGGGTGGGGGGGTGAGAGGGTAAAGTAGAACCACCTGTGGTTGAAAACAACATTCTTGCGTCTGGCTGCGTCGCTAACTGGCTGCCACCCTCATTACGCTGCTCCTGTGTGTGTGCAATGTGCATGCGTGTGTGCTGGCGGTTAAAACGTAATGGCCATGTGTGTTTGCATTCATATGTATATGTGTGTATGTGTGTGTGTGTGTGTCAGTGTGTGTGTGTGTGTGTGTGTGTGTGTGTGTGTGTGTGTGTGTGTGTGTGTGTGTGTGTGTGTGTGTGTGTGTGTGTGTGTGTGTGTGTGTGTGTGTGTGTGTGTGTGTGTGTGTGTACATGCTATGGCCCCTTCTATCTAAATTACATGGCTGCTGCGCCGGAGCAAGATTTAGCACAAACGGCATAAAACAGCTGGAACTGAAACCTCAGCCACCGGTTTGACAGTGATTGTTTCAGCTGTCTGTGTTTTTGTGTTTGGGTGTTTTTCTCTTTGTGTGTTTGTGTGTGTGTGTGTGTGTGGACTGTTATTCTAACTAAATTGAATGTCACTGAAAAACAGCCGCCTCCACACACACACATGCACGCACAGGTCTGGTCTGAAATGATTGTTGTTACACTCGTCTCTCTGGAACGCCACAGCGAACTCCTCTGTGACCGCAACAGTTGTAAGCTGTCGCACTGATGACCAGAAAATTACCCACAACCAAATGACCGCAGCCAACGCCAGAGTCCGAACACACACACACACACACACACACACACACACACACACACACACACACACACACACACACACACACACACACACACACACACTAGGCTCAGAGACTGGATCAAGCCCCCACAGCAGACGGACGCAACATCTGAACAGCAGCCAGACACAGTCATACTTCTTTTTCTTTTCTTTTCTTTTCTTTTCTTTTTTTTGGGATACTCAGAGACAGAAAAACACAAAACATCTGACACATTATCCAACATGTCAGCAGCTGCCAACTTCCACATACTGTACACAGGACAAAGACAAAGCAACATTATCTTAACATGGGAGTTGTGGATGGAGCAGTGATATTTGGTGCCTCCCACCCTCATTTTGCAGTTGTAACTCAAAGACAGACCTACATTAGATCACAGTCTTTGTCTGGTGAGTAATATCAATGGTTGCATGCATTACATCATGACAACAGACAGTGTTTATTAAGTTGTCAGCACTGTCCTGTCTATTTTTATTTTGTTTTGTCTGTTTTGTTGATGACATGTTAATGCAACCACCTTGTCATCTGTGCCACAGGAAGTTCAAGTCAAGCAGATTCTCCTTTTAGCTCTGGTTTGGTCTCCACCAGCTCCTCAGGGAAAACTAACGGCTAACTTTATCTTTAGCTGCTGAATACTGCTTTTTTTATTTTCTTCTGTGCCATTTGGTGCACAGTGGTTATCAGTGCTTAAAGGGATAGTTCAACATTTTGGCAAATTGGCCCATTGCCACAATCCCTATAGTCTTAGCAGTAGGTTCGTTACCTTTAATTGTCAGTACAAGCTGTTTTTAGAACGGCGGAGCAGAGCCGTGAGCTGCTCAGAGCTACACTACGGAGGCTCATGGGATTTCTTGGTTTCCCTCATCAAACTCATCAAATGCACAATCCAACAACTCCAAAACACTCTGGTGCATTCATGCAAAACCGCTGATGCATGTTCCCGTCGGGGGCAGTTTTTCGGCTATCTAAAACATGCATTTTTAGAACTAAGATTAGACTTTTCTTATTGCTCTTATTTATTTATTCAAAAATTTGTGATTTCTTTCAGCTCTCAGGTTGACCTGGTTGTTCATCCTTAGCTGAACTCACCTGTAGTTGTATCTATGGACACCTCAGGTAAACTACCTCACTCAAGGACAAATCTGTGAGATTTATCCTGCAGGTGCACGGTGACCTTGGAGTTACAAGTCTGCTTCACTCACCTTTAGGTAACCACCAGTAACACAGGCCTAGATTGATTTTTTTTCTTCACACAATGCATATTAGTTATTCTAGGGGCCAAATCTCATTTCGATCAGAGCCACTAAATGTGTTTAAGATCAAACCCCACTGAGCCTGTATGTCTTTACTCATTTTAAAAAATTCAGTATTCTTTGGGTTGTCATTGTCAGAAGTTCAAATCCTCCACAAGTTCAATATTTAGAAATGTACAACTTTTTGGTCAACTTTAATTAGTTTAGTTCAATCAAAAATACAATCCTCCACTTACTGAAGCCTCAGCCACATCTCATCAGCACATGTGCACCAATTCATATCTTGTCTTAAAGTTTTGAAAAATGAGAAAACCATCTGTATAGTACATTCACACACTTCAGCTTACACACACACTTGGTGTTTGCTGTTGATTATGGCTCTGATCCACACTTAATCCACTTTCATATAAGCGATTGTTGTGTAAAGGGCGGGAAAAACACATGAGGACATCTGAAGGTGTGCAGCAGCATACTTTGGAAAATTACCAGCAGGTTACCAGCATGTGAAGTCCACAGCACATGACACATGAGGGTAGAGAAACGTAACAGTTTATAGGTCGGCCTGAACTGAATCTGGCCTCTGCTTTAAAGGGATAGTTAAACATTTTGGCAAATTGGCCCATTGCCATAATCCCTATAGTCATAGCAGTAGGTGCAGAGCTGTGAGCTGCTTAGAGCTACGCTACGGAGGCTCATGGGATTTCTTGGTTTCCCTCATCAAACTCATCAAATACACAATCCAACAACTCCAAAACGCTCTGGTGGACAAGTTGTGACCTGCACATTCACCACGCTATGAGATAATAACAGAACGTTACAAGATTAAGTCGTTTTCGAGGTAAATGGAAAGACTGCTTGCTGAAAAACTGCCCCTGAAAGCAACGCGCATCACCGGTTTTGCATGAATTTACCTCTAAAACAACTCTGTCTCGTAACGTTCTGTTATTATCTCATAGCGTGGTGAATGTGCAGGTCACAACTTGTCCACCAGAGCGTTTTGGAGTTGTTGGATTGTGTATTTGATGAGTTTGATGAGGGAAACCAAGAAATCCCATGAGCCTCCGTAGCGTAGCTCTGAGCAGCTCACGGCTCTGCTCCGCCGTTCTAAAAATAGCTTGCACCGACAAATAAAGGTAACGAACCTAATGCTATGACTATAGGGATTATGGCAATGGGCCAGTTTGCCAAAATGTTGAACTACTGTAACCCTTTAAAGAATTTCAGGCGCATAGGTAACTAGAGGTCACTAGAGGTCAACCTGCGTAGATCCTGTTGAATTCAACAAGACGGGGGAAAGAAAGTGAAAGAAACTTAAGGAGAGAGTTTTAAAAGGGAAAAGGAAATCCTGATTGGAAACATTAAAATGCGTCCCCACCTGTCTCCAGAGAGGATGCGTCCTGGAAGGAGTCTCGTCTCACCACAGGGTCCAAGGTGTCATAGTCCATCGTGACTGAGGCGCCGTTGTGCCACAGCTCCCTGCCTGCACGTGGAAATGACCGGCAGACACAGAGGCAGCGCTGATCAGGAGTCAGTTAAACAGCAACATGACACACACCCACACACCCACACACATACATACACACCTATGAGCAATAACACTGGCCGACATCTAAGCGCCAGATTTTAGTCTGTATTTGCTTTCATTCAATCATAATTTGCCTTTAATTTTGTTGCACTTTATACTTGTCTGTCAGTGTGTGTCTGTCTCTGTGTGTCTATGTGTGTGTGTTTGTTCTGCCTATGTGTTCTCTCCTGTCTACTGTATCTGCAATCTGAATTCCTGTCAGATGTGTGTGTGTGATAACGCCTCGTATTGCTTCCTGTTGATAGGCGAGGGCGCTGGTTGTGTGTGTGCGCTGTGCGGCTCTCCTGGTGTCCAACGCTGCCCCCACCTGGGAGAGAGTGTGTGTGTCTGCTGGGCTTGATGATGAAATGTTTCATTCATTAGTGGTGTGTGTGTTTGTGTGTGTGTGCTAGAGTGTGTGTGTGTGTGTGTGTGTGTGTGTGTGTGGATGTGCGAGTGTGTGGGTGTCATACTTTAAACTGAGTCATTTTCTGTCTCCTCTGCTTCAGTTGAGCGAAACAATGAAGAGGAATTTGTAGACAAAACCATGTGTGTGTGAGTGTGTGGGTATTTTTATGCATCAGGTCGACACAAGGTCAACAAGACCAGGTTTAGAGGTTGTGACCTTTCAGACAGAACAGGAAGTTCGGTAACACTTAGTACATTATGAAGCATTAATATATAAACTAATGTGTTAATTAATGCTGAGTAATGCATACATAATGATAACTAATTACATTATTCAACTTCTATTGTTACTTAATAATGTATTAACTAACTTTGAGTAGTAAACATTAATTAACTGCTTACTAATAGGCTACATTAATTATTAATTAATGTGTTTCCTAATCCTAAGTAATACATAATAATGACTGTTAATATATCTGTAAACAGTTAAGTAATGCTTAATAATGTATAACTAATGTTAATTAAGGGACCCTTATTGTAAAGTGTTACCGGAAGTTCACTTTATTTGGAACTGTGGAGATACACTGTGGTGGTTTTTCGTTCTTGAAAACACAAAAATAACTTCTTATGGATCACAACTTCAAATAAAAGAAAGATAAGAAAAAAAAAGAAATATAAAACTTGTTTTGTTTAGACTCTGCAGAAACCAGGTCAAATTCATTCATATTTATTGTGTGTTGTGTGGCTACAAGCTTCATCTCTATGTATACATAGAGATGTATGTTATGATGAACTGATTGTAAAATTGGCTATACAAATAAAACTGCCCTGCCTTGCCTAAATAAGAAATAAAAAAAGTATTTTATGAGTGTCACTCTGTCTACCTGAGATCTTTTCTGGACTGTCAGAAAGCAGCAGCTCCACTTTTCCATCTTCTGGGAAGCGAGGATCTGGAACATTATGTAAGAGACAGAGAGATCAGACAGACACCTGAACAGGTAACTCTAGCGGACCTTGTGTTCCTGTGTGTACTTCACACCTGCACAGCTGATACCAGGTCCAAGGTCAGTTCAGTTCAGGTGTTTACATTGGCGGAGGCGGGGAGGTGAACAGAGAGAGACCGGCGGGTTTATCAGTCACAGATTAAGACTGATAGAGCAGTGGAGCAGTGGGGTAGAGATAGTGTGTGTGTGTGTGTGTGTGCATGTGTGTGTGTGGCAGCAGCTTATAATTACCTTCACTGGCCCAGTCAAGGTCTGCCTTAGAGAAGGTGAGTGTGTGTCCGTGCACGAGGCCGGTGTGAAACTGGAGACGGAAGACGACCTGACGACTGGACGAGCGGCTGTTTTTATCGTAACACACCACCTACGGTCAGAAAGTAAACACACACACACAACACACACAACACACACATGTATAAACTGCTACATGACAGACAGGCGCTGTTGCATCGTCAGTGTTATAGAACAGAAAAACAGCTAAGTTTATTTAGTTTATTTTTTGTGTTATTGTTTTACATTTTGTCATTTGTATTTTGAGTAGGTTCAAACATATCAGACATTATACACACACAGAAAATAAAACCACTTTAATTGGACTGCCTTATCTATGTGACTTATAAGAATTTTCCTTGAGAGAATCAAATTATACAGTACATATAATTATTTATAAATTGAATATGCTCTGCTGAACCATATGAAGTTTAAATCACAAAGAATGGAAGAATGGTGTTTGCTCAGGTAAGAACTGACAGATATAAAGTCTGTTATTGATGCTTAAGTTTGTTAAATTGTTGAATTTCCTTTTGTATTTCATTGACCTCTGTTTTAACTTTAGTACACATTTGTGTGATCTGAGGAATACAGATCAGATTTTACAGTATTTATTTAGTTTAATTTGATCTGTTCTTTCCAGGAAATCATTATTCAGTTTCTTAAAAAGGATAAAAACTGTAAAATATTCTTCATTCATTCACAAGAAGAGGGGTCGCCCCCTACTGGATCCCTGTTGTAACAGTCATGATAAATGATTTTGAAACAGTTGAGGGGTTTCTCATAATAAAGTTCAGAGCCATCCTCACTCACCATGATGTCTCCTTTGAGCAGCTGAGCCGGCTGCAGCACGAAGTAGAGCCGGTCTGTCTGCGCTGCATTAACGTGGCTGTTGGGTGATGGAGACAAACACAGGTCATCTGTTAGTGTATGTTTAGAGGTTAATATATACTGAATGAATATATAATAGACTGTGCTGGTTTCTTACTAAACTGCTGATGTGCAGACGGCCTGCAGGCTCTGGTAGACTCTCAGAAAGAGACAACATCCTGAGGAGAAGACGACGACATGATTAAAGGGATAGTTCACCCTAAAAATTTAACTCATTATCTACTCACCCTCATGTCGACTAAGGGCTGGGAGAAGTTTCAGAGTCCTCCGTGGCTTCTCTGAGTTACAGGGGGTCTCGGCGTAGCAGTGCATGTCCATATAACGGTTGCAAATGGATACCAACTGTCTTCGTAACAAAAAGACACATCAAAAAACATCCAAATACCTCGATGCTGCTCGTATATAATGTCCGTCTTGTATTGAAGCCCCGAAATGCGAAATTGTCCCGAAAAAAAAAAAAAAGTCTATTTTTCAAGCTTTTTTGTAGCGGAAGCTCCTCTTCCTGGTTCGTCAAATTTGGACGAACCGGGAAGAGGAGCTTCGAGAAGCTTGAAATATAGACTTATTACATTTTTGGGGGGATGTTTTTTGGTGTGTCTTTTTGTTATGAAGACAGTTGGTATCCATTTGCAACCGTTATATGGACATGCACTGCTACGCCGAGACCCCCTGTAACTCAGAGAAGCCACAGGTAACTCTGAAACTTCTTCCAGCCCTTAGTCGACATGGAGGTGAGTAGATAATGAGTGAAATTTCAATTTTGGGTGAACTATCCCTTTAAAAAACAAAAAAAGGAGCATTGTACTGTAATGTTGTAATATCTGTTTCCCTTCAATCTGCTGCTGCTGCTTTACCTCCATCTGGTCTTATTCTGGGGAGACCGTGAAGAACGACACAGAGGAGGAAAGATGGAGATGGACACATCCTCAGTCCTCCTTTTAACATGCTGCCCAGCATCCACATGTACCTGCAGAGAGGAAAACGGTGGAGGTTTCATTGAGTCTACTCACTGTTTCAGCGGAGGATAAAGCAGATGATTGGTGGTGACCCTGCAAGTCAAAGGTCAACTGTCCCTGCAGATCCCCGGGTCTAGGCTACGTCGTAGATCAGACACTGAAGGTTAAGCTGCTGTGCTGTTGACCTACGACCCTGCAGTGCTCCTGTTCCTACCGTTTCTGTGATGGGGTCATCAGGGCCGACAGCTTGTCGTTGTAGAACCTCCTCATGGCAAAGTGGTCGAGAGAAAGGCCTGCACTGAGGGAGAGGAGGATGTTCAGACAGATTGTCCGTGTAAACAGTTTGATTTTTTTATACAGTGAGGTGCTTCTGCTTCTGAGATCACAGAGAAAACAAGTGCAATACTGTCTGCAGCATGGAACTCTCTGAAATGTGTCACTTTGCTGATGAAGATGATGTGATAGCCTACAATCAAAAGCTGCAGAAAAGCAACTAAACATGGACAAAAAATGAAAATAAACACCTGAATGTCTGAGACAACTGAGGAAAATCCATCTGATATAATTAAAACCACTGTCATCTCCTTGTAATTGATACAAAACTTGCTTAATTAATGTTGAATCCATCATTTATTCAGTGTAACACATAATAATTAAACATTTTATAGATTATTTTGCTAAGCCAGAGTTAACTGTGTTTTTAAATTATGCACTAATTAGTATCAATGAGGGAAGAGCACTTTATAAAATGGTGAATTTAGTATTTAATGAAGCTTAACTAAATTAATAGTGTGTAGTTATTCTCTAGTGTTACCATGGTAAGATTGTTTCCTCATCTGCAAAACTTGATTTTGAATTTGCGGCTTCACTGAAGAACAGACACAAGCTCTGTTTTTAATTTCCTAACTTGAAGCCTTCAGACCCGACGCTGACTCCAGATATTTATCAGACATCACACACACTCAAACTCACTCTCACACTCCCTTTGGAGCCACAAAAGGCTTCATACGACTTCTTTTTCTTTCTTTTTTTCTTCACAGATGCAGCGCTGCTCCCAAAGACCAATAAACAGACTCTGATGTGTAAAATCCCCTTTAAGGGATTAAAAACATTCAGCAGCAGCAGTGAGGCCTTTTAAGAATCAGTGTGTCCCCAGACTACCTCCTCCTACTGGATAAACTGTCCCTATGAAAATTATCAACAAGGATTCTCAGACTATAAGTATTTTAAAATAAAAGACCTGAATAAATAAAACCAAAACATGTGTGAACTGATAATAGAAGCAGCCAGATCAGATTTACAGTCACCCACGAGGGCAGATACAGTACGACTGCAAGAGGAACAATGGTCATAATCAGCTATTTCTCAACGGTGAGTCAACTGCTGCTCGGCCATGAACAGGGAGCCTGCACACACGTGCACATCAGCAGATTGGAAATCAGCCTGATCTTCCTCCTGTATGCATTTTTTTTTTTTTAGCTGCCTGACCTTTCACTTCATCCCTTTATTAAACGTGGCAAAAGGAGGATGTGCTTTAAATAGCCTGTATGGACACTGTAAAGCAGAAGTTACGTAACAACGTGAACTCCAAAGACCGTAATGTTTGCTTTAAAAATGCCTTCCAGGGAAGTTAGCAGCATTTTCTGCTGCACACAACGTGGAAACACATGTAAATTAAGTGTAAATAAAGTCAGTGGTGTCAAACAGCAACAGGATCCCTGCCTGAAAATCAAATAACCAGTTCAAAGTCTCTCCATTATACTCGTCCTGCCCTTTGCCTGGTGGAGACATAGGCTACAGTACAGCGGATCGGCCTCTGTTCACTCTGCCCATTGTTCTGTCAGCGCTCTTTGATCTGGAGACACGTCCAACACTAAACGTCAATACTGAGTTATCAATTTTACTGTTTCACTTAAATAAAACATTGATTCAGGACAGTGATTGTTTTCCACACCCTGAGGCGGAGAAGAAGAAAAGGTTCTTCTTCCTTTGGCCAGCTAATGGCGGTGGATGAAAGGCTCGGAGGGAGGGATGGGCCCTCACACACCCACAGGACACTACACTTTCTTTTATTTCCTCAGCCATGACATCTCTTTTCTTTTCTGTACTGTATTTGACAGCGTCTTACACACCCACCTTTTATCAATGATGCTAGAAGAATATCTTTGGCTTAATTTGTGATTTTATATTACCTTAAAGGGATAGTTCAACATTTTTGGCAAATTGGCCCATTGCCATAATCCCTATAGTCATAGCAGTAGGTTCGTTACCTTTATTTGTTGGTGCAAGCTATTTTTAGAACGGCCGAACGCAGCCGCGAGCTGCTCAGAGCTACGCTTCGGAGGCTCATGGGATTTCTTGGTTTCCCTCATCAAATTCATCAAATACACAATCCAACAACTCCAAAACGCTACGAGACAGAGTTGTTTTCGAGGTAAATTCATGCAAAACCGCTGATGCGCGTTGCCTTCAGGGACAGTTTTTCATCAAGCAGTCTCTGCATTTGCCTCTAAAACAACTCTGTCTGGTAACGTTCTGTTAGTATCTCATAGTGTGATGAATGTGCAGGTCACAACTTGTCCACCAGAGCGTTGTGGAGTTGTTGGATTGTGTATTTGATGAGTTTAATGAGGGAAACCAAGAAATCCCATGAGCCTCCGTAGCGTAGCTCTGAGCAGCTCACGGCTGCGCTCGGCCATTCTAAAAACATCTTGCACCGACAATTAAAGGTAACAAACCTACTGCTATGACTATAGCGATTATGGCAACGGGCCAATTTGCCAAAATGTTGAACTATCCCTTTACATTTGAATTTCTTATAGGATTTGGTATTTTTTAAAGGTAGGATTTTTGTTTACTAGATTTGCAATATTTTAGCCACAGTGGAGCACTCTTCTTTAGACAACAACTGTATTGATTTCCATTAAACCTTCTGTCTTTTTAGTCCCATCTGGCTCTGAGTTAAATATTTGATAGCCTAACACATTCATGTTTGCCAAAGGATGAACTGTGATAACCTTGGCATCCTTACTTGTTTGAAAATGTGTGACACCAAGGTCAGATCAAACATTTTCCTTTAGTTTTGAGCTTCTGCTGCACTTTGGGTTTAGTGCCAATTAGTACATCGTTTGTATATCCCTAAAAATATTTGAACAAAATTCACCCTGACATCGGTGTTACCTGGCTGACATGTTGCTGAAGTGGATGTAAGAAGCCACCAGGACTCCGAGCCGTCCTGTCCCTCCCTGTGGGAGGACGGACACAGGATCAGGACAAATAAAACTTTATCATAGGAGCTCACCTGCAGCAGCACGTGGATTAATTTTAAACAGTATGTCAACAATCTGTGTGTGCAGAGGAGTCAGAGGAGTTTATACCCTGCAGTGCAACACAAGGACATGCTTCTGGTTCGTCTGCAGCCAGTTCTCCATGGTCGTGCACACACTGATGATCTGGTCCAAGTTTGGAGCCAAGTGATTCACCCAGCCTGTGTCCAGAACCTGACAGAACAGGTCACACACACTTCACCACCACATACTGCAGTATTTAACGTAAACCATGTGAGGAGCCGTCATTGATTTACCTTGTGGTTCATTCGTGTGAGAGTGTCGTTCTTCTGCGAGAGGTTGATGAGCTGACGGAGAGGAAACACAATTAGCAAGAGGAAGGAAAAGGAACTCAAGATGAAATTAAATATAAACAAGCTGCAATCCTAAAGTAACCAATGATGAAATATTAATTCTTCCGCACAAAGAGCACTGTTACTTTCTGGTACTTTTTGCACAGATGGATTAACCTCTCCATGGCCCCCAGAGCCAACATCTGTTATTGGGCCTGCAATAATCCCACGACAGTAACCCTGGCTGATGTGACAAATTCATCAACTGATTAATCTTCAGTCAGAAAACTGAGGGCTAAAATGATTTCTATCAGCTGCTAAAATGTGAATATTTGTTATTTCTCACAGTTTAAATTGGTATAAATTTCAGTATGTTTGTTTTTTTACAAAATTAATTAATTTGAATGACGTTAACTTGGGTAAATGCAGGATGGAAGATATCTGAACCTGAATGTTATGTTGTAACATTGAGGCGTTTGGGGACCCTGGGATTTTGGAGCTCCTGTTGTAATCCAGGTTTGCTTTTGCTCAAGTGACATTTTCACAACATTTGTAGCTAGGCCTACTTTCTGTCCCAGCCACCACCCCCCCCCCCCTCCTCTCCTCACCATGTAGTTGTGTCCATGCTTCGACTGCAGCATGAGAATAACCTCCTGCAGGTTTTGCAGATAGCTCTCCTGCGGACACTCCAGAGGACACAATATGGTGATGATGCGTTCAGTGATGTAGATCAGATCGATTTGCCGTGGCTCCTCCATGACTGACTAACATCTGGAGACACCTGTAAAGACAAAGGCAGAAAAATCCAATGCGTGACACTGACAGTCATGGAAAATTTAGGGAAGTGAGAATTTTCAGCAGCTGTTTGCGGAGCGTTTATCTGAGCTTGTGCCATATCAGCTGGAACTCGTTTTTGGCCCAGACAGCGATATCTGGGTTCAAATGCGGTCAGCGTTTTTAATCCCAAAATCCTTTTACTGGATGTGCTGCTAAAACAAAGTGGAGTCAAGGCCAAAAAAAAAAAAGAAAAAGAGAGAGAGGAACTGAACCAAATGCTTAGTGACTGGAACCCCTCACTCAGCTCGTGATCACAGGAGAGGCGATGATGAGTCAGAGAAGAAGAGATACCAGATCAGATCACAACCTTATTACTCATCAACACGAAACCTTTAAACTGGACAAGGAACATCATGAACTTGGCAAAAGTATTTCAATCATATGACTACACAGTGTTTTTTTTTTGTGGGGTTAATTTGAGTTTAAACTGTAATGGTTCTGTATTAGAAACAGGAAATGCATTATACTGTAAGATGTTATTAATTATACAAAGCTTTATAATTTCTTATCCTGCCTTTTAGAGTGCCCTCTCCAATGTTTAACCATTGTTTAATTGTTTTTAATTGTTTATTAAGGATCCCCATTAGCTGGTACCATAGTAACCCGCTAGTAGTAACCATTGATCTTTTAGGAACAGGGAAGGAGGATTTTCCACCACTTGGAAACCCTAAAGTCCTTCTAATTACAAATATATAAAGGTATGTCCATGTCTAGTGTGATTAAAGTCTCTATATTGATATTGTGAAAGTATCCAAAAATCATCACCAAATCATTACCAAGAAAAAAAAGGACACCCTATATTCAGAAACTGAGCCTTAAAACCAGCCGTCAGTACTTCCTGTGACTTTATGATGTCACAACAAAGCAGTCATCACTAGCAGCTATGCCCTAAGCCCCGCCCACCTGAATCCAACATCAACACTTGCAGGATTTGGTTCATTTGAGTGTTTTCCAAACCTGATACATATGTATTTAGGCCAATTTACCATGCAGATCATTCAGAAAATATTCAGCCAACCAGAAGAGAGCCTAAGACCCTCCTCTATTCTGATTGGCTGATACTGACCTGTTGATAGAGCTCCATAAGAGAGGAGATGGAAAAACTACTCTGAGATGGTTTTTATGATCCTTAAAACCACAAGTACACTGTATCTTCT
The DNA here is from genome assembly GCF_905171665.1 of Trachurus trachurus. Lineage (NCBI taxonomy): Eukaryota > Metazoa > Chordata > Actinopteri > Carangiformes > Carangidae > Trachurus > Trachurus trachurus. The sequence goes on from NC_139898.1 coordinate 29,582,998, forward strand.
TATGGATCAACACTTCAAAGAAAACACAGTTAACCCTTTAATTGAGTAATAATAGTGGATAGTGGAGTAAAAGTGGATTGCCAACCACTTTGACCTCATGAATCCAAGTTAAGATGAAAATGTGTCTGCAAATGTTTTCTTTTTGTTGATCTTTCTACGTTTCAGTATGAGCAGCTTGTCTCGTTCTTTCTCAGAATCTAATCTGAGATCCTAAAGAATGATTTCCTCCCACACTCCTCCTTAAACCATACAGCGGATAATTCTGTGGTATCTGGACTCTATGTGAGTGCATATGGACCAGGGCAATTACATGCATGTTAGTGCATGTCTGTGGGAGGCAGCTCAGCAGACAGTGGAGCAGAGAAGAGCGTACAAAGAGTGGTGGCTAACCTCGCCTTCACCCCGACCATGTGACCACAGCAGAGTAAACAGTGATACAACCATTCTGACCAGAGCAACACACAGAAACAACCCAGTGGGAACCACTGCAGCATGAATGACAACATTCTGCACTTTGGGTTTTACCCCATCACAGCTTTCTGTTTCAGTCTGCTGACTATGAATCATAGTTTTTTTTTAAAAAGAAAGAAAAGAAAAGAAAAGCTTAAAGGTTTCATTCAAAACAATCAAAATGTTCTATTCTTTCTGTTTTGTTACAGTCTAGTTCAGTCAAATCTTCTCTCTGTTTCATGCCTTTATCCTTTTCTTATTTTTCAATAGAGTACTTATTAACCACATAGGGTGGTTTGAAGACACAGCGATTTATTCATGAATTTTCTTATTCATTTCACTGTATCCTCAAATGAAGGGCCCATCTTTTACACAACAGCCCAGTGAGTCAATCAGACGAGAGGAAGCTGTGACCAGCTCCTCTTGATTGGTTGTTTTGAGATTGACCAATTCAAAATTAAGCAGATTTCAGGTGAAACACTCTGAGAAGCCAAATCACCGTTGTATCGGTGAGTGACTGCTTTGTTGTGACATCACAAAGTCACAGGAAGTCCTGACGGCTGGTTTTAAGGCTCAGTTTATACAGGTAGTTTGCCATTCTCTGTGTACTGAGGCTTTGATACAGTATTGATAGAGTACCTATAATCATGAGAGGACGTGAACATCTACCTTTTATACAATATAAGAGCTAGGTAACTGAATTCAAATTCAAATTATTCGTTTTTTTGTTGATAAATCTAATAATACATTCAACATCATAGAAAAATGACTAAAACATTGTTCATGTTGGAGTACAGCGTCTCATTGTATACCACTTTGTCTATTTTGTATCACCAATTTAAGTTAAAGACTCACACTGCTGATCCCTCACCAGCTTCCCACCCGAGGTTGACGGGGCCAAACAAGCGCTGCCGCTGCTTCTGAGGAATGAACCCAGGACTCTACAGTTCCCTTATACCACCGAAGCACCACAATCAATATACTGTATATACTGACTGCCTATGTGGTGGTGGCTCGGACACATCTGGAGCCCTGGCTTATTCTGGAACATGTGTGAAAAAATGTACATTTCTATACAAACATGTGCTCACTCCTCTGGCTCTGTTTCTGAGTGTGTCCTTGCTGACACAGTTGACAGGGTTGGGCAAACAATCTTAATGAGCGACTACTCTCCAATTATGTATTTCTGCTCTGGTTCTCTTTTTCCCAGCATTTTTAGGCTGCTGCAATCTAAATTTGTCAGCGCTCCGCCTGAGGAACCAAAACAAACGGAAGTGTGCGACTTCACCACATAGATACATACACACACACACACACACACAACGTTGCTATAGGGAGAGCTGCTAAGCGAAGTCCTGCAGCCTAAAGTAGCCACATCTAATTATAGTCTCTATTTCCCATTTTAAAGGAAGGCATTCCAAAATGGATTAGCCATCTTTGTTTCTTTCTCTACTCTGCTTCAGGCACAAGTTGGCAGTGGAAAAACATCCTCTGGCATCTTAAAACGCAGCAGGGATAGAGCCGTCATTCTGCGCTTAATTCATCTGACAGATCGTTTGAAATTGAAAGTGTTTGTGCAAAAAAACCAAAAGTGAAATTGACAGCATCAGCTCACTGTGACCAACCATTGTTTTGCTTTTCATCCTCCAGTGTCCTATCCTGTCATCTCCATTTAGATCCCTGTCTTTTCATTTCTTTCCCTGAGTGCTTTTTATCAGGACGGTAAACTAATCCCCCCTTCAGCCCATCTGATCCTCCTTATTGAGTTACACAATTTTATTTTATCATGAAGACATTGAATTAAATCCGCCAGCAGGGCGAGCTAATTTCATTTTCTTCCTCTTTCTGTTTGCGAGGATATCTCAATCACTTTGTCCTCAATCTAATTACTATCAAAATCATGTCACTTCATCCAAGGGAATTTTTTTTCTCAGGAAGTTCATTTGCATTGGTAACAAGTGTAATTATCACACCCCCACTGGCATGGCTTTTCACTTGTCCCAAGAAACGTAAGCTTTTAAGACTTTATTTAGGATTAAATGACCTCTTAGAATGGACTGAATCCCAGTGGAAACACATCTCCTGGGGTTCAGTGTCTTAATGTGTCAGGGGGCTAATCCCATATACCCCCCCAACCTCTTCTGTGCATCTGCAGGGATAAATCTTTCACTGTGCTAACCCCCAACTGCACCCCATGAGACTGATCATTCTGCCCATCATTTACTGAAAGTGGCGGCTGGGGAGTCAAATGTGGACTAGCACCATTTACCAGCAAGAAACAAGAAAAAAAACAAACTGCATGTGTTGATTAGTACAGTTTGGATTAGCTGTGCTGAAAAGGCAGGGAAGCTGTGGTGGAGAGCAGATTATCATTCATTCAAACTTCACCCCTCACAAGGGGGAGAAAAAGGTATACAGATCTTATCAAGACACAAGAGAAAAGCTCTTACCTCGGCTGTTGATGAAATAAACAAGAAGCACTGTGAAGCCTGATGAGTGAAAGTCTGTGTGTGACTGGTGAAGAAAGCGAGGTGGAGACTTGAAAAGGGGGGGGAGGGAGGAACAGAAAGAGAGAGAGAGAGAGAGAGGGAGAGCAAGATAAACTATAGTGTTACGGCTTGCACTTTGCCCTCTGTTGGACTGTAGTGTGACAGCAGTCCACCCTGTTTGTGCGCATGTGAAAGTGATAAAGACAGATACAGAGACAGCACTCTCAGAAACACTCATTAGTTCACACAGTGGCTAATTAAACTATGATCAACTCTATCTCTTCTGCAGGGCCTTTAAACTAACATTTCACCATGAAGCAAACATCACCACCAGACCATCATCTAATAAGACAGAGCACATAAACAGAATCCTATATTTGATTTATTATATTACTGTGCTAACTTGTAAAAGTGACTGAATGTATTTGGACAAAGTTGAGTTAATTGTACTTGAGTATTTCCAGTTGACACTCCATAAACTTACAGTAGGAAATATTTTCCCTTTTAAGTCCTTTTTGAATTAATGACATTCCCATATTATTATCATAAACAACAGAGAATGTCCAGAAATGTCATTTTAGGCTATTATGATCCTGTAATGATCATTAGGCTATATATCAGGATATAACACTGACAACTTTATACACTTGACACTTTAAGTCAATTTTGATTCTGCTACTTTCACTTTACTAAACATGAATACAGGACATTCACTTGCAGCAGACTATTTTTATATTTAAGGATATGACTACTTCTTCCACAAGAGGGAAATAGGAAGTAGTGAAGTCCTCAAATCTCACATCAAGAGTCACTGCTTGAGTTGGTGATATAGTTTTTATCCCATTAGGTGGCACCAGAAGACATGTTACAAACTGCGCAAACTGACTTGACAACAAATACAAAACTTCACACTAAACTGTACAAGATGAACTGTTTAAATATGAGGGAGAATATCCTGGTCATTAGGCCAGGGACAAGTTACATATTTTTCTCAATGACCTACTCTTGAAAGGAGCCTGTTTTGAGCTTGATAACAAAGTAATGTAACTGCAGTTTATGATGCATTCACTGTCGCATTTGAACTCGTAATACATCAAATCGGAAGTTGTGAATGAGACTATAATACGGGCATTCAAATAATTCAGTCTACTTACGTGAGATATGAAATAACGTTGTAATCACGGCTTAAATAACAACATTAGAGAATGAAACACAGCTTTTATCGTCACTGTTGTGGTGAAACCTTTTTTATGAAGGCTAAACACTCTTTGGCGTCAACTTCCGTCGCATTCATGTACATAATTTACATTAGTCCGAGCATTGTGACAGCACATGAACGTGTCATAATTCATATCCAATGAGACCCCGCCCTGTCCGTCCACCGTGTGCCACTCACTGACCGACCGACCGTCCGTCGCTCGCTTCGGTTTGTACAGTTGTAGTAGCAGCCTGTCCTGCCCTTCTCCCGTTAGCTGAGCTTCTTCCATAGCGACCAAACTAGAAAAAAACGTTTTCTCGTGTCGACGACGAGCCGGTTACCGTAACTGCAGTTAATGTTGCATTCGCTGCCCCTTTTAAATTCGTAATGCATCAAATCGGAAGTTGTGAATGAGACTACACGGGCATTCAAAAATAATCCAGTCCACTTGCGTGAGATGTGAAATAACGTTGTAATCACGGCTTACATAACAACATTAGAGAATTAAAAACACAGCTTTTAGCGTGAGTGTTGCGGTGAACCTTTTTATTTTTATTTTATGAAGGCTACACTCAACTTCCGTCGCAGTCATGTACATAATTTACATAACTCCGAGCATTGCGATGGCACGTGAACGTGTCATAATTCATATCCAATGAGACCCCGCCCTGTCCACCGTGTACCACTCACTGACTGACCGTCGCTCCCTTCGGTTTGTACAGTAGTAGTAGCGGCAGCCGCGGTCGCGCCTGAGCTTCCATGGCGACCGACTAGAAAAAAAAAACGTTTTCTGCGTGTCGACGACCGACGAGCCCGGTGGGTGGGAGAGCTAACGGGCGTGTTAGTTATCGGACGGGATGATGTAGCGGTGTAACTCTTTTGGGACGAACTGCGCAGCACCTTAGCATGCTAAGCTAACGCGGAGCCGCCCGCCCAGGAGAAACTACAGCCAGTTACTACAGCGAGCTAACGGCTGCGAGCTAACCGCGGGTTAGCGTTCACCTGCGGACTGTTGCTAACCAACCGCCGCTGCCGCCGCCGCGAGCTACCAGGATGGAACGTTGTTCTCCATCTCCACCACCACCACCGCCACGTGAGTCTGGCAGTGACAGTAGTATCCCGGCGAAGACCAGTGGATTAACAACACCGCTGTCCGCTGGAAAGAGACCCTCCATCGGGGAGGATGACGGCGGAGGGGGCGCAGAGGCGAAACTCTTCGGGAAGGGACTTGCGGCCACCTCCCTTCTCCAGATCGCGATCAGGAACGGTATTTATCAAAACCAAGTTGCCAACGCTATCGGCGGCGGCGGCGCGGCCAAAAATATAAACATAAACATGCCCGTTGTGAAAACAGCAGCCAACATTTACAGCCTGACATCGGTCAACAACAGCGGCAGCGGCAGCAGCAGCAGCAGCACTTCTGTCAACTCTTTGCTGAGCAGGAGGCGGCAGCGGCACAAGAGGAATCTGTCGCTGGGGGCTCCGCCGCTCGGCGTGTCCCCCCCTGTGGAAGCGGCCGGTCCCGCTCCTTCCGCCTCGCCCCTGAGCACCCTCAGCCTGGACAGGAAGACTTTTATCCGGCAGAAGCAGTCCAAGCAGCTCCAGGCCTCCGATAAGTCATGGGTGCGATCGGACCTGCGGCGGGGCTGCATTCACGTCCACGACTGGCTCACGCCCTCCTACCCACGGCCGGTGCTGTGCACACTGGACACCACTGCGAAAGAGGTAGCCTGTAAGCTGGAGGGGAGCAAAGCTGGGGCTGTGTTGAGAGTTAACTGCAAAACTAGTACGGCAGCATTTGACTTGATTGATAACTGTAAAGATAGCAATGGACAGGCTGACGATATTAAAAGTGTTACTGACAGCGGAGTGGATGTTAAAAACCCCAAAGGGGAAAACGAAAATGAAGATGCAAAACAGTATTGTCCTTACACTAAACTGTCCTCTAACTTGTTGGATGACAAAACCGCGAGCAACTCCTCGTCTGAGGTCTACCTGAATGACATCGGGGTGGATTTGAGCCTGAGCGTGGCAGATTGTTATGGAGTCTACTCAGGTTCAGACATGGAGTGCAGCACCTGTGAGGACTTCAGCCCAGGTGGACCCAGAAGCACAGAGCGCAGAGACTCCCTCAGCGATGGGCTCGGTCTGGGCACAGACTCCTCCGTGCTGAGCCCAAACTGTGACAGTGCCACAGAGGGACCTGACCCATTTGAGAGCTCTTCAGATGAAGTAGATCTCACATCTTCTCCAACACACTCAGCTGGTGACTCTGCAGCAGCTGACCAGCCTACAACCACCACCACCACCACCACAGACTCCTCTCTTTCTTCCAACCAAGTGACACGACTCGATAATGACACAGAAACTGGAGCTGTGGATAACTCCGACACACCCAAATTAATCAAATCTCCCTCCAAATGCCCCAGCAGCTCCCAGTCTCGGCCCCTGACCAGCCAAGCATCTGCCCCCCAGCCTGACCTGGAGATCCCCGGGGGGAGCAAGGGATGGCTGGAGCCCATCAATACTAGTCCGACCCCGGCCCTCTTTGTCCAGCTGCACGGTGGGGCCGTGCGGCGGCTGGGGGACGATGAGAGGCCTCTGCAGATATTAAACGAATACCTCACTAATCTGGGGTTTGAAGATGCTTGGAGGGTGCAGGAGGAAGGGATGAACTCAGAAACTGGCTGCCTGATTCGCTTCTACTTCGGTGAGTACTTTCCAGATTTTAAAAACATCTCAACAGAAGATGTGCAGATGTGTTTCCTGTTATTATTATTGTTGAGAAGTTTTATGACGATTCTCCTTTGTTAATCTGCCAGAGAGCCACTAGCTGCTAGTTACACCGTGCCGTTTTCGTTGTGCTCGGCTTGTCTCTGCTCATTCATTGTTCATCCATTCTCAGTGTACCGTGAGTGCTGTCATTGTGTTTGGTCAGTCGGACTGTTAAGCGAGTGTATTCAATTGTCCTGCGGGGACAATACCCAGTGTTTTGCCTGTAAACCCACCCAGACCCCTCTCTGTGTGTAGGTCTGTAGGGAGACACATCTGGAGGTAACAGGTGTGATCTTTCGGGACACCAGAGACCAAAATAATCATGTGCAGCCAGGATGGATTCGGTTTCTCTTCTTGTTCTGCTGCTGCTGCTGTTGTTGTTATTGATAATGATCCTGTTTTGCAGACAAGCAGGCTAAGAGGATGTAAAAACAGCCATGATCTCTTATGGGATTAGCACAACTGGATATTGTTTTTGACCTTGTTTTGACACCCTGGGCAAAGACAGTGGAGATAAAGAGTCGGGAGCTACTGGAAAGGAAACAGAAAATATATTTTTTTTAAACCAAAATCAACATTTATTAAGTTAATTTAACTCAATATCTCCAGATTACACGCTTTGCACCCAAGAACACCTTTCCTCTTCTTCTTCCTTTTGATATTTTTTATTCTATTCAAGAAGAACCTGGAGATAAATCTCAAGCAGGACTGCAACTAAGTAATGATTAGGCCTATGTCCCTGTTTGTCTCTCTTGATTAATCAGTTAATCATTATTTGGTCTAAGAAAACTAATCAGCAGCCCAAAAACCCAAAGATACAGAGATATCTGTAACTCTACAAGACATATAAAAAAAGAAAACAGTATATTATAATCAGGAGGATGGAACCAGAGAGGTTTGGCATTTAATTCTTAACTCCACCCTGAAAATATTATACAAGGAGCTGGGCAAGTCCCCCCTCCCCACCCCACCTTACCAACCTCCTCCTCCCTCTCCAGTCTTGGCTTCCTCCACAGTAACATGACAGAGGAACAAAGCATGACGTGGAGTTTTGCCGCTGGAGGCAGGGGCCCTTCCAGCGAATGCAGACAAACACACAGCCATGAAACAAGCAGCGAGAGAGAGAGGCTGGGATGTGTGTGTGACAGGGAAGTGGAAGTGCTACTGGCACGACAGGAGCAATCACAGCGGAGGAGGAGGTGGCGCGCTGACACGAAGTGACAGCGGCGTCCATGACGGTGCCTGAATTAGAAACGTTGTTGAGTTCAATTTGAATAATGTAGCCGCCGGTAGCCGATTTTAGCTGTTAACCTTCTTTAAAAGTAAGCAAAGAGTTAGGCTATCTCTGTTTTAGAGAAAGAAATAAAACTAATCCATTCATTTACCATCCACAGCCCGTTTTCTCAGTGTGCACTGTGCACAGTATAAAGTGTTTGTTACTGGACATGTTCAGAGGCGAACAAGAGGAGTTTGACTAAGCAAAAAACCCACCAGCAAAATGCACATTGCCAAGTATTCTGTCTTAGACACACACACACAAACACACACACACACACACACGTTGTGCTGACAGTAAGAGAACAGCGACCTTAGTGGAACTCAGATTTCACCTCCTCAGTGTTTGGGATCTCTGTGAGACAGTGGCGGCAGCAGCAGACGTCTCTTCATCCCGGAGCTGCGGCAGCCGGAGGTCACGGCTTCACTTCACAAGGTTAAATGCTAAACTCACTGGTCTGATGAAGGTGGCCACAGAGTGACACACGGCTAAATACCTTCAGGTTGTAAAAAGTTATCATCCTGGTGATGCTGCCATTACAAGGCAGGTTTATTTGTTTTACTCACTTTAACAATGAGGTATTGAGAAAAGACAGAAGACAATATAAAAATGCACCATATAGGATACATAAATAAGATAAAGAGGAGTATAACAGGAGAATAAGAATAACGTTGTAGTGCATGGTATGAATAAATACTATAGCCCCACATTTAATTCAGTGAAAAGCAGTGGCTATCAGAAAACTCGTTAATCCTGATTTTGCAGATGGAGCAGAACTTCTTTGGAGTTTGTTGCAGATGCATTCAGCATAAAAACCGAACCTGCCTCCACCATGTTCAGTTCCTCGGTTCAGAAATAGGAAGCTGGTCTGAATATAACGAATCCCTTCTAATGAGAAGGACGAACAAAGTCAAGACGTAGCAACTGGATTGATTTATTTGCTGATAACTTTTGTAATCAGTTTAATATTTGTTTTGTCCAAATGACAGACCAGCACACAAAGATGTTCAGTTTATTGTCGTGTGTCCCAATGAAAAGCAACAAATCTTCATTTTTGAAGAGCTGGAACCAACAAAACGTCTCAAAGAATTGATTAATCAATCGAACAAACATCGCACTTATAGAGACTTGAATTATGAAATGTCACAGTCAAAGATTCCCAACATTGTCCAGAACCCAAAGATCAGATCCTCGGTTTCCAAAGAGGAAAACTAAATGTCCTCTTTCTGGAACAATCAAGAACGAGCAGATTTTTGGCATTTTTGTTCGATGATGATTTAAAATAGTTGCCGATTGAAGCAGCTCATCAATGAATCGACTAATTGTTGCTGCTGCAGTCAGATGCTCGGTGCCTTCAGGGACATTTGGGCTCGTCAAGGACAAGATCCACCAGTACGTTTTGTTGTAGCGTGAACAGGAAGTGGCCACTGGCCGCTCGCTGAGAGACAGGACGTTCCACAGTCAGAGAAATAGACGGAAGGAAAGGGCATGTATGGGTTTATATACGAACAGGCTACGTCTGGGCGGTAACGCCCGGGGAAGGGCGGACTCACACTGTACACATTCCACGTTATTGTCTAGTTTAAAAGGAACCGGACTGATCTGCTCCATCAGTTATTTAGTGAGTTCACATCACGTTTGTCATATGGTGGAAGAAACAACATGACGTCACCCTGGTAACGTGTACGTATTGTATAAAAATCAGTCACACAAAGCCACAGACATCGTGGCACTTGGTTCTGTCAGAATCACCCAAAACCAATTTTTATCTTCCCGTTTCTTCCATGGAGTCTTGACTTCCAACCGCTTACATCACTGCTGCGAGCGCTGTCAGGACTCGCAGTTCCTGTTTGTACCCAGGGTCTGTACAGAGCTGAGAAAAGGAGCTTTCATGTGGGCAGATCCTTCGTCTTGGAATAAACTGCAAAAAGCCCTGAAATTATGCACGGCAGGCTCCCAAAATGGATTTAAAATCGAAGTGGAGCTGAAATGCTCCGTTGACTGACAGAAAATTGGTCGACTGTTTTAATAATGGATGAATTGTTCCGGTCGTTGCTGTTTCCACCTTCACGTATTTGAGATTCAGCTGCTTTTTTTCTCACTCATAATAACCTGAAATATTGTTTGGGTTCTTCTGGACTTTTTGATCAGCTTAAAGTGACTTTGGGATCTTATAATATAAAGATTTCACTATTATAGCAAATGGATAAATGAGAATAAGCAGAGGAGGATTATTCGAAAATGAAAGATAATGACTTGTGCTTCCGTTTTGGAAAATATGACATGATGTTTTTTGATACCTCACTTGTGAACTTTTTTTTTTTATGTTTTACAAAGGCTGCAACTAAGCAAAATCATGATCAATGAGTCTGCAAATCAGTCAGCACATCATTTAGCTTATAAATATGGTGTCTTAAAGATCCTCATTTGGTCTGATCAGCAGCTCATCATTTAAAAGGGAGAAAGGCAGTAAATCTCCCATCAGTTCTGCTGGTTAAATAAATGAAACGGTCCATTAATTATCCAAAGTATCATTTCATAAGAGTTCAAAATGTCCCAGTTGTTGTTGTTTAATCACAAGGAGCCAGACAAGAGCGTTGCTTGGATAAAATTATGTTTAAAATTATGATGGAAATCTGGAACGATGTGATCAGAGGATGAAATAACAAGACCCTGACAGCAGATTTCCACACTCTGTGCTGGGGACAGATTTGTGTGCCGTGCTCAGGAGCGGGTTTAGTGCAGGTGAAACCTTCAGTCAGTGACGTTTGGTTGTTAGTCACTGGAGGAGGAGGAGGAGGAGGAGGAGGTCAGGAGCTACTGGTGTTTTAAGACATTGCATAACAAGCTAATCTGATTTCAGGCCTGTCAGAGGCTCAGGCTCTTCATGCATCTCCTTTTCTCTTGACTGTATTTGACCAGGAAACACACTTTTATAAAGCAAAAAAAGAGAAAAAGGTTGGTTTCCGATGCGCAGGTCAGTGTCGGGCGTCGGCTAGAAACACCATCAGTGCCCCGCTTCGCTTCGCTTTGTGTCTGCAACTGGAGTGTGGCTGCCTTTTGAGCCAGCGAGGGGTTAATGTGACAAATCACGCCTGAGTGACTGCTCAGTCTCTCAGCCCACGGGCTATTAGCTACAGTTCACTTACATAACCACACAGCTCTCACTTTCTGAAAGAGAAACCCAGGGTGAGAGAGTTGATTCACAAAATCCCATAGAGCTAAAAATAAAACTCTCCGTTATGCAAAAAAAAAAAAAAGCCATTATGAAAAGTCAGTGTGTGTGATCATCAGTGATCTCTTCTACATCATGTAACAAGCTGCTATCTTGTCCCTCTCCAGGTAAGCCTCGCAGCGTGGGCGGCTCGGAGCGCGTGCAGCTTTCTGGGGTGTTCAATGTTCGGAAAGGGAAGCTGGCGCTGCCCGTGAACCGCTGGTCGAAGCGTCAGGTCACGCTGAGCGGAACCTGCCTCATTGTCTCGTCCGTCAAACACGCCCACACCGGCAAGATGCACATCCTCCCTCTCATCGGAGGAAAGGTACTTAATGAAATGTTTTTTAATGCGGAGAGGCAAGATGTGTGTGTGTGTGTGTGTGTGTGTGTGTGAGCGCCTGTTTTTCAGCCTTAAAGGGACAGAGCTCCTCTCTCTCTCTCTCTCTCTGGTTTGAACCAGCGGAACAAAACATTTTTGTTTTCACACCCCGAGGTCGTTCACCTCCTCCTGCTGCAGGTTGTGCAGCCACGCAGTTCCCAGCTAACAACAGGCCTTCATTTAGAGACATTTACAGTTGGTCTTATTGTTACACAGCAGCATATATTATACACAGTGTTATGTTCATCTAAAGGTCTGGTCACCCCCAGGGTAAAAAACTTTTTGTCCAATCTCTCACGTGTTCTGTATTAATAACAGATACTATTATGTCCTATACTGTCGCATGTGTACAGCAAGTCCCTAGGGAGTCGGGACAGTTTTTCAAATGTTGATTCTGAATTTACACCAATTGCATCCAAACTACGGATAACTTTACAAGGAATTAAAAAAAAAAAAAAAGAACGGTTGCAGTGGTAATGTGAGGGCTAAATTAATCTTTTACAATTAATTTTTAATTCATCAGTGCTCATAACACAACTCTATGGTGTTATGTAACTGATCGGCTGAGAGTGGAAGCAACATGAGATGCCAATCTAATGAGATTGAATGATAAAAAAAGACATATTTTAAGAGGAGTTGTGCAACTTGTTTTCAGTTTAGATGGACAAGGATTAAAGCTAGGACTTCTCTGCACCTTGCTGTGTGTGTGTGTGTGTGTGTTTGTGTGTTCATTCTTAAAGATAGGGATCAAGTGTTTTGTCTGTCACAAGCAGGAATAGATGAAGAGACATGGTACATGAACTGTTGGACTTCACAGAAAATATTGAGGGCAAGACGTCAAGAGACTTTATTGTCATTATAGAAGATAACGTAATTTTGTTTGACTTTTCGCAGCTTAAAAGCACACAACAGGGATGCAAACAGCGCGCCGAAAAGCGAAACTCGCTTTTTTCATGACCAATTAGGTGACTTGTGTGAATCGTTCAGATCCGAAGAGTTTTTGTTTTTGGGAGGGGGGGGGGGGTCTCAGCTGGGGTCAGTAAAATGTTTTTCTAACAGGCTGACAGTGACAATCACGTGAAACTGAGGCGAACTCATTCATGGTTGTCTCTGGTTATAGCACATTATATAGGCCTATATGTCCATTACACACTTTTAGGCCTTAAAATGTCTTAAATTTGTTGAATTATTGTGTTCAAGACTTAAATAAGACAGCTCTTAAATTTTCGTATGCCCACCATGGGCGAGCATTTCGCTCGCATTTGCCCCTAAAAAAAAAAAAACATGTGTGAACCAGGAAAATCACAAAAAAGAAAGAGCACAACCTGCGATTGGTCAAAAACTACAAATCCCACAATCCTCTGGCCTCAACAATAACAGTAGTTAGTGTAAGTAAGGGAGAGTGGAGCTGTCGGTGAAAAGAGGAAACAACGCCACGTCTGGTCCTGTTCTATGTTGTTCGTTCACACCGTCACCGTTTATTCGTTACGTCCGCGGTGTAAAAGGCCGTGACGCAAAGACGCGATTAGGCGCGAGACGCGGTATACGCGACTTTTTTTTTTTGCGACGCAATACACCCGATTCTTTTATGGCGACGGGACCCTCGCGTCTTCGTCTATTTCATCGTGTTTGGTGGGAAGACCCAAAGGGGCTTCCCACTCAAACACGAGGAACGCTTTTTTTTCGCGCGAGCTTTTACGCGCAACCAAACGCGAGATACGCGAGATACGCGAATTAGCGCTCGTTTTCACTCTTTCAAAAAAAAATTTCACTACAACAATTTTTTTTTTTTTTTCTTTTTCAAAGGAGGTTAAATCGAAAGCAACTGGACTTAGTTATTTACTTATTATAACTAAGTCCAGTTGCTTTCGATTTAACCTCATTTGAAAAAAAAGTCTAGGAAGACGTTTCACCTCTCATCCAAGAGGCTTCATCAGTTCATCATGTAGCATCTGACCAGGCTGGGACTGGTCCAACTAACTGGTATGGAGACTCAGTATAAGTCCAGTTGCTTTCGATTTAACCTCCTTTGAAATACTATGACCTGGACAAATGAGAATATGCACAGGCCTACAACAACATGTCTGCTCTCACCAACCATGGTTGAGGTCACAACGCTGCGCTGTAGCTGCTCTGGAAGTCCGAGACACTGAGGCCAAACGCCGCCGTCGCTTCTGGTCCATGAGACATGTCATGTGACAGCGGGGCAGAGCTGCAGCTGCTGTGCTGTGATGGACCTGATCAGACTGGTGGTGGTCCACAGTCAATCAGTCCCAGATCCTTCCTATTCACCTCCAATGTAGACGCGACATGCGCGCTCGTTACCCAAAGCGGCGCGTATCCGCGTGCATTCGGTGCGACGGCGCCGCCGTTTTCCCCCCGTGCATGTCCGTTGCTGTGTCAGGCAGGTGTCTCCCACGGAGCTCTGCCCCGTTTCAGAGGTGAAGGAGAGACGTTGCCTCCGCGATGTAGAATGTGTTCAATTAAAGTGAAACTAACACATTATATAGGCCTATATGTCCATTACACACTGAATGGGATGTTAAATCCCATGTCTTTATTTCTTCAGTTTATTTTAATAGTAATAATTATGACTAACATTCAGTGAAGACCTAAAAATCAGTATCTCCAAAATTGAAATATTGCAATGGTTTTTATTTTTTTAAAGCATTTTTAATATAGAAATGTTGGCCTTCTGAAAACTGTCCATCTATATGCACTCAATACTTGGTTGGGGTTGAACTACTGGAAATAGACTTTTCTGTGATATTGTTAATGGTGAGACCCCCCCCCCCCCCCCCCCCCCCCCACGACAATTCCTCTCTTTTTTGGTCCTGACCCGTTTGCATCCCTGACACAAAAATGAAATAAAATTAGAGGCACATGTTTAACTAAGAATATTTGCACATTAAGGCACAAATTAGATTAAATAGGATAAACATGTTTACACAGGTATGGGTGGCTGAGGGTGAGAAAATAAAGTCACATAAAGGACACTGAAACATGTTGTGTGCTGCAGGTGGAGGAGGTGAGGAGGCACAGCCACTGTCTGGCGTTCAGCTCCGCCGGTCCTCAGAGTCAGACCTACTACGTCAGCTACGACTCCTACACAGAACATCTGCGGTGGCAGAGGACGGCCTCCAAGGTACGGGGGGGAAGGATCTCGATCTGAGCGTGCTGCGACAGTCACTCGCTTGTTTTTACATTGTTATTGACATAAATTAAAGGGATAGTTCAACATTTTGGGCAAATTGGCCCATTGCCATAATCCCTATAGTCATAGCAGGAGGTACGTTAACTTTATTTGTCAGTGCAAGCTATTTTTTAGAACGGCGGAGCAGAGCCGCGAGCTGCTCAGAGCTACGCTACGGAGGCTAATGGGATTTCTTGGTTTCCCTCATCAAATACACAAACCAACAACTCTAAAATGCTCTGGTGGACAAGTTGTGACCTGGACATTCACCACGCCATGAGATAATAACAGAACGTTACGAGACAGAGTTGTTTTAGAGGTAAATTCATGCAAAACCACTGATGCAGTCTCTGCATTTACCTCTAAAACAACTCTGTCTGGTAATGTTCTGTTATTATCTCATAGCGTGGTGAATGTGCAGGTCACAACTTGTCCACCAGAGCGTTTTGGAGTTGTTGGATTGTGTATTTGATGAGTTTGATGAGGGAAACCAAGAAATCCTATTAGCCTCTGTAGCGTAGCTCTGAGCAGCTCGCGGCTCTGCTCCGCCGTTCTAAAAACAGCTTTCACCGACAATTAAAGGTAAAGAACCTACTGCTATGACTATAGGGATTATGGCAATGGGCCAATTTGCCAAAATGTTGAACTATCCCTTTGAGGGATGTGATGATGACGACAGCGTTTCACGTATCTGCTTCTTCCTGTGAGCTCATTATGTCACTCTGTCCCTCTTCCACTGCGTCAGATCGCGTCCCAGAGGGTGAACTCGGTCGACCTGTCGTGCTGCAGCCTGGAGGAGCTGCCCGCTCAGCTCTTCTACAGCCAGGACCTCACACACCTCAATCTCAAAAACAACTTCATGTCCCCTCACAAAGGTGTTCCAGCCCTCACCAGGTGAGTTTCTACCATCAACACACACACTCACACACTCAGACAGCGGTTGTGCAGCGCAGCCGACAGATGAAAGCAGTTACTTTCTCTTTGTTTTCCTCTGGAACGTCCCTCAGTGTTTCTGTCCGTCTCGGGGAGCCACCATATGGTCCAAAGAGGAAGCAGCTTAGATCAAATTACAGATGACGTGTGTGTGGGCGGCCGTGCGGTTCGGTTGATTAAAAGCGAGCTGCGGTCGTGTTTTAGAGATTTGACAGTATGTCATCAGCCACCTGACCTCAGGGGCCAGAGGGCTTCTCCCTGTTTTCCAGGTCAAGTTTGTCAAATCGGTCACTGATGTCACGGTTTTATGAAGTGAAGTCATTTTCCATCGCGAGACCACATCCACACACAGTCAGCAGCTAAAGTGGAAAAGCAGAACCCGTCTCCGTCCACACTGTCCACACCGAGGAGGCAAAAAAAACCAACAACTGTGTCTGCCGTTGGGAATTAGGTGGATGTGGAAATGCCCAGTGATGTAAAGTAAAGAGGACAAGTTTTTATTTCGCCTCAGTCAATCACAGGAAACAGGTTTGGAAAGAGTTTTTGTGCGACCAGGACCAGCACAGCGACTGTGTTGTGTTGTGGTGTGTTGTGTTGTGTGTCTTCTGGCCAGATGTCGTCTGTGACGGACAGTTCTGATGTTTGTTGTTTTGTTTTTACATCCGTCGTGGATCAAAGCGACACAGTGTTTCACATTACGTACGTTTTTTGTAGTCAGTGAAACGCCGGTCTGTTCGGTGCCTCGTTGCCGTGCTGAGGGACAGATGTTCTAACCACACGCTGCAAAACAAAACAAGCCATCAGACGAGGGCACGGCTGCTCTTTCAAACCTTTTATTTTGTCATGTCAGATGTTTAGAGGAGGCAAATAGCTACCTGCAAAAAGCACCGAACCCCATGTGCTAAAAAAAAAAAAAGGCCTTGAAAAGTATGAAAACATCTTAAATAAAATGAGCAAAATCTTAGATTTTTTTCCTCTTGACTACTGGAACAGTGATTTTGAGTGAAGGCTGCCAGAAAACAATACACATCTAAACTCAAGATTGTAGTTTCCTTTCATGCTTTTACACTTAAGTCAGTTTTTATCATGAGTTCGGTATTTTTAATTGCATAAATTGCATTGTGTGGTGTTGAAACGTCTTGAGGAACTCGGCAGAAAGCCTGTTTTAGTTTCAGCGAAGTGAAGCAGGCAGTCGTACATCCAAACATCTTGTTCTGTCAGACTGTGTACACGTCGCTCTGAAATATGCACGTTCTGTTTGGGGCTCGGGGAAAACACAAAATCTGTTGCGTTTGTGGCACCAACTCACAGTATGTGTGTGTGTGTGTGTGTGTGTGTGTGTGTGTGTGTTTTGTGGGTCTATTACATAACCGTAGCTCCTGTTAAATGATGCAATGCATTGTCACTTTGTCGTCAGATGAAGTGCAGTTGATAACGAGCGAACACTGTTACGTTATCCAGGCGAATCACACGTGCTAGATGAGTGGCCGTCATGTGAGCGTCTACAATCCTTCAAGGTCTTTCTTCACAGTTGCTAAAAGAGAAACAGTTTGTGTCATTTCTTCTTGAAGTTTAGGCTTTTCCACACACACACACAGTGATTCCTGCCTCTGAGTGTTTCATACCTGACACTTGATGACTCCTGATGGCGATGAACACATGACATGACGTACATTACTGTATATACTGCCATTGTTACTCCATAAACACACGTTTCCCACATCCTGAGTCCTGAGGAATGTGTTTGTCCCGTGGTGTCCCTGCGACTTTCCCTCGGAAGGAACGCGGATCCGGTTTTAACCTTTCCCTCTGACCCCCGTGTGAACTGGATTAGATTTGGCCAAGAACACCATTGAACACACACACACACATGCACGCACACACACACAAACCTAGCTACCTGAACCACACGCTGCATTGTTATGGTGAAAAGTTTTCATGGTGTAAACATTTGGCTTTAAATAGTTAGTGTGTACTGTGCTGCTGTGTCCTTGAGACCGTGTGCAGCTTCCTCTCTGCTCACTCTCCCCTGTTTATGAGACAGGTCTTATGTAACCTCTGAAAAGCTTTTCACAGTTGAGAAGAAGGCAGCCTGTAGCCTGAATGTATCACCGCCACCACTCACAGATTAATATATTTGACCCTCTTCATGTGCCCTTGTCTTCCTGTCGTCCCCCTCCCTCCTTCTCTCCCTCTCTCTCTCTGACTCTCTCTAGGTTTTGTAAACTGAGAAGCCTCAGCCTGTCAAATAACTCCCTGTCCGAGTTTCCTCTGGCCCTGTGTGACATCACCTCCCTCACGGAGCTCAACGTGTCTGGAAACCGTCTCTCCTCGCTGCCGGCAGAAGTGGGAACCATGCACAAGTAAGCAGGGCCGTTGTATAGGGGAGAAAGGTGATGATAATTCTAGAGGCCCAGCACCCAGTGGGGCCCATAAAAACCCCAGTAGTCTAATCTTTGTATGACTGATTTATTCTGCGTAAGACCCTGACTAATACTCATAGTACACAGTAAAAACTCAACATCTTTCCAAGCATATTTGTCTTATTTCTTGTCCAAATGTCTCATTTCTAGTCAAAACTAAACTCTTTCCACTTAAAATAAGACTCATTACCTAAAAATTAACTTGTTTTTAGATCATTTTCTTGCTCCACTATCAGATTTTTTCTACTTATTCCAAGTGAAAATATGCTTGAAAGAAGTAAAAAGTGTCTAAAAACAAGCTGCTTTTAATATGATGCGTCTTATTTTAAGTAGAATGAGATTTGTTTTGACTAGAAATTACATTTTGACTAGAAATAAGACAAATATTCTTGCTAAGATACTTGAGTTTTTGCAGTGTAATGCTGCATTAGCATCAAAACAAAGAAGGCTAAATAAAAAACGATAATACATACGTAGTCTAAGAAAAAAAAAGAAGGAAAAGTTAGGGAGAGGGGCCCACTTTAGTATTCCCTGCAAGTAAGTGGTGGGGCCGGCTTCCCTCCTCCGTTAGGCTGCCGTCCTTAATCACCACCACGACGATGACACTGACGATAATTTGGCAGGTGTTCGCCCCAGGGGCCCCGACCGTGTCCTCTGTGACCCGCTCTGTGCTGACAGAGACATCAGACTGCGCTTGTTGTCATTGTGGTTCCATCAGAGCAGATTAATCCCCGCTCTGTATTAAATGAACAACTGGCCGCGCACCAGACTTCTGTCCTGGCGAAGCTGAGGTAACGTCCAGGTGATCGGAGGGCAGAGTCACGCCGCCGCCGCTGCCTTTTCATCTGCTCTGATTACAGGGATGCACATTAATAACAGGGTTCTTACGGATCCTTAAAAAGTCTTAAAAGGCATTTAATTCATTAATCTAAAAACAAGGCCTTAATTGGCATTAAAATGTCTTAAATCAATTTTTCAAAAGTCTTAAAAATGTTAACACTTGGTAAGTGGGATTTTATGGTTGTAATTAGTCTCAAATCTCAAAATAATTGGTAACATTCCCACATAGAGAAGTTAGTGGCGGCTGTCAACGCTAAATTTCTCACCGCCTCCAGCTCCAGAGTCAGTGTTTTTTTGTTTTTTTCCAGACTTTTTATGCATTTATTTTGAAAGGACAGCTTGAAAGAGACACAATCCAATGTTCATGTAGCAGTCACTTTACCTTGGATCACATAGGAAAGTGGGTCAAATTGTCCCTAACCCTATTGATGTGGTGTTTTTTTTTCTTCTTTTTTCTGCATTTGTGTTTATTATGAAGTCGGTCTTAAATTTCATTTCAAGTGTTTCAAAGGAGGTTAAATCGAAAGCAACTGGATTTAGTGGATGAGAGGTGAAACGTCTTCCTAGACAAATAACTAAATCCAGTTGCTTTCGATTTAACCTCCTTTGAAATACTATGACCTGGACAAATGAGAATATGCACAGGCTTTTCATTTCAAGTGGCTTTAAAAAAGTCTTTAAAAGTCTTAAATTTAACTTGGCTTAAGCTGTAGGAACCCTGAATAACCAGTGACAGGAACCAGTAGAGCTGCAGTGGTTTGTGTTTTATAAAGACAAAAAACAGGGTAACACTTTACTTGAATACGTGTTCATAAGATTGACATAACACTGTCATAACCATGACATAACAGCTGTCATAAACATCAATGAATACTTATGACAGCTGTTGTTAAGTGTCATTCGGTAAGTTATGTCACTTTTAATGCAAAGTTGACATTATTTGAGATGTTTTTGTTCTGACAACTTGACATAAAGACAATTTAAACTGTCATAGCAGACCTGATTGCCAAACTTAAAAAATTATGTCAACTTCTCATAACAAGGACATCTCAAATAATGTCAACTTTGCATCAAAAGTGACATAACTTACCGAATGACACTTAACGACAGCTGTCATAAGTATTCATTGATGTTTATGACAGCTGTTATGTCAATCTTATGAATACCTATTCAAGTAAAGTGTTACCAAAAACAGTAACAGAAGATATAATGTGTGAAGGAGCTCATGGATCACTTCGTTTTTTTATAGTCAGAGTAGAATAATTGACAAAAATATGGTTATGAATAATAAAAACCAGATTCAAACAAACTATTTAGGTGCTGACAGCAATTGATCTCGGATGAGCACAGCATGAAGTCATATCTGCAGCACAGAACAACAGTGTGTTTGTCGCTATCATGCTAAAAGTAGAGGGTTGGGTGTAGTCGTTCTCAGCTGTAACCAGACATCTATTGATCGTCTCCGGATCAGACAAAACTCTGCTGCAGAGAAACGTGAGCACGGCGCTGCTGGTTTATCCTCCTCACTGACTCTGAGTCGCTCTGATTCTGCTTTAGAAGAGATTTCAAGATTTTATTTATCTTTTTTTTTTTTTTTTTTTTAAAGCTCTACATGGCTCTTCTCCCAGTTATATCAGTGACCTTTTAGTTTCATACTCTACATCAGGTCCTCTGTCTGCTCCAGGAGACAGTCGGGGCCCCGAGGCTCGACTGTCTGCCCTCAGAAATCAGGTCGAATGAGTTCACAGCCTCTTTAAACACACCTTCATCAGAGAGCTTCTTCTGGTTTTCCTTTGTTTTACCCTTTTTCCCTCTCTTTGAAGTAAATCCAATTGATTTTTTCCCCTGTCTTTGTTAAAAACTTTGTCACGTAGCCTCTGAAAAGTGCTCGATTAAAAAAAAAAAGGATATTTTTTATTTCTATTTATAAATATCTGACAAATGAAATGATAGCTTCAACATAGGTGGTGGAACAGGCTGCAGATTTTTTGCACATGATTGACACCTCACTTCTTCAGTGTTTTTTTTTCTGTCTATCACATAGATTTTTATTTTTTTTTATTTAAACTCGGAAATATATTGAGGAGAAACCTCATTTGCAATATAGCCGAGACAAAACATTTGAGGAAAAGACATCACACAAAATGCTTGAGACATATACAATATCCACGGACAAGACACAACACAAAACGTTTGAAGCATACAAGCATATCCGAAATACGAAATACCAAAAAGTAAAGTGACAAAGATAAATTGAAAACAGAGAAGTCTAGTTAAAAACAGGAGCAGTTGGAGGTAAAATAAGATGCAGTTATGGTTTTAAAATGTCCTAATGATAAAAGTGTGGTACGGTAAGTTTCAGATGGTTTTGTTTTGGTTTTGTTTAGAGAGTTAGAGAAGTATCTAAGTGTGCACACATTTTTTCTATCATAACCATCATTTCACCTTCCACTCTGTTTGCTTGTGTCCAGTTTACAGACGCTCCTCCTGGACAGTAACTTCCTGAGCTGCCTGCCGGCGGAGCTGGGATCTCTGGAGGGCCTGACCTACCTCGGCTTGTCCTTCAACTGCTTCAGCTGCGTGCCCCCCGTCCTGGAGAAGCTCAGAGGCATGGAGAGACTCTGTCTGGCAGGGAACCAGCTCTCTGTCCTGGATATGGCCGGACTGCAGTGGCTGCCCGCTCACCACATAGATCTCAGGTAAGAATATCCTTCCTCACACACTCAGACATTTTTAGAAGTAGCACTGGAACAAAGCTGAGCTGAAATCTAACACTGGCCGAGACGCTGCGGGGAAAATGTGCTACATCATGGCCTCTCTTGGTTTTTTTTCTGCTTGTGGGTTTGAAAATCTTAAGACCAAATAATTAAAGGTCAAGAAAAAACTTTTAAAGAAAATCCCTGCAGCCAAAACAGTGAGGGTTTAAAATGGAGTTGAAAATAACCTGTCACTCTTATACAGACTAAACCAGCTCCAGAAAGTGGCTGTGGGAGACTCGGAGCAGCTGGTCCACGTCGTCCACCTGGACCTGAGGGACACCGGTCTACAGGAGCTGGATGTCAGGTCTCTCTGTAAACTGGAGCTCCTCCGCTGTGACAGAAACACACTAACCCTGCTCAGAGTCTGTGGACACGCCCTGAAGAGCCTGCATGCCGCGCATAACGGTACTGAGATTTATGTCTTACATCCACATGTTGAACACATAATGGCAGTAAACACACATTCGCGCTGAGGCTATAAAGAGCTGTGATGTTGTGTTTGTTAGAGCTGAAGCAGCTGGAGGTGCAGCCTGCGCCAGAGAATCTGACTGTTCTGGATTTGTCCTGGTATGAAGATGCATAATCCAACACCTCACCGTCCTATTTAAAGAGTAGAGCAGCGGTCTGGGCTCTTTGGTGCTGACTGCATCTGTTTTTTTTGTTATTTTAAAGGAACAAACTGGAGTGTGTCCCTGAATGGGTGTGTGAGAGCAGCAGACTGGAGGTGTTGGACATCAACCATAACGCTGTTACCGAGCTGCCCATTTGGTGAGTATCACACAAACACACCTGGCATACAGCTGAAAACATCTGGAAACAAAGCGTTGTCTGATTTATTACATTTGATTACCATTACCATTTTTAGTTATGTTAGCGCTGGTTCGTCAGTTTTCCTTCCTGTCAGGTTAGCTACAGATTTCAACTATTCAACCGTTACACTTAAACATGCAGGATTTCAATGTTTTCTTCTCCCTTTACACATTTCTCCTGCTTTTTACCTTTAAAAGGCATTCATCTCATACTATAAGTTATATGTTTCAGCTTTAGCATAGGCCTTTTTCAACATAGCTTTAGCAGTTTCTTCAGCTAATTTAGCATTGATTCAACAATTTCTTCAGCTCATTCACACGCATTTTCTGCAGGAAATGCTTGCTTTTTCTAGGAGAAAGCATTTCCCTTTCATCTAGTATTTTTATTATCTAGAGTTTTTTCTTATCTGAACTGAGAGTCTAAGGATTCTCAGTTCCAGGGACGACTTGACCAGTCAACAGTGCAGTAATGGCTAAAGTATTTCATCAGTCTAATACTGTGTTTACCGTATTCACTTCCTTAGTGCTAGCACTTCTAATTAGCACTATACACTGTTTACAGCTGAAGCTGATGGGAAACGTCATTAGTTCTGGAGATAATGTGGCACAATGACGACTGATCAACGCAGTCATGTGTTAGTGGATTTAAACTCAAAGCTGGCAGTCGAACACATCTGTCGCTAAAAGGAGACTGAGTTTATCTTCTGGCTTTTAGCTGATGCTTCTTCCTTGAGCTCGACAGACCATCATTAGCTCTGTGTAAAGTAAACGCAGCCTCCTTGTTTATTTCAAAGACACCACTGCGTTGAGACAGTTGGGCGAAGTCATTTGGGATTGAAGCCGCTTCAGGTTTTGCAGCATCGTCCTCTGACACTGAGCTGCATCGACCAACCAAAAACACAAACCTGTTAATTTCAATCAGAAAATAACTACCAGTACATTAGTAATATTTTTTTCCCTCACAGAATAATGAAGAGTTGAAACTTTACTTTCATAGATTATTATAATTTAACGTCTTGTTTCGATTTCGATCTTCCCGTCAGCACCTGTAGCCACATGCCCACATGACTTCTGTGCTGTTTACAGTCTACGTGCAGCCTCAGGCTTCTGCTGCCATTGAATAATTACAAAAAGGTTAATTCTTCCACTTAACCGGTTTCCTACATGGCTTTTTATAAACCACACAGACTAATAGATTGCAGCTTTATTTGGGGCCACTGAGCGGCCCCCATAGACAGCAGCTCCAGTCCAGCTCTCTCCTTCAAGCTGTTCACGGTTTGTTCAAGAGTTAATTCAACATGAGGACTGTGGGACACTCAGTGGAAAAAATGAGGTCACTAAAGCAAAGGGTGTTTTGTGTATTGTTCTGTATCCTCATCAGGGTAAAACAGAGCTGTTCCCACTGACGGATTTACAGTACACACACTCTCACACTGTGTTGTTTGTGTTGTAGGCTGCTGTCCAGTGGGAGCTTGAGGAAGCTGCTGTCCGGCTGGAACCAACTGTGTCGGCTGGCTGAGAGGCTGGAGAGGTCGCAGCTCGAGGTCCTCGACCTCCAACACAACTATCTGACCGAGCTCCCACACAACCTGTTCATCAAGGCACAGAGGTGCACACACACACACTGACACACACCATCCACCGTCATGCCTTACTTCTCCTTTCCCTCTGTGTTTCAATCTCCTGCACCTATTTCTGTCTCCGTCCTTTTTGTTCTAAGTTTGTTTTTCTCTGGTGGGATTTCTCCACAGCCTGCGATACCTAAATGCGTCGGCCAATAAGCTGGAGAACCTCCCTGCAGCCAGCCAATCGGAGGACAGCTTCAGCAGCCTGGAGGAGCTCTATGTGACCAACAACGTCTTGACGGACAAGTGCGTCCCTCTCCTGACGGGGCACGGCCACCTCAGGGTGCTTCACCTGGCCTACAACCAGCTGCAGACCTTCACTGCCAGGTAAAGAAGCAACGGTGTCACCCTCAGATGGGTTCCTTCCCGTGGAAAAGTCGGATTCAGGAGGTTTAAAGGGATAGTTCAACATTTTGGCAAATTCGCCTATCGCAATAATCCCTATAGTCATAGCAGTAGGTTCATTACCTTTCGGTGCATATTGTTTTGAGATCTGTGGGGCAGAGACGTGAGCAAAACGCTCTGGTGGACAAGTTGTGACCTGCACATTCACCACGCTATGAAATAATCATGCATAATTATGTAACATTACGACATATGAAGCAAATACTTGGAACTACTTGCGCTTTTGAAATCACTCCGCCCAGCAGCCGTGTCTGGAATGTAGTTCTGGCTGCATTTGCCTCTAAAACAACTCTGTCTGGTAATGTTACATTATTATCTCATAGTGTGGTGAATGTGCAGGTCACAACTTGTCCACCAGAGCATTTTGGAGTTGTTGGATTGTGTATTTGATGAGTTTAATGAGGGACAGGCGACCTGTACCATTCACCTCTATTGTGTTCACTGAGCAGCTCACGTCTCAAAACGACATGCACCGATAATTGAAGGTAATGAACCTACTGCTATGACTATAAGGATTATGGTGAGAGGAGAATTTGCCAAACTGTTGAACTATCCCTTTAAGTTCTTGCCTCCTAGTTTCAGGCTTGTAGCTCCACACAGACTCACTTTAACTCTTTTACAAGTCGCCCAAATCCAAAAACATCCATTGTCCAATCACAGCCCTGCTTCTCAGATAGAAGCAGGGCATGCGAGAGGAGTTTGATGAATGTGATTCCCAAAAATAAAGTTTGCCTAGTCGGCAGCTCTCTGATATTGTGGCACCTCCGCCTCACCTGCAGCAAACTGGCTCGGCTGGAGCAGCTGGAGGAGCTGGACCTGAGCGGCAACAGACTGAGAGCGGTGCCCACCACCATCCTCAGCTGTCAGCGTATGCACACACTCTCAGCCCACTCCAACTGCATCAGCGCCTTCCCCGAGGTCCTGCAGCTGCCGGAGATCAAGGTTAGTCGGACGCACGCAGGTATTTTAGGCATTTATTCAGATGTGGGAGGAGGAGGAGGAGGAGGAGGAGGAAGGGTGGGGTCCTCTGGAGGTTGGAACAAAACTAAACTTAGTTGCACACAAGTTATTTGTGAGTTTGTTGAGAAATCAGGTCTGGAAATTAGGGAGGAAACTGAACCTGATTGTGGTCCGAGGACGGAGAGCGAATGAGCTCCCTCTGTCCCGCTCTATCTGTCCGTCCATCTCTCTACCTCTGTGCTCATCTTCGCTGGGTTGGGCCAGATCAGGAAATCCTTTGTAATCTCCCGGTAACTCCCTAATCTCTGCCTTTCTCTGAACCCAAATGACGGTTTTAATGCTCCTGCCAGTGAGTGTGTGTGTGTTTGTAAAAAGAGTGTGGGAAAACATAATAGAATTTTTCATGCGTTGTGATTTCTCCTAAACGGATCAGAGTCGATGCATTAAACTCTTTTGGAAATCTTTTCTGTCAACATTGAACTCTGCTGGTAAAAGACAACAAGGAGAGATAAACGGTTTGATCGGAGATTTGATCGCGTGAGCTCAACGGATCCAGGACTTTTTTTTCTGATCGGGAACAGGATTAAAAAGGGAACTGGCTACCAGAGCCCCCACCTAAACGTATTAGGGGTTGTTTAAGGTGAATTCAGCTGGACTGGGAAGTATAAACATTTCACAACAATGTCGACTGCATGCAAAGATACAATGAGGGAAACGGAGCACGATAATGATCTCTGATCTGCTCCCTGCAACAAAGAACAACAACAACCTCCTCCAGCTCCAACAGGTTTTTATTGAATTAACATGTGTCTCTGCTGAAACGGCAGCCTCGCAACTAAATGATTATAAATGAAACTTCTTCAGATGTCGGATATCCTCGATCGTGCCATTTTGAATGTGGTTAAAACTTGGGATCAGCAGGAGATTTCTGTGGTTGAATTTTAGTTTAGTGAATCACTTGGACTGTAGAGACTCTCCTCCCTCCTGAGAACTGACCCCCTCTCTCTGTGTTTTCCTTCCTCAGTGTGTGGACCTGAGCTGCAACGAGCTGACCGAGGTGACTCTGCCAGAGACGCTTCCTCCGAAGCTCCAGGAGCTGGACCTCACAGGAAATCCTCGGCTCAACCTGGACCACAAGAGCCTGGAGCTCCTCAAGTGAGAACCTGAAGCGTAAACACACAGAGCAGCTGCAGAAATCTTTAACGTACAAAACCTCAGTCCTCCTCACCCTCTCCTCATTTCTCCTCCTCCTCCTCCTCCTCCTCTCTGCAGCAACATCCGATGTTTCAGAGTGGACCCGTCTCCCTCGGCTCCGTGTGTCAGCGAGAGCCACGGGGCCCCTGCAGTCTGGAGCCACGGCTACACCGAGGCCTCTGGAGTCAAAAACAAGTCAGTCTGTTTCCCTGTGTTTCTTTTTCTTTTCTTCTTTTTTAAAATGTATTTACATGAAAATTACAACCAAAGAACACGAGATCATCATAGGCGTTACAGTTAAAATCAAAATATTCTTATACACATACATCATGGTATAATGTCATTCTATTCAAAGAGCATACACAATCCATTTGTCCCAGCGTTCAGTACATTTCTCCAACTTGCGTATTAAAGGAAAATTCCGGTCATTTTCTAAGTAACGATCTACAGCTCTAGGTCCCTAGGAAAAAATCTGAGAAAAATCTGTGCAGTCCGGACCTAGATCTCCTCCTGCTAGCTGCACTACACTGCAGTTAAACAGCGAAGTAATGGGGGCAGCTCTTCTAATCGCGATTTTGGCCTCTATATAATGCTCAAAAATATCACTACACATGCTTTGCAACATCCACCAGTTCCTTACCACACAACACTGAGTGTGCATAACTCTGTTAATATGAGAGAGCAGTGTTAACATGTGTTTTTATCACATACCTCTGTTTACTCTAGTTTCCTGGGTAGACCTTACTAGTCGACTGTCAAGCTCGAAACGTGAGGAAAACATGGATATAGGAGGAAAAAAATGATTTTGGATGTGGAAAAAAGCATCAATATGAATAGAACTGCTTTTTTTCCCAACTGCCCCCATTACTTCGCTGTGTAACTGCAGTGTAGTGCAGCTGGAGGAGGAGAGCTAAGTCTGGTCTGCACATATTTTTCTTGGATTTCTTCCTATGGTCGCACTCGGGGACCTAGAGCTGTAACAGAGCGTTACTTAGAAAATTACAGGAATTCTCCTTCAAGTTTCTCTTTGTTTCTATTCCCTCCATTCATCTGCTCACCAGCATGAACTAATGTCTTTTATTGACCTCTGTAATCCATGAGCCCACAGTCAGCTGAGTGAGTCATCACCTCATTTAGATTATTTAGCACTTTCCAAAGCCCGGTTACAGAGCACTGTGAGACATGGGGCAGAAGGAAACGCAATAAAATACAATAACCACAGTAATGAAATGTTCAATAAAAACATACAAAAAAAAACAAAGTTATAAAGGAGCTGATTTATGCAGACAACTCCTGAATATGTTTGATGGAAATGTGCTGACTCAGCTCAGCTGGTGCCACAGTGACTCAGCTAAACTGTAAAACTGTTTTTTAGTGAAGACAGAAGCTCTTTAAAAGCTTGAAGTCAGCAGAGCTCAGCTGAGAGGTGATGGTGCAAATGTTCCAGTATTGATCCTCGTACATTATGCAGAATATTTCTGTATCATTTGTCCTTGATGGGAGACGGACACAAGGAAACCAAACCTCGGGGGGGTTAGACTATAAAACACTCATGGTTTTTGGTCAGACGTTGCTGCTGCTGAACTCCAATCCACTTCATTTATATAATTTCATTTATATAAAAAACAGCAACGTTACCAAAGTGCTGCACAACAGATACAAAATAGTAAAAGAAAGAAAGTTAAAGTTAAAATACAGTAAATGAAAAGCATATGAAAGCACTGAGAAAAACATAAGATCAAACAAAAAAGAAATATAAAAATACAATAAAAGACAGAGACCACACAACTCTCATGCTGCATTAAAAGCCAAGGAGTAAAAATGAGTTTTAAGTCGAGATTTAAAAGTATCTATGCTCTCGATGGGGTGTAGACGTGTATAAGGTCAGAGATGTACTGAGGTGCCAGACCATTTAGTGACGTAAAAACAAACAATAAAATCTTAAAATTAATTCTGTTCTGTTGTGGTTGCCAGGCTGTGTGTGGCCGCTCTGGGTCTGGACAGTTTCTGTGGCGTCCGTGAAGCTCTGTATGGAGTTTTTGACGGGGACAGGAACGTGGAGGTGCCTTACCTGCTGCAATGCACCATGGGAGACGTGCTCGCAGAGGAGCTCCACCGGG
Source organism: Trachurus trachurus (assembly GCF_905171665.1). Lineage (NCBI taxonomy): Eukaryota > Metazoa > Chordata > Actinopteri > Carangiformes > Carangidae > Trachurus > Trachurus trachurus. Next base: position 29,612,040 of record NC_139898.1, read on the forward strand.
GCCAGAGGCAGGAGGACTACATGACCAACACCTTCCTCACCATGCAGAGGTAGAGAAGAAGAAATCTGACCATAACGCAGAACACAAACAGTCACACACACACACACACTCTGTAACGCCCGTGTTTCTGCGTCCTCCTCCCGCAGGAAGCTGGGCACCGCAGGCCAGAGGATGGGCGGCTCGGCGGCCTTGTGCCACATCCGGCACGACCCCGTGGCTCCCGGCGAGCACGGCGGCTGCTTCACGCTGAAGGCGGCCAACGTGGGCCGGTGCCAGGCCGTCCTGTGCCGGGACGGCAAAGCTATGCAACTCTCCACCACACACACCGTCAAAGAGCAGCCGGAGTACCAGAGGGTCCGGCAGCACAACGCCATCATCACTGAGGTAACGGACGAAAGTAATCTATTACCCAGAAACACTGAACAGTCTGGTCTCATTTTCAAACTCCTTTTTTCTTTTCTATCATTATAAGGGTCAATGACATGGTGCAGTGGTGTAACTGGTATTTTTTTTTTATAAAAATAAAATAAATCTGGACTCAGGCGTGGAATATATGTAATTCACTTTTTGCAATGCACCAACATTTTGAAAAAAAAAGCTGTGTTTTTAGGATATGTCCTGCCCAGTATTACCAAAATGCATTAAAGCAGAAGTAAGCGATCCGGTCGTTTTGGCTAATGCTGCGTTCCAGGCAGGCTTTTGAAAAGAGTGACTGACAGACCCGTGTTTCGGTCCAAACACTCTATGTAAGTGATTGCTGTCAGAAGATATAACTATTTAAGACTTATATTAACACAAAAATATTGCTTACTTCTGCTTTAACATTTAAATATAGAAACACAGCTAAAAAATCTATTTCTATTTAATTTTTTCAGAAGAAAGTATATTTTTTATAAGTACACTTAGGATAAAATATCAGTCTTATATTATACTCAGTCTTACTTTTGTTTAAACAAAAATGGATCAAATGTCATTTCAGATGACATAAAACCAACATAAATACAAAATGTACATTTTAACAACTCTGATGCTTTTAACACAATCTTTAATGATATTTCTGAATTGCTCATCTTGCCAACCCATATTTGTCACTGACCCATAAATTAAATTACCGTATGCAGTTTTTGTTGGATTCCTCAACAGAGTAAATCTGAAGATATTAGATGTTTTTATTATATATTGATATATTTTAGTAACATTGATATATTGTATTCTATTTTCTTGATTTATTTAATAATACATTTAGAGAATATTTTTGATATTATTATTACATTATTATATTATTTTTGACATAGATTATATTACAGCTGCAACCAATAATTGTTTTCATGATTTCTGGACATTTTATAGACTAAGCAATTGTTATATTAAAGAATAAATTAATCACACAAATAATGAACCAATTTATTTATTTACTAATTGTTTTGTGTATAAATTGACTGGAAATAGTGAAACAGTATGTCAGGCTTGATAAAGCCTCAGACATCATTTTAACCAATACAGGAGCTCCACAGGGGACAGTTTTATCTCCTTTTTTATTTTCGCTTTATACAGCTGATTACAGGCATAGTCAGCCATCCTGTCTAATACAAAAGTTTTCAGACGACACTGCACTTGTGGGTCTGCTTAACCATGGCAATGACGTGGCCTATAAAAAAGAGGCACACTCTTTTGCCAAATGGTGTGATACAAATTTTTTACAGCTGAATGTGGGTAAAACAAAAGAGCTAATTATCGATTTTAGAAAGAAAAAAGAGGAGGCTGTCCCAGTGACAATTAATAATCAGATAATAGAAATTGTGGAGTCCTATAAATATCTTGGTGTCCATTTGGACAATAAGCTCAATTGGAAGGAAAACACTGGGGTCCTTGTAAAGAAGGCTCAGTCCAGGCTTTTCTTTCTAAGGAAACTTAGATCCTTTGACATTAGCCCAAGGCTGCTAGGCATTTTCTACCAGGGCATCCTGGCTAGTGTCTTATTTTATGCTGTCCTGTGCTGGGGAGGCAGTATACCTATTGACGACAAGAACAGGATTAATAAAATAATCAAGAGGGCTGGCTCAGTGATTGGTTTTAACCCAGATAAGCTTGAGGTAATAGTGGAGAAGAGAACAAGGACCAAGTTGAAAACAGTCCTTCTCTATGATAACCACCCACTCCACAATATATTTAGGGATCTTAAAAGCTCCTTCAGTGAGCGGTTAGTGATGCCTCGGTGTTCTACTGAACGACTCAGACGCTCCTTTGTTCCTGCAGCAGTCAGATATTTTAACCACAAATAGCGGCTGTCTATTGTTGTTGTTGTTGTTGTTATTGTTGTTGTTTTTTATCTTCTGGAGGTGTATATTTATTTATTTATCCTTGCCTATATTAATATCAATTTAAATCACTTGCTTTGAGCAGCCTACTCTGTTGTATGAAGTATCCAATCATGTTGATAAGTTTTGTGCAATGGTATGGAAATGTTTGTATTGTTTGTTAAGTGATGATTGTGTTTTTATTGCGTGGCAAAGCAGTTTCCCCTTGGGGATCAATAAAGTTTTCTAATCTAATCTAATAAAGTGGCTCAACATCCTCCAGACTCAAAATTATGCCTTTAAACTCCCAACAAGACATTTTTAAATTTTTTTTAAATGATGTCAAGCAAAAAAAAAAAAAAAAAAAAAGGAAGAAAAATAACGGCCCCTCTTTCTCTTTCTTCCTCTTCTTCTTGTTCTGCAGGATAACAAAGTCAGCGGTGTGACCGACTCCACCAGAATTATGGGATATTCCTTCCTGTGCCCGTCTGTGACGCCTCAACCCCACGTCTCCACGGTGACGCTCACGCCGCAGGACGAGTTCTTCCTGCTGGGCAGCCGGGGCCTGTGGGACCTGCTGTCGCCCAGCGAGGCGGTGGAGGCGGTGCGGAACGTGCCGGACGCTCTCGCCGCCGCCAAGAAGCTGGTGACGCTGGCGCAGAGCTACGGCTGCTCCGACAGCCTCAGCGCCGTGGTGGTGCAGCTCAGCGTCACCGAGGACTGCTGCTGCTTCTGCGAGCCGCCGCCGCCGCCGCCCAGCCCCGGCCCGAGCAGCACGCACCATTACTCGACAGGCGAGGGGGGGATCGCGGTGCCGCCGGTCTCCTCGGGAACGGTGAGCGAGCTGAGCAGCGAGTTCAGCACGTCCGAGATGAGCAGCGAGGTCGGCTCCACGGCGTCGTCGGAGGAGCCGCCGCTGCAGGCCGAGCCCATGATGGCGTCGCACCTCAACCTGCCGGGGGGGCGGGCCGGCGGCGGTGGCGGTGGCGCGCGGCGGGCAGCGTGCGGCGGCGGTGGCGGGAGCTTCCAGAGGCAGTTCTCCGGAGCGCTGTCCGACAACGGGCTGGACAGCGAGGACGAGGAGCCGATCGCCGGCGTCTTCTCCAACGGCAGCCGCGTGGAGGTGGAGGCCGACGTCCACTGTCTGCTGCACAAACACGCAAACGCATTCCCCGCTGTCGCTTCACATCACGAGGCAACGACGCAGACACCACCAACGCCCCCGGCCCCTCCCCTCTCCTCCCAGTCCCCCTCCCCCGTCCCCCCCTCGTCTCCGTGCCTCGGCGGTAGCGGCGGTGGTGGCGGCGAGGCTCGGTGTGGGACTCTGGGCCGCAGCAGGGCTCGGGCCAACGGCTCGGTGGCGTGCCAGGGGCGGAGCCAGGACGTCATAGAGGAGGCCGGCGACGCCCCCGTCAGGAAGCAGGGGGGGGGCTACTTCAACGCCCCCGCCCAACCGGACCCCGACGACCAGCTCATCATCCCGCCGGAGCTGGAGGAGGAAGTCCGGCAGATCATCCAGCAGCAGCAGGAGCAGATGCAGCAGCAGACACAACAACAACACAACAACCAGCAAGCACACAGCTACCAGAAACCTGCAGACTACTTCGTCACACCCCTCTAACTAACCCCCACATGCCCCCCCACCAACGCCTCCTTCTCTAGGACGGGGGGCTGTGGAATCAGGACTTCCTGTCCCGACGCCGCTGCGCTCATCTGCATCCATCTGTCCCGCTCCCTCCTGAACACGCTGACGGACCACAGACTGTTTCGTTCTGGGCTTTTTTGTTATTGACTTTATTTTCTACTGTTTAACTCTATGCCCCCTTGAAATGCAATGCAATTTTTTATAACACTTTATGTTGATTCAATCTTCACATGTAAATGAGTTTGACCATATCTTTCTTTCATTTGAAGAAGAAGCACTTTGAATGCTTTGTTATTAGACCTTTTGCAGATGAATTCCTACGTTTCAATGGTACTTTGAGATTTGGACCATTGTGTTTTTGTGTTGTAGCAGACGTTTCCCTCGTTCGTCACGGCTGACGGCCTTACAGTTGTCGGAGTTAGTAAAACTGTTTAACTAACTCCTAGGAGTTTAATACTTTAAAGTGACCTAGTCACTGAGGCGTACTAATATTCTCTGAGAGAAAAGATGATTACTTCAGACGGCTGATATTCCAGGTTTGTGTTCTCGTCGCGGTGGGCGGAGAGGAGGGGGAGGCGTGTGGAGTTCACAGTGCAGAGTGGTGCTGCGGTGGTGAGTGAATGCTGATCATCACGACGGATCCTTCAGTTGTTACCAGCTCAATAAAATGTTCTCAGAACGGCGTTACAGACTTGTTCACGATGGCAAATCGCACAACAGAGCTACTTTTGCTATATAATAAATTAAAGTTTTCAGATAACTACAACGTGGTGTCTTTGACTTCTTCTGGAGGAAACACAGATCTTTATGGTTTATTAGAGTTGCTGCAGGTCCTTAAACTCATATTTTACAGTTTGTGAATTTCACACAAATTACAAAAAAAAACATGTGACTCAGACGATTCTGTGAGATTTTTTGATATTTATTTACTCCACAAACTTCTGCCTCCGTCTTTCTACAGATAGATCCCAAGTCTGGATCTTCTTTTTCTTTTTCAAATATTTCCACAGCCATAAATTTCTATCACTTTCTTCCGTATTATTATTTTGCCATTTATGGAGCCTGAACATTTTGTTGATGAGGAGGCAGAAAATCAATTTAATAACTATTATTAAAAAAATATCGAGAACTATTTTATTTTTCTGGTTGTTTGGACTGTTAGTCAGACAAAAAAATAAGCAGTATGACAGATTGCACAGTCACATTGACCTTCCAAATGATTAATCTAAGGTTAGAAATGATTCACTTTTTGATGGCTTTCTCCACAAATTATTGATTGTTTGACATAAAATGTTCCACAATGGTGGAAAACAATCATCAATCAAAAGTTTTTGTGTCCGATCGACCACCCAAAGCCCCAAAATCAAGTCATCAACTCGTCATTTCAGCTGTAGATTAATCAAAAAAGAAAATAACTAGTTGCAGCCTTTCCCCTTTCAATGTTTTTAAAATTTAGGTGAAGTGACCCTTTAAAAAAAACAACTAAATGTACAAAGTTCAGAGCTGCACAACAACAAAAAAACAACAAGCGTCAAACTTAGATTTCTCCCATCTTATGTCACGTTGTCGTGTTTGTGCTGCTGCGACACAATCGCCACATTGTGCGTCGATGTGAAATGGTAAAATTAGAACTCGGGTAATTACCTCACTCTGGAGAATGTCTTTTGTTGGTAATTAAGTCTTGACAGTTACATCACTGCTGCCGTGTCCTTTTGTGTATGTGTGGTCCATTGTGCGAGAGGGGACACAGCAGCAGCAGCAGCAGCGATGTCATGTTTGGCAGGAAGCTGTGTTTTGGGGAGGGGGGAGTGGGAGCTGCACGGAGCTCTGAGGCCCTCTGTCGGCCGCTTCATCATCATCACAGACACACTGGTGTTGAATGGAGTCACATTTAATTGGAGTAGATAAAAAAAAACCTTCACAACAAGTTACATAGCTGAGTTGCACTATTAAAAAAAACAAAAAAACATTAAATCATAGTAGCAGACAAGTTACAAACATTTAAATCCCTGTCTGAGTGCAGAGTCTAATCCCACAGGACTGGCTGTATCACACAACACAAGCACTTAATCTGGTTCGGTTCCCCCTGCACCACTGTGAACAGCGCTCGTTCCAGACGACAACACGATGAGATCAAACCGTGACACTGTCGGGAGCGTTAGATCACCACTACAGCAGCTGCAAGAAGCGATGCTCAGTGAGATCAAACATAAACAACCTGATTATAAAAGCAAAAATCTGTGTGAGTGAGTGGATTATTTCTCTGATAAAAAACAACAACAGTGGTTATAGTATGTTTTCATCTCATTAAGCTTTAAAATGAACAGTGAGGACGGAAGAAAACTTACTAAAATATCTATAGGCAGCTCTGACCCTCAGTCATTGAAGTGTCAGTGGTGTAAACTTTTAACTGTAGGAACAAGTCTTGGTTTGATCGAAGAACAGCGGACAGAGACACGTGGGTTACGTAACTTTCTGACATTCCTGTCGATCCACAGAGAGGAAGGAGCGGCGGCTGCTGCTGCTGCTGTGACCACAGCTGGAGCTGGTTATATCTGTGGCGAAGCCTGAGATCGTGGACACGAGCTGCAGCTGCTCCCACGGCTTTTTTTTTTTTTTTTTTACTGTGAGTAAAGCTGCGACTGTCGCTTCTCTGGGTTGGACTGTCAATGCACAGCACACACATACAGTCTCTGCATATTGTCAGTGTTTTAAATCATTATAAATAATATGTCACAGCAGCAGACTGTCACAGCACAGTGAGTATTTACTATTGTTTTACCTTCACTAGTTAATTTATTAACTGTTATGAAACAAAAAAACAGGGGGTTTTAATACCCTATATAATCTATACATACTGTGTTGAACCTTTTTCTATGGATCAGAGGGAATTCAAAATGTTCTGCAGGGGAATGGACATTTAAAAACATTGAGAGATTAAAAAAATAAAATAAAATAAAAATCACAGTGATTTCTCAGAGACTCTGTGGAGAGCAACAGCTAAAATATCTCATCATAAGCACAGCTCTTTTGTCCACAGTGAGCACCTGTAGTGATACAGGAAGTATTTCCAGTGAGCAGGTGGTCAGTAGTTTGTGCAGAAAAAACAGATTTGAGCTTAATGGGAAAGTTCAGCATTTTGGCAAACTGGCCCATTGCCATAATCCCTATAGTTTTAGCAGTAGGTTCGTTACCTTTAATTGTCGGTGCAAGCTATTTTTAGAACGGCAGAGCAGAGCCGCGAGCTGCTCAGAGCTACGCTACGGAGGCTCATGGGATTTCTTGGTTTCCCTCATCAAACTCATCAAATACACAATCCAACAACTCCACAACGCTCTGGTGGACAAGTTGTGACCTGCACATTCACCACCCTATGAGATAATAACAGAACGTTGCCAGACAGAGTTGTTTTCGAGGTAAATGCAGAGACTGCTTGCTGAAAAACTGCCCCTGACCGGAACGCGTATCAGCAATTTTGCATGAATTTACCTCAAAAACAACTCTGTCTTGTCTCTGTCTTCTTTCACCACGCTATGAGATAATAACAGAATGTTATGACACGGAGTTGTTTTAGAGGTAAATTCATGCAAAACCGCTGATGCGTGCTGTGTTGTGCTTTTTCAGGAAGCAGTCTCTGTATTTACCTTGAAAACAGCTCAGTTTCGTAATGTTCCATTATTATCTCATAGCGTGGTGAATGTGCAGGTCACAGCTTGCCCACAGGAGCATTTTGGAGTTGTTGGATTGTGTATTTGATGAGTTTGATGAGGGAAACCAAGAAATCTCATTAGCCTCCATAGCGTAGCTCTGAGCAGCTCGCCGCTCTGCTCCGCCGTTCTAAAAATAGCTTGCACCGACAATTTAAAGGTAACGAACCTACTGCTATGACTATAGCGATTATGGCAATGGGCCAGTTTGCCAAAATGCTGAACTATCCCTTTAATAATTCAGGCTCCACACATCCTGGTCACACGTTGGTGGTCTCGGCCCTCAGCGGCGCCCTCTGTGGTTGGTGGCCCCGCGGCTGCCTGTCCGCCTCTCTGCGTTTGAGCTCCTGCAGGTAGCTCCGCACCCGGCGGACGGTCTGCACGGTGAGCACGGTGCCGGCCGTGTACAGGATGGCCGTGATGAGGCCGAACAGCGCCACGGCCGCGTCGCCGCCGCTCACCTCGCAGTTCAACCAGGTGTAGCCGTTGCGCGCGTAGAGTCTCTCCCGCTGTATGCAAACATCCGTGGAGTTGACCTTCATGATGAAGTACAGGTAGAGGCCCACGGCCACCACGTAGCCCACCGCGCCCACCGCCTGGAACACCAGCGCCCCCACCAGGAGCTTCCTCGACATCAGGTGGGGCGGTTTGGTCCCGGCGACCACGAACAGCAGCGACACCACGCCGAAGGTCAGGCAGAAGGCCACGCCGCCGTAGACGCCCGGCGCCCTCAGCTGGCTGTAGTGCATGTCCAGGTCTCGGGCCTGCTGCAGCTCGGTGCCCTGCAGGTTGAACTGGGAGTTGATGTTGAAGCCGCCCAGCCCGGCTCTGGACGACAGACCCGACGACACCATGTGGGCCGCCACCACGCAGATCAGGGTCAGGGCGTTGGTCAGGACGGAACAGATCAGCACGATGCCTGGGAACAGAGGGAATGACATTTTAAATCCTACTGAGGAATCAGCCAAAATAAATCCAATTATAGGGATAGTTCAACATTTTGGCAAATTGGCCCATTGCCATAATCCCTATAGTCATAGCAGTAGGTCAGTTACCTTTAATTGTCGGTGCAAGCTATTTTTAGAACGGCGGAGCAGAGCCATGAGCTGCTCAGAGCTACGCTACGGAGGCTCATGGGATTTCTTGGTTTCCATGAAATAAAAGAAAAAATCCGCACACCATAGGAGCTCCCTTCAGAGGATTTAATAGCGTGACGTTTCGAGCAACAATGCTCTTTTTCAATCTGCTCCGCCGTTCTAAAAATAGCTTGCACCGACAATTAAAGGTAATGAACCTACTGCTATGACTATAGGGATTATGGCAACGGGCCAATTTGCCAAAATGTTGAACTATCCCTTTAATCACTATTAATAGTAGTATAATCTGTCTACATGATCAAAAACTACTTATCAGGAATCAGTCAAGTCAACTACAGGTGCATCTCAATAAATTAAAATATCATGGAAAAGTTCATTTATGCCAGTAATTCAATTCAAAAAGTGAAACTAACACATTATATAGATCCATTACACACAGAATGAAACATTCTTCATTTATTTAATTTATTTTAATTATGCCTTACATTTAATGAAGACCCTAAATTCAGTATCTCAAAAAAAGAAGAATATTTCAAAAGACCAATTTTTAAAAAAAAGTCTTTAAAAAAAAGACAACGGTAAAAAATTAAAAGATCAAAGGTGAGGTTGTCCCAGCAGCAGCAGCACAATGGTGTATTGCATTTGAAAATAGCCAAATACTATACAACAAATACTGAAAAAAAAAAGTGAGGACAAATTTCCCTTCTCTGAAGTTTTAAAGCAGATATCAGCTTCACGGCCGTTTCGGCTAATGCTGCGTTCAAGGCAGGCTTTTGAAACCGTAAGTTACAGCTTCAAGTCACAACTACGACTTGGTAGCGTTCCAGGTAACCCGTAGCTCGTGTTTTTACCATCCTGTTGTCTGTGAAAGTTCCCTATAACGGCCACTCGTAACTTCCGACCCCTGAACTCGTACCAGATCGAACTGGTATGACTTCACAGGAAGGAAAAACACAAAGTACGAGTTTCTTTGAACGCACCATGAGTTAGCAGCCCCCGCCCTTGTCAGGCATCAATTGGTCCTCGTGCTACGTCACCACATTCACGCGCATCCCTTGGCTGCACACACAGCCCTTCATGCCGTTCTCTCTCCTCATTGGATAACACTTGTATCCCACAAGGAAAATTTTCTCCTCGGGTTACAGCAGAGCAGAGTGACGGAGAGACTCGTGTTTAGGCTGAAATACTTCATGTAAGTGATTGCTGACGGAAAATAGGACTATTTAGGAATTATATTAACAAAAACATTCCACTGATATCTGCTTTAAACACCAAATTGATTAATCATGAAAATAATGAGCAGGTTAATCCAAAGTGAAAACAATAATTATTTACAGTCTTACATTTCACTGTGTACAATTTTTTTGTTGTTGTTGTAAAGCCTCCAACCCTCCAAATGCCATCAATCTGGACAAACTTGCAAGATTTAGCTTCTCTGATTGTTTACCTATAAAGTTATACTATACTTATCTTATTTGATCACTTGGAAAACAGTGAGCCGATCAGAAGAGAGGCTCCAAAACATTAGCTTAACGTCTTAAAGGCCCCATGGCATGAAAAATGTGATTTTGGTTATTTTTTCATGCTTGGGGAGGTCTCTGGGTCACGTATATACTGTCCCATGCATCAAACTGGTCATAAACAGAGAAACGCACACCGCCCATTTGTAGGAACATTCTATTTGAGACGAGCAGATAGCACTTCCTCCTTTCTGTGATGTCACACACAAGGTAACTCCGCCCACCGTGACCAGTTGTTATTTTTCAATTTCTATGAATGCAGCTTAGGTTTCAGTTACTTGCCTGTGATTGGCCCGACCACATGCCACTCTAAAACAGTCAGCCAATCAGAGGAGAGGTTCTCATTCTCTCTTCTGATTGGCCAAATGACCTGTGCCTGTTAGAACTCCAGAAAGAGGCAACAGAAAGGGGCAATATAGACGATATTAAGCAGATCACAGGTACTCAAAACCAATGATACATCTTGTTAGGGATATCAGCAGATAAATAAACCCAGAGAAAAGTGCACAGCATGGGGCCTTTAAATACATAACTCTTTTCTCTGAGGCAATATCCTTCCCTTCACTAGAGGATTAGCTATTTTTTCAAAAAGAAATCTGACACTCATCAAGAGAATGTCATTAGACTCAAGTGTCAGGCTGTTGGCCTTCACCCTCATCGACAGGTCACATGACTCAGGTCTAAACTCTGAAGAAAGACATGAAGCACAAAACCGGTCCGTCCAGTTCTGAGAGGAGGAACTGCACTGAAACCAGAGTCAGTCCTCTGACGTCACGACTCCAAGCCCTCGGCTGAGCTTTCACTTTACTCGGCCCATGTATTCCCACTGTGATGCTGACTTACCTCTCCTAGAGCAGACGTTGGTGCACTTGGAGTCATGATGCTCCGCTCTCGGGACATCCCGCTCCCGTTCTCGTTCCCTTTCCCGCACACGTTTGGGAGGGGGGTCTGCCTCTCTGGGGTAGTACGGGGGTCGAGAGGACGACCTTTGAGACATAAAAATATCAACAGCAGCCGTTGAGAAACATTTCTATATTTTATTCTACCATCATTTGACTGACTTTTGTTTTATTTGATGCAATATTTTTCATTGAACAATCTAAGCAGTTGGCAGAAGAACTCCTTTCTAGAAAATAATGATTTGCTTTATGCATTTTGTAAACTCACAATAAGTGTTTTGCATAAACATTTTTGACCTGTGCAGTAGCATAAGTGTGGCTGTCAAAAAGATGTAGTGGCGCATCTTACAATAATTGTCTCTGGGATATAATAATGTATAATAGCCTACTTCCTCCTTTAAAAACAAGAATTTACAAAGTGCTTGGATATAAAAGCATAAATATATACAAACAATAACAGAAGAACCCAACAATGGTGACATAAAACCATAGAACGTCTCTGATAAAACCCATGAAAACCCAAGAAAGCAACATACTTTGATACCAGAAAAACCACATTAAGATTAGTTAAATGGGACAGAAATTATAAAAGAAGATACTATGAGTGAGATATAATGAGATAAGAATATTGATAAAAGTTTTTTTTTAAAGAAGAAGAAAAAATACATTTATACAATAGCCTATAAGAGAAGGAGTAAAAATAAAAAAAAAAAGGAAATGAAAACATTAATGGCAGCAAATCAAGAAAGTATGGATCAATACAAGAAAGTAAGGATCAATAAAACAGGGAATAAAAGATGATAGAAAGTCAGCAAGACGATGATGAAGATGAAGATGAAGTAAAAAGTAGATTATACATCTAAAGAAAAGCAAAACAACATCAAACTCTATCTGAGATAATGTAGCCTACACTGCTCACCTGTCCGGTGAAGACCGCCTGTCATCACGGGAGTCCCGGTCCCGGTCCCGGTAGTGGTCGTGGTCTCCGTTTCTTTCCCCCCGGTCCCGGTGTCCCCGGTTTGAACGGGGCGGATGGCTCATTACTGCGGGACCGAGAGCGACACTCACGTTAGGAAAGGAAGGACACACAACAAACACACAAACAACCTTTGAACTGCACCGAAACTCTCCGTTACCGAGCAGGAAAGAAACCCGCCGCCACTCAGACGTTTTTCAGTCATATCAACGACGTATGTAAGTTTTATTCTACCGTTGACGCAATTTACGTCAAGACGGCCCCCAAAAACGGAAAGTTCACACGCTTTGCTGTAAAAACGAAGTTTCAAACCAGCAATAACAACAAGCAACAGCAACAGCCACACTTTATGGCATAATCGATACATTTATTGGTTTAATTGGATGAGGAAAAAACAGAATGATCAATTTAACCGTAAACTATGAAAATCAAACTTACTGTGAAGTGAAGTGGATGAACGCGCTCAATAGTCAAACTAGATCTCCATTATTTAATCCTTAAATCAACCCTCCCGTGTTGCTCAGGTAGAAACCGACGGCCCCGCCCTACCTGCTGAAGGAAGGAAGGAAGGGGAGGCGGAAAAGGAACTACAGGTAAGTCCAGGTATGTGGTGGGAAGGTGCTGTGTGTGGTCACAGCTGCTGCAGAGCTTTGGACTAAGGTTTTTGTTTTGTTTTTTGTTTTGTCTGGATGAAGTTCAAGTGATTACCAGCTCGTCTGAATCAGCCGCTTTGTGTTGTCTGTCCCAACCAACCGAGGAGCCAAAGAAGCCTCTGTTTATACTCTGTGTTTTAGGGGGTGTTGGCCTTTTAACATCAGCAGCAGCAGCAGCAGCAGTAGTGGTGGTGGTGGCCCAGAGAGGAATGCTGCTGCTATTTATCACAGATTTACATGGGGTTCCCTGAAGGGCTCTGTTGTGTTCCCAGCGATTTATCACCGTCTGCTCTGCTTGGAATTAACTAGTCCCGACCCACTCATGCCATGCCAAGTTGTAGGCTACAGTATGTAGGCAGTTTACACTGTTTGTGGCTCAGGAATTCACAATTTCTAAGTCATTCAGGCATGCAGCAAACCATCAGCTCCTGCCATCACTCGATTGATTGATTGATTGATTGATTGATTATTCAGTCATAAATAAAAGAAACAAATCAAATGGTTATTCTTTGAGGAAAAATGTCATTAGGCTATAACATCGTCCATTATCACTATCAGTGATATAATAGCAGAAATGTTGTTGTTGTAGTGAAAATGGGCGGGCTCGTGAAGACGCGAATTTACACAAAGTCAAAACGAGCGATGAATCGCATTTCTCGCGTATCTCGCGTTTGGTCGCGCGTAAACTCGAGCGAAAAAAAAGCGTTCCTCGTGCGGGTCTTCCCGCCAAGCGTTCCCCCCGCCAAGCGTTCCCCTTGCGGGTCTTCCCGCCAAGAGTGGTACACTGTAACCTATTTTCATAGGCACACCAGCCTCGCTTTCAATAAAACACACACTCGCATTCCATAATTGCGATTAGTGAAATATATGAAAACAATAAAATACAATTTAAAAATGAGAGAAAAAAAATCCAAATTCTTCGACATATTTAAACTTAAAAAAAAGAAAGAAAAAGTAACGCAATAGTTACTTTCCCTGGTAACTAGTTACTATTATAGTGAAGTAGTGGAGTTACTAACTCAGTTACTTTTTGGGAGAAGTAGGCTAATTAGTAACTATAACTAATTACTTTTTAAAAGTAACGTTCCCAACACTGATCACTATCATTATTAATAAATATAGTACATTAAGAAGTATCACGGAAAAGACAATTGTTTGTTTTCTTTTTCTTTCTTTTTTATCTTTACTTGTTCCAGTCTATGTTCCAACCATGACCATGACTTTTCCCAAATAATAAACATACCAAAACACAATATTTTCTTATTCCATGGTCGGAAAAGGGCAGGGAGATATACATCTTACATAGCCTGCGCCTCACTGAATACCTACTTGTACTGAAATAATCTGTCAGTCGTTGACAATTAAAAAAGGAGAAGAATTATTATCGATAAACAAGTTTGTAATGAATTTCCACCCTGCGAGACAAGACTGAGGGCGCGATGATTGGACAGCAACTATGAGAAGCGTCATCCGGAAGCGCCGAGTTTCGTCTCGTCGCTGGTCGATGACGCAGAAGCTCGACTGTAAACAACATGGAGGAGAAAGAGGCGTTGAAGAGGCAAATTGAACTTCTTCAGAGTGAGTCTGCTTTTTGTGAATGTCGACAGTTGTGTGAACAGTGAGCGGGTTAAAGACAAGAAAACGCCGGTGGTGTTTCCGGTGGCTGCTACGGCCTGAGCTTTGTTAATATTTGAAAAAAAACGGGGAAAAAAACCGACCGGTAGCCGTCAGTTTTTTTTCTCCCCGTGTCAGAACAACCGTTACTCAAACGTTACTCATTTATCTAAAAATAAACACCTGTCTGCCCTTTATAATACAGGATATTAAACCAGTACTCGTATGTGTTGAGGAGCAGGGCGTTGGTTAATTATGCTAAGCTAAGCTAAGCTAAGCTACCAGTGACAGGCTCATACTTTATATAACCAACCAGCTGCTGGTTCAGCATGTGAGAGTAACTAATTACAGAGACATATATATATAGTGCATCGTGTTTTATCATATTTGCCCGAGGAGATGAGGCGTGACGTCTTTTAAATCACTTCTTAAAACCCACTTTTATTTTACAGACTTGCTTTTATGTGATGTCATCTTCTTTTTTTTAAATTAATCATCATCTTCTTATTGTTTTCCCTTCGTTTCATATCATAGGAAATCATTCCCGTACTCTTAACTTACCCCCTGAGTTAAGTCACTGTCACTGCCCCTCCACTATTGCCTCATTTTATCTCACAGTTTTATTTTAAAGACACTCTTAGTTTTACTTTTATGTCTTCTTCTATTTTAACTCTTTTATCCCATCTTTTCTCATCTTATCAGGGCTCCAGACTCCCCCTAAATGCAGGCAATTTGCCCCTTAAATTTAAGACAGTGCAAGTAAACTGTTCATCTACTGAATCTGTCATTACAGGTGGCAGGCCAATGTGTGTGGGGATCATAAATGAAAAGGAAATGTGAATATTTGCTTTTCAAGTCCATTTACAGTATGTGACCTTAATTTTTTTGTGTTCCTAGTAAAAAATGTTAGTCTGGAGCCCTGCTTATCGTATCTCATCTCATCTCATCTCATCTCTGTTTATCATATACACCCACCCCCTTTTTATTTATTTTATCTAATTAACTGCATCCTTCATTTTAATGTGAGTCCTTCTGGTCTCAATTTGTTTTTAGGGTTTTTCTTGTATTGCCTGTGTTGCTGTAATGTTTGGGCGGTCCATCTTCTATGGCTTGTGACATTTGTATGTGACTTGTCTTCTGTGGTCTTTATATGTTGCTTTTGTCAAGCACTTTGTAAACTTGTGTTTTTAAAGGTGCTATAAATTATTATTATTATCATATCATATCTGCTTGACTTTGATGTTGTTATATCTCACAAGTCTCATGCTGTGAGTGGTGATTACTACGATCAACCAATGAACATATTAAAATGATTTACATGTTCATGCTATTTATCAGTTTCCAAGTGATTGACACTCCCAATTTTTAAATTCACAGATCTCATCAACAAACACAAGAGAGTCCATGGAGATACACCGATTGAAAGAACTGAGCAAAGGCATCTCGAAGCTCCCGCAGTGGCCAGAGGACGAGGACGAGGCCGAGGCCACAGCACGTCTGCCATCCATCATGACAGCTCCGGAGGGAGGCCTTATGATCCTCAGACCCATGGAAGTTGGAGGAAAACGTACTCTCTGAGCAACAAGAACCCCCAAACCTCCTCTGGACATCACCCGGCTTCGACCTCCTCCTCCTCTGTGGATCACCCAAGTTCCCATCCTGTCTCTCAGAGCATCTCACTGCCCGGCCACAGCAGAGGAGAGGCGAGCCATGCTGCCGGATCTGTGGCTTTATCATCGGGGATTGTTCAACAGAAGAAAGAGGGACATGCAGGCAGCAGCGTCAGCAGGACAGGGGAAGATGCAATAAAGAAAACATCCACAGATGCTCTGAGCAAATCAGATAAAGGTGCAGCCGTGTCTCAGCATCAACATGGAAAAGGAAGCTCAAGCTCAGCAGCCACCAGCTCACAACATGAAACACAACACACACTGACTCCAGGAAAGACGACGGTCAGTAATGTCTCACAAGTGCCTTCTTCACCCAAGACCAATACCGCAACCCGTACTGTGACTGACGCAACCACATTACCACTCTCTGCTCAGTTCAAGGTAGCGAAACCACCCTCCCTCGGCCCCGCGTCAGCCCAACACAGCACATCGTATTTGAAAAAATCCAAGTTCACTTGGATAAAGAGCCAGAATGTGGGAGAAGTCGGGTCCAAACAAAGCAGCTCAACGTCTTTGCCCACAGAGAAACCTTCTGCTGTTTCCCCAGCGTCGGTCTCAAAGGCTGGAGTTTCCAGTGGAAGCGCCGCCCCTCTCACTGTCAGTAAACGAACCCCTGCAAAGAAGTTACCCCGAAAGCTCAGTCCGGGGACGTCTGCCCCAAAGACCTCCAAGTACAAGTGGGTGTCCTCCTCCACTGGAGCCCCCGCGAAGGCGTCTCGTAAACCGCCGTCACCCAGAGCCCTGACTGCGGCTCAGAGAGAGGCCACCAAAAAACTGAAAGCATCCTTTTCTCCTTCTGCTAAGATAAGAAAAGCAACCAGCCCCTCACCCAGCAGCCGCTACCGCTGGAAGGCCGGGGGGCCGAGCACATCTGGAGCCGCCACAGCTGGGGCAGCAGTGACACGCCGGAGATCTGCCTTCCACTGGACCGCGGAGAAAAGCAACAAAGGGGCGAGAGGAGGAGGAGGAGGAGTTTCCCCGTCTCTGCCACCCTGCTCCCCCGGCGGGTTCAAACTCCGCAGCAGGATGAAGATCATCAGGAAGTCTGCCAACAGGTAAATAACGGAAACATGATCCGGTTTATTTCTGCTTCTCCAAATATGTTTGTTTCATTCATTTAGTTTTTTAGTGTAACCATCTTTTCATTTCATTAATTGTTTATTTGACAAGGACAGTGCACATTAATGAACAATTTGTGACGCGCACATCACGTCATGTAAATATGCCGGATTTAGCTCAGAGCTAATTTCCATCCATAGTCCTCACATTTAAAGACGGACAGACATACCATACAAAAAGATAACAGTCGGAAGCTACCTGCGTAAGTATGAAAAAAACATAGCATAAGCAGCAGTTACAACAATAAGAAAACAGCTAGCAGCCTGCATAAATATAAGAGAGGACAGAGTACTAGCAGCATTTATATCAGTAAAAAATAAGAAATAATAAAACAGATAACAATGCCATGCAGCGCATTGCAAAAACAGAATATTAGCAGCAGATTCACAATAAAATTACAATACAGAATAAGATACGGTAAGAAATAAGGGCTACAGTAGTACAGTAATAAACTGCTAGTCAATATTTCATTCAGATTTGGTGAGACAGTAACCATTCTTTAAGCTGTTAGTGTTTTTTGAATGCATTAAAAGTAGGACTGTCTCTAATCGGGGTTGGGAGACTATTCCAACATGCCAGAAGGGGGCAGCAGATATATATTTATGTGTCCTTGTTCATGCACTGACGTTTATTTCTCTCGGCAACACTTTGATTAATAGTAACCTCCAGCGTCTCTGTGTTGTGTCCACAGTGGAGGAGGGTCAGAGAGGGGGGGCAGCCCGTCAGCACTGAGGTCCTCCCCGCGGGGCCGGATGCTCACCTCCACCAGGAGTCCCGCAGGAGTTCGGAGGACGCCCTCCAGGGAGCTCGTGTCTTTTGGGAGACACAAGTTGAGGCGACTCTCTCCCACTTCATCAAGGACAAGTGAGTAACATGTTCACCACAGCACAAGACCGTTGTTGTTTGTTTGGTTTGGTCCCATTCAGTTGCATTAGGAGCGTTTTTTTCTGCACATGCACTCGACATTGCCGACTCATTTGTGGAAAATAACATTATTAAGAGGTGAGGAGGCACTCCGGATACGCAAATACACATACTAAAGCATTGAAAAAGTGAGTTTTGCATAATATGTCCCCTTTAATATAAGTCTTAAATAGTTATATCTTCCGACAGCAATCACTTATATAGAGTGTCTGGTCCGAAACACGGGTCTGTCAGTCACTCTGCTCTGCTGTAAGCCGAGGAGAAAACTTTCCTTGTATCCTACAACCTTTATCCAATGAGGAGAGAGAACGGCATAAAGGAGCGGTCCTCTCTGTGTGTGCAGCCAAGGGATGCATGTGAATGTGGTGACGTAGGGACGAGGGCGGGGACTGCTAACTCCATCGGCTGACAAGAAGTTAGCCAAAACCACCGGATCGCTTACTTCTGCTTTAATATGAAATGCTAAAACTTTTTGGTTTATTTGCTTCATCTTTTTTTGATTTTCCTTCTCCCCTCCCCCCCTTAGAAGCTTGTGAATATCAGCACCCACACAGTCAGATAGCATAGCAGCTTAAGTTTCCAGACAGGCTCTAATCTAAATCTCACCCACTGTGTCATTAGTAAGAACTTCAGTCCACAGCCTGATGGTGGAGCTGTGACAACTTGTTTCACAGTTTGGGT
Source organism: Trachurus trachurus (assembly GCF_905171665.1). Lineage (NCBI taxonomy): Eukaryota > Metazoa > Chordata > Actinopteri > Carangiformes > Carangidae > Trachurus > Trachurus trachurus. Next base: position 29,630,842 of record NC_139898.1, read on the forward strand.
AACTAACAACGCTCAGGAACCTGACATCCCCCCACACAGTCCTCATGCTCTGTTGCATCTACTCACGTTTCACTAAAGTGGCCTCATACGATTCTTTTGAATTTCCTCGGCTGCATTTTAGTCCAAAAAGTTGTAGAATTTAACTTTAGTTTGATCTCTGGGGTCACTCAAGTTCTTCCAAAGCTCAGTGAACCTGTTTCTCACATTCCCACTTTGTTCGTCTCTTCCTTAGAGACAAAAGGGAGACAAAGACTTATTGATTAATAGCGTCGTACTGTAGTGCTAATACCTAAGAGCTCCATCCAGTAAACTGGCCTCTATTTTCCATTTTATCTCACGGATCAGATTACTGTGACCTTAAATTTCCTTGCTAGAAATATTTCTGTGCAGCTTCTCTTTTCTTGTATCTATTCGTCTTCCTGTGATCACAGAGGACCTCACACACTGAGTTCTAACATTATGAAACACATCAAACTTCTAAAGGAGAAACTCTTGCGCTTTTCATTTTATCACTGCATCTTCTAGGAAACGTACACCTGATCCTCCATTTACTCTGTTTTTTTCTGTTCATTCAGTGTTTTTTTTAGTTGATTCGTGTTGCTTTTTATTCTGACTCCACACCTCCTCTCTCCAGTGTTTGTGGTATTTCTACACCAGCTGTGCTCAGGTGTGTCCTGACTGCTGTGGTCTCCAGTTTTCTGCAGTTAGAGGAAATCTGTATTTATGTTGTGTATTAATGCAGCAGGTGAGACAAGCTGAGGTTCTGGAGTGAGCTGAAACGGATAATTGCGTTTCACTATGAGAAAGCAAAGTTAACAGAATTTCTTAGTGACTTTACTCTTAATATTTTTTTGTTTTCAATGTCCTCTTGACTGTGTTTTCACCTGCGATCATTTCAAGTTCCTCAGTCAGTCTCAGTTTGGCTTCTGCATTGAATTGAATTTAATTTTATTCATGTGTCTTACACCAGTTAGGGTGCCCAGCCTATAAGGGCTTACAAGACATAGATTTCACACTAGTAGCCAGCAGACATAATCAGCAGAGTCTAAACAAAACCAAACCATCTACTGTACATTTCAAATAGAATTCACACAAATAATTCATTCTTTCTTAATTTCCAATCCATTTTTTAAATGAAAGTAGCTATAGTAAATACCTCTAAAACCACTCCAACCTAACCTCATCAATCATCAGTCTGGAACAACTCAGGCTTCACACTCTGCATTTTCCTGGCTTCATCATATAACGGACGATGAAACAAGAAATTAAGTTAATTCATCCTCAATCACATTTAGACTGCATACAGTACAGAGTCTGTATGTATGCTGCATGTTAAGTCAACAGTGTAAAACAACAGCACACTCACAGTAAACTCACTATTTTACATATTTTTTACTTTTGACAAAGTCTGCATGTCATTGGCCCGTCAGTCTGACAGCAGCTGTTCCAGCGGCCTCCAGTAGAGGGCAGCAGCTCACACGTGTGTCCTCCTTGTAGGGGCTTTGTGTTGCCGGCTGTCACTGGAGAGGCAAACACACGGGCTATAAGAGGAGGAGGGGGGGGGGGGGGGGGGGGGGGTTAATTGATTGCCCAATTCAGCCGTGATGGCGAACAAGTGCCGATAGCGGGTAATTTGCAGAGGTGGAGGCAGGCAGCAACACCGCTATCAAGCCCTGGCACCGCTCTCCCTCCAGTAGATAAAAAGGAGCTAATGCATAATTATCCTTTTGCAAATTGGATTGTTTTAACGAACTGTAGAATATAGGCCTAACCTGATGGAAAGCAATCATTGTTTTTACAGCCCCACCTCCTCACTCCCCCCCTCCTCTCTCCCCCCTCCTCCTCTTCCCTCCCTCCACTTGCCCCTCCAACCCCTCCGGTCATTGTGCGTGTACCCTACACGCCTCATGCCCATCTTGGTGTAATCTCCCATACTCAATGGAGTCAGAAGACATTAGAGAAGCCATCACTATTAACATTAGGCTTTATTCGTCCCCATGGTTTAGCGTCTATCGGTTTGCTTCTCTTTTTCTGGTTCTCTAACTTTTCTTGTGTCCTTTCTTGCACCTTCTGCAGCCTCTTCCTCCTCTTCATCATCTCCTCCCTGCTCTTTTCTGTTTTAATCTTGTCCGGGGAACCTGACCAGTCTATTCTACTGTAGGAACACACGCGTCTCTAATTAAAGATGTGGATACAGAATCGGAGACACGGGAGGAGAGGTGGAGCTGGGGGTGAGTGCAGAGGAAGATGGAGTGAGGAAAGCTGCTCGCAAGCCGTCTGTGCCTGTGATAAGAGCTGCTAATAAACAGCAAATTGAATTACTAATGATGGGAAGCACAGTCCCTATAGATGAGCCCGTTAAAAAGCAACCTTATGACCACTCACACACGCATGATAATACACTCGCAAACAATGTTTCTTAATTTCCCTCCTCAATGACCGGCTTTAGCCTCGGCTCTTCACGTTATGGGGCCGGGCGTTTTCCGAGGTGCTCGGTTTATCTGCGGTTTAATTTAAAGAGGGCATAAACCTAAGTAAGCAGTTAAAGCAGTAATGAATCAGGAGCTGTGTGTGTGTGTGTGTGTGTGTGTGTGTGTGTATGTATGTATATATCTATCTATATGTGTGTGTGTGTGTGCTTGCATGCACCGGAGACAGCCATGTAGCCCAGATAATCTAATAAAGCAGATAAATGTCAGGAGCGGACAGAACACAGGGAGGAAGAGTGCTGAGCCGAGCGGCTTCGGGCCCCATGTGACAGGCTCCCGGAGCCTTTTAGGTCTCTATCTCACTCCGCTTTCTTTTTCCTCCCTCACCATCTCCCATCCACTCTTCTTCTTTTTTTTTTTTTCTCTTTCCCTCTCCGGAGCTGTCTTCACCGCTCCGCTAATATTCCCTGTGACTTTATTTAAGCCCAGTGTTGTATATCACTGTGCAGACTGCAGAGGGTTTTTTTTTTTCTGTAGCGTCTCACTTCAGACCCAACTCTGGTATAAAGTCATGGAAACGAATGAAGCTGATTTTTCTGGGTTCATATTTTATTTAAAAAACAGAATGGATAATACATCTTTGTTTAAAACATGTTACTATTTAGTAATACATTATTATTTAATAATTAATTTAATAAATATCTTGGGCCAGTTGTGATTATTTCCACTATCGGTTGATTCTCTGATAAAGGTAAAAGTAAAGATAAGGGTACAAATGTCTTCACTTGGTTAATTTGAAACCCAAACATTTAGTTCAGTGCCTTTTTCTTGTCTTTGAACAGTGTACAATGGAATTACAGTGGAAGTCAGTGAGCAGAACTATAACCAGTAACAAAAACAGAGAAGGGAAAGCATTATGATCTGTAAAGATGAATAAAAACAAGCAAGAAATAGTATAAAAACTCAGTTATTAGTGCACATGATGGTGATGATCAGACTGACATGCAGCAGTTATGTGTTCTAGTGGCTCTTGGATAAAAACTTGCCAGGATGTTTTGAGGTGTGAGTTGTTTAATAACCTGCCAGTGCCTCTCGTCCCAGAGGGCGGCTGGGTGAAGAGGTGCTGACCTGAGTGAGACCGGGCTCTGATGTCGGTATCTCCCCGATGGAGACACCAGCTCCTGTGACTGTGTGTCAGTGATTTGTTGTTCCAGTTTCCAGGGTCTCTCTTTGAGGAGCTCTCCTGTCTGTTGGCAAACCACACGTGACCAGAGTTTCCCACTAGAGAGAGAGAGTCTGTGTGTGTGTACCTGGACATACAAAGCAGGGTCAGTTTACTATCAATCATCAGGAAAATCCTCATATCTGGTTGTTGTTACTTTGAGGCTGACCCCGCCCCATCGGAAAAGTTGGCAAGTTGCTCAAAACAGCGATATCGCAGCCGTGTAGAGAAAAAAAAAACTGACAGCGAGTGAGTGTCACGACTTCCTGTATGTGGCCCTTCAAATTAAAAGCCCTTCAACCTTTCACATGGTTCAGTCATATTGATTTTGACTTTTTTTTTGAATTTTGACAAGCCACGCGTTGTTGAACGTTGAAATGTTGAAATTTAGGTCGACTAATGACTTTTTGGTCGATAATGCTTGGTCGACTATTTGGGGGCAGCCCTAGTACAAATGTGAACAAAGTTTGTTGTCCTTTTTTTTCCAAATGAGAATCGATAAGAGAATCGATAAAGAACCAAATCGTTAAGCAGAATCGAAAATGGAATTGGAATCGTAAAAATCTTATCAATTCCCATCCCTACCCCCCTCCCTCCCCAAGTGCAGGGGTGTGGAAAACATTGCTCACCTCAGTTAACTCTCTATAGCTCAGTTTATATAAATCATAAAAATCCACTCACACACACCGGGGGTCATGTTGTTGACCTGCCTGTGTGTTGTCGTAGGACCGACTCTCTGACGGTGGCAGCGCTGCCACCTTTGCTCCCTCAGCATCAGCTTACCAACATTCAGCCCCCACACACACACCCTTCACCCTCCGACACCAAGGAGCCCATTACTTACTATACTACCACCAAAGACCCCCCCTCTCCCTCCTTACCGCCTCCTTCAGGGCTCCTGTTACGGCTCCTACAGCGATCCCATTTATTTCACTCATAAATCATACGTGTTGCTGCTCTGCATCCATCCAGGCCCCGTGTGCCCTCGCAGACATTTTCCACTTTCTCTCTGTGGATATGTACTGAATGTACACACTACTGTACAGACAGACATGTGCAAACACAGATGGGGGGGGGGCTACTATTAACAAACAGACTATGTTACTATGCAGTGTAATATTTAGAGAGGCTCACAACCATTTTCAAGTATCGGGTTCCTGGTGAAGTGGATCAGCACCGTGCACCGGTTTCTACCACACGACAGCAAACACATCTCCAGACTAATCTTATTTATTTCAGCCCTGTTGCAAAAATACAAACTAGTCTCATCTGTTTATTTAGTTTCATTCACCACCAGTTCAGACCAAGTTATCTTTTATTTTTAAAGCACCTTTCAAAAACTAAACAGTTACTCCTTACTTCATAACAACTAAAATATACAATGAATGCATCGCATACAACAGTCCTGTTATCATCCAGTTAAATCAACAATAGGTCTGTCACAGTTATTACACAATCACCTAACTGCAATCATTTTGCATAATCTTTAACAGCTGGATGAATCAAACATAAATATCACATTTCCGTCACTGTTTCCTCATCGTTTTCCACTGCTTGAGGTTTGACTGGTCCTCTTTTAATGACATCATCACATTGCGCCCCCTTCTTCTTCTGCTTTGGTTTAATGACACATGAGTGGAGCCACAAACTGTTAATTTCTAATATTCAACAACCGCATCTATTGACATTAGCATCATGGATTTAGTTGCAAATCCAATAAATGGCTCTTCTTCTTCATACAGTATGGTGTTTGTGTATTATTAAACTATAATTAAAAGTTTAAAGGGATACTTCACCCAAAATCGATAATTCACCAATTGTCAATGTCTACTCACCGTCATTGCCAAGGAAGGGTTCGGAGAACTTTCTGAGTTCCAGGGGGGGTCCGGCTGGCAACGGGTTTTCATATAATGGCGGCGGATAGAGTTCACTTTTGAAACATCCAAAACACACACTATGAAACATCCAGATACCTCCATACTGCTCGTCTGTACTGACCTGAAGCCGCCACATGAAAACGATGTTTGGAAAAAATGTATTTGATCTATTCTCTGTTTTTAGTCTTGTTGTAGCAGTAGCATCATGGATTTAGTTGCAAAGCCAATGAATGGCTCTTCTTCTTCATATGGTGTATGTGTTAAACTTTTAAAACTATTTCTATAATAGTGGCATAAAATGATCAGAAAAAGACAATTAAATCATTAATCACAATTATTTGTAAGGCGATCAATCATCAACTAAAATGTCACGATTCACTCTGTTCCTAATAAACTGTCCACTGAGCGTTCAGTACAGTATATTAACGTCTCTCGGTCTCGATTGCACCTCGGGTAACCAGACTCCTCGAGTCTTACCAGTCTCTTAGTAGGTTATCATTTCTACGCTTCGGCCTTTGAAACCCCACTCGTCAGTTTGTTAGTGCTGCCGGGTGAAAACCACGTATCTCCTTGTAGGACCGTGTTGTTTTTGGCTTAAACTCAGATGTATTTGATGTTGCTGAGTTACTTTATCTCCAATCGTGTCCTTTTTTAAGTTGATATACAGCCGTGTGTGGGTTTTTTGGTGCGTTGCAACATGTGCAACTCGACTCCTCCGCCTTCTGTCCTTTTCTGACTTCAGTCTGGCACCGACACACGTTTGTTTATTTTTGTTTGTTTATTTGCATCACTCTCTGGTTCACACTTGCTCCAGTTTCTCCCACTTTTCCTTCACACTGCGGCCACTTGTCCTGCAACTCTCCTCTCACTGACTCATGCTCCCACATTTACACACACGCACACACACACACTGGAGGACACTGACTGACTCACTGTCTGTTTGTTTGGACCTCGGAGCGCACAGTTAGTGTTGCTATGTGCATACTGGAGGTGTCACTCTATATTGTATGTGTTTGCATGCTGATCTTTCTCTGAACTTTTTATTGGTCGAATGATTTTAATAGTTTGTTGTGTGTACGTGCGTATATGTGTGTGTGTATATGTGTGTGTTTGTTGGGATGATTCTCCCATCAGCTGCTTTTCTACATACCGTTCTCTAAATGCCATTCCCCCAGTGCTCCCATAGTATTATCAGTTGGAAGACACACACACACATTTGCACCGTGTGGACCTTAACCTAATGCAAACACACATACACACACACACACATAGACACATAGACACACAGACACGCACACACACACACGGGGGGGCATTCTGCTCATTCCTCTCCACTTTCTCAGGCTCTCTGTGTCAAACAGGTGGACCTCTGTCTTCTCTTTCTGTCTCTATGTCTCTGACCACATCTCTTCCTTTCTCTTGATATCTGTCACCATGTGTCTCCTTCACACACACACACACACGCACGCACACACACGCACGCACGCACACACATAGCTGCGTCTCTGCACTGGTTCAGGTAGAGATCACTGTTACCACGTACGCACACAGAAACGGAGAGGTACAAGTGTATTTTTGTTTTGGTTTTTTCCGTGTATGTTTTAGCATTTAAGCCGACCCTCTGAATGCATTTATCTTTGTGCCTATATATAAACAGTATGGCGGCTATTCGGTTGCATGAATGATTCAGTTTCTCATGTGAGATGGGGTCTTGTGCAGGACATGCTCAGTATAGCTCTCCCACCACGGTGCACGGTAACATTTGGCATTTTGATTAACCTCGGGAACCCGGGGAGCCGAGCATGTCAGAGACCAGGCCCCCCGTACTACCTACAGTATGTCCACATGAGTAACTCCACCCCAGTTGTGTGTAGCGCTTCACCCTACCCACATACACACACACCCCCCTTCTCCTCCTCCTCCTCTTTTCTCAGACTCTCATCAAACTGTCAACTGGCCATAATTAAAGTTCTGACTCATTTGAGAGCAACATGCAGATGGAGCTCACGCACAGCAGCCAGCACTTGTAATGCTTTGCTAAACCCGGTCAAATGACCGAATGGGTGACGGCGAATGAGTTTCATGTTGCTCAACAGGTTTGAATTATCTTATTTAAAGTGATAGTTCAAATTCGCCTATTGCCATAATCCCTATCGTCGTAGGAGTAGGTTCATTACTTTTATTGTCGGTGCATGTTGTTTTTAGATCGGCGGGGCAGAGACGCGAGCTGCTCAGCTAACGCAACAGAGGCGCACGGTACTTTCGCCTTTCCCTCATCAAACTCATCAAATGCACAATCCAACAACTCCAAAACACTCTTGTGGACAAGTTGTGACCTGCACATTCACCACGCTATGAGATAATCATGTAAAATTACGAGACAGAGTTGTTTTCGAGGCAAATACGTAGCCGAAACTACATTTCAGACACAACTGCTGGGCGGAGTGATTTAAAAAACGCAAGTAGTTCCCAGTATTTGCTTACGTTATTATTTTATAGCGTTGCAAATGTGCACGTCATAACTTCTTCACAAGAGCATTTTGGAGTTGTTGGATTATGTATTTAATGGGTTTTGAGGGAAAGGTGAAAGTACTGATTCGTGAGCAGCTCACGTCTCTGCCCCGCCGATCTAAAAACGGCTTGCATCAACAATTAAAGGTAATGAATCTACCTCTAAAACTGCAGGGATTATGGCAATAGGCAAATTTGCCAAAATGTTGAACTATCCCTTTAAGAAATCTCAGCCTGAAGAGGTTCCTGCTATTTTTTTATCCATATAATTTTGATCTGTGTGTCTCTGACTGGTTTCTGTGCTGTGCGCTGTCACTAAGGAGTGTTTTTACGCCGTGTGTCTCCGAGGTGGGGGGTTGTGGTGGTGGTGGTGAGCGGCATGTGTTGAAATGTGTAATCAATACTATTGAGTCCTGAAACTTTAGCCTGAGATGACTGTGACTCCTTCCCAGTTAAGGAGGTAAATGTTTTCTTGGTATCCAGAGGAGTGGCCCATGTGCCAGGCTGTCTGAATAAATCAGAAACCTAACGGGACGCAGGCGGAGCCCCTGACTAATTATTTGAGAACACATGGCAGACGATGCAGGTGTCATTTATTGGTAAATGGTTTGGCAGCAGCACAAGATGTTTCCAACTTTAGCTGCTGGAGCAGGAATTCCCACCAGAGTCTAATATTCCTGTATTTAAAATTGAACTGGCACGATCACGCATGACGTTGTCTTTTGACCTCAAACTGAGGCGCATGATTTATTTCACTATTGTTTTTAATTAACTCTTTTATAGGACTTAACCAATGTTTTGCAAGTTCTGTTGTGGTGTATAAATGGAAAATTGTGCATCATTTTTGTTTGTTTCCAACAATGGAGCTGAGGTACAAACACCAAACCTTTTGGTCACAGTAGGATCATTTCAGTGTCAGTGCCTGTAGTTAAATGTATAATGCACATAATCCATATACACACCGTCTGACTTGTGGAGGTTGGAAGTTTAATAAGCTTAATTAATCATTCATTTCAATTTCACTTTGCCTTTACTTATTGTCTTAATTGTGGGAATTGTCTTGATTGTTCAAACTGTTTAAAATGTTTTATTTTTCTGTCTGAGGCTGTGTGGACGCCTCAGTTAGTGCAACTGCAGAAAAAGTTTACCTACACGTAACTGTCCACGTTCCACCCAGATGTTCACATCTGCATCCATTTTAAATTACAACAGAGATTTAAGTCTTTAAAGCAGAAGTAAGTGATATATTTGTGTTAATATAAGTCTTAAATAGTTATATCTTCCGACAGCAATCACTTACATAGAGTGTTTGGTCTGAAACACGGGTCTGTCAGTCACTCTGCTCTGCTCTGAGTCGAGGAGAAAACATTTATCGTATCCTACGGTTTTTATCCAATGAGGAGAGAGAACGGCATGCAGGGCTGTGTGTGCAGCCAAGGGACGCCGTGAATGTGGTGACGTAGGGACGAGGACTGTTATGGTGCGTTCAAGGAAACTCGTATTTTTCCGACCGTGAAGTGGTACCAGTTCGATCTGGTACGAGTTCACCGGTCGGAAGTTACGAGTGGCCGTTATAGTGACTTTCACCGGTAAAACAGGTCGGAAAAACACGAGTGGGTTGCCTGGAACGCTACAAAGTCGTAAGTTGTGACTTGAAGCTGTAATTTACGATTTCAAAAGCCTGCCTGGAACGCAGCATTAGCGAAAACGACCGGACCACTTACTTCTGCTTTAAGTTCCATTATTGTCAGAAGAGAAAACAGTGTAAGTGCAGCGTAGTTTGAGGAGAGTCTGTGCAGCATTTCCTACAACAGTAAAATGAATGTAAACTAATGTTTGCATGAAAGTTAGAAAAAAAATCAGAAGCTGAAACTGTGCAGCTCGATGTGCACAACGACAGTCAGTGGTCATGTACTGTATGTGTGTTCAGGATCTTTTTGAATAAACAAAATCCTACAAATGGCCAGACATGACTACAACATGTCTCTGTACTAAACTCAACAGTCTTGTACTAAAGACTCTAAAGTTTGTTCTTCTTTAATGTTATTGACGAGTGTGTGTGTGTGTGTGTGGCTCCACTGGGCTGTTGGTCTTGTTGTGTTACATAAAGCGTATATCTGTTCTGGTAACAGGGAGGAGAAAGTCAGAGGCCGTTGGGGGAGGGGGGGGGGGGGGGGCTCCATAAATCTTCACCTTTTGTCAGCTGGAGAGCATGCTGCTATAGCTGCCCAGCCCCTCACCCTGCTGTACCCCCGACCCCATGACAGTAACCCTATCCCCCCCAGCTCTCCTCCATATGTCTGCACACACTGACGTGTTACCATAATAATCACTGGGGGTTTGCCGTTTACGTGGGAAGACGAGCAAAGAGTCCAAGGAGCGCGCGGCATGTTAATTATGTCCCACACACACACACACACACACACACACACACTCACGGGCATGGACACATGGTGGAGCAGGGATTGTGTGACTGATAGTGGAGGGGGGCTACGTGTGGGGGGGGGTTGGTCATTCTGGTCAGACGGGGTTATCTGGGCACTGGGCACGGCTGCTGCCAGGGGAAATGTTTTATGACTAAAGGGTCGTGTTGTCGTGTTCAGGGAACTTTGTAGTGCACAAGTTAATCACATAATGCAGTCGTCTTCTTCTGGGAGTAGGGGGGTGTATCGGCAAGAATCTGGTGATCTGATACATAGCACGTCACAGGGGCAACGATACGATGTATTGTGATTTTTTTTTTTACCTTTTTTGGCTGTGCTAAGTTAGCCAACGCTGTCATGAGCCACAGACTTGAACTCTTGCGAGAGCTCATTGTTCTGTTGGAGCGGAGGAGTCAACTAGCAGTCAGAGTTTTACATGCAACACAAAAATGAACCGCTGCCATGAATGTTTGCATGTAAATTGTTAATGAAAAAAGTGCTTTTGCATATCGATGCAGTATTGCGAAAACAAAATATCATGATATTTGAGTGTATCGATATTTTCTTACACACTTACTTGTGAGCTGTGGATCCATCTGAAAGACTTCTTTAAATGGTTTCATTTTAGCTTTAAAGGGATAGTTCAACATTTTGGCAAATTGGCCCATTACCATAATCCCTATAGTCATAGCAGTAGGTTCGTTACCTTTATTTGTTGGTGCAAGCTATTTTTAGAACGGCGGAGCAGAGCCGCGAGCTGCTCAGAGCTACGCTTGGTTTCCCTGGTTCCGTTATTATCTCATAGCATGGTGAATGTGCAGGTCACAACTTGTCCACGAAAGCGTTTTGGAGTTGGATTGTGTATTTGATCCCTTTGATGAGGGAAACCAAGAAATCCCATGAGCCTCCGTAGCTTAGCTCTGAGCAGCTCGCGGCTCTGCTCCGCCATTCTAAAAATAGCTTGCACTGACAATTAAAGGTAACAAACCTACTGCTAAGACTATAGGGATTATGGCAATGGGCCAATTTGCCAAAATGTTGAACTATCCCTTTTAAGTGGACAAAAGATCAGATATGTAAAAATGTCTGCAAGATGCCTCAGCTTTTCACTCAGGATTTCAGTCATCACAATTGTTTGGCCAAATACCCCATTATCAATAATGTGCTGATAGTTTTGCAATGGGATTTCCAAAAGGCATGTACCTTGGGGAATCATCAACAGTGCTGTAGCTCAGTACCATTAGAGTGCTTTGGATGTGGCAATAAAGAAAAAAGTGTTTTTACTGTAAAATCCATCTGAGAGTGAGAAAACAGTGACAGATGATATGACGATTATGCAGTGTTGAAATCTTGGGGAGAACGGTTTCGGTTTCATGTTCTGTTGTCATTGAGGTGTTGGTAAAGGTCATTTCCTGCTGTCTGTTATTGAAGGGAGTCATTTTATAATAAATTTTTAGATAGTTTTTTCCCACTGTCACGACTGAAATAACATCTCAGGTGTGACGCTGATAAACAGTTCGTCTGTCCCTGTAGACGTCACACTGACTCACATGTACAACGAGCATGTTCAACACTTTCCTTCATCTTCTCTCTGCACTCTCCTCTGGTATCATTCTGTAATTGCCCCACAGCTCCCCTCCCCTCCACTCTGTTCCTCTGCTTCCTCCCCGTCCAGAGAAAATTAGCCGTATTCCCCTAATTGATGGCTTGGCTGCGAGTCTCTGTAGGTTGTTGGAGCCAAGTCAGTCAAGGGAGAATGGAGGAGAGGGGCAGGCGAGGGGGGGGCAAGACCCATATTCCTGTAATGTTCGTGAAGTTTTGTGTGGTCATGTGACCTGATCATCCTTTATCCCTCGCTACTTTTACGTTTTACGATCCAAAAGCTCTTATCGTTTTTAATCTCTTGTCTTTCTGTCCGTCTTCGTCTTTCTGTTCCACTTTCCATCTTCTGCCCCCCCCACTCCCCCCCACCACCCCTCCCGTCCTGCCTGCCTGTACTCGTCCTGGCTCTCCATCCAAACCCGTGGAGCCAAGCCTCGGGGTCGACGACCTAAACTGAAGAGAAACCCGACCTCTTATCATCTTGACGTATTCATTTTTTTTTTTCCTTCTTTTTTTTTCTCAGCCTTTCCAACTTTCCATTTCAGTCATACCGGCCTGGTCATCCGAACCCCCCCAAGTCTATTCTGGTCTTGTAGAGTTATTCAGTGACCCCCTACTATCTCCCCCAGCGCTCCCTATACTCCCTACTACTCCTTTCCCATCCATCTAAGTACCTCTTTTCCTCTCTCGGTCCCCTCTCCGCCTCCCTCTCTCCCTCTCAATCTCTCTCTCCCCCTGCGTCTCACCCCCTCCCATGGGGAAAGTTAAGTTCTGTCCGGTCTCCGGGGGCCTTCGGGTATTTGACTGTGTGCCTCCAGCTACGATTGGCATGTAAACCTCTTAAGCTCAGTGCCCTGACTTTCCCTCACATCCTTGACCTCGCTGGCCGCTGTCACAGGGTTAACTTCCTAAGCCCACCGTGACCTCCCTACAGGTGTCCCCCCCCCCCCCCCCCTCAAATGCAGTCATTAGGAATAATGTTGTCTGGGCTGGGAACAAATGTGGAGCAGATTCCTGAGCAGAGACATCATGGACAGGTGTAAAACACTTTCTCCTCTTCGCCTTCTTACCACAGTCCTTGTTTGAGTCCCACACGTCTCTAGAGATGCACCGGTCTAACTTTTCCATTCCCAATGCCGATGCAGAGACCGGGCTCAGCGTATCGGCCAATACCGATCCAATACCACTGTTTAATTAATAAATTGTACATCTTTGTGGAAGGCATCAGGCTTGACTTTAACATTATTTTTCTAACTTTGTAAAACATAGTTGCTCTGTGTTTGTTCTCTACCGTCACGCTGTCTCACAAACGTAGAATCGAATAGATTGGCTTCATGGATCGGCCCCATTATCCGATTTCCGATCTAGCTATTGAGTTAATATCTGGGCCGATACCTGATCTTTATATCAGATCGGTGAATCGCTAGTCCTGTGGTCAAATATGCTGAGGAGAACCGTCGGGAAGTGTTGATGTAAAACTGAATTTATTTTTACAGAAGAGTTGTGAAGAAAAACAACAGAACCAGAGCCGTTAAACATCAATATGTCCGTCAGAAAGTTCACATATTCACACGCTTTAAAGGAATAGTTCACCAAAAAATGCTGGTGAATACTCCGGAGTAGATTTTTATTCCTCAAAGTGCATCTGGAATTTGCCCTGCCCTGGAATTTGCGACGTGCGTTTTGTCCTATTGTATTTACCCAAAGACCTATTTATGATCTGTGTGCACAATTTTTCTGCACAATAAAGGATAATTCCCCATGTTTAGGGTGTTTTGGGCCCAAATAAAGTAATTTAGATTTAGATGGACTGTTGAGTTTTTGCAAAAACTTTAATAATGAAAAATAAAGTGAATGTATCCTTTCCATCTCACATTTCATTCATCTTTTCTACCTCTTCCTCAATCACACTTACCTTCCCCTCCACTCCTCCTCCTCCCATCACCACGCCACCCTCACCCTCAGTGTTTTCGTGCGTCCCCCCTCCTCCTCCTCCTCCTCCGTCTCCCCCGGTTGCGCCTGGCCCTCAGAAGTGTTTTGGTATTTAATAATGGATGATTGTCTGTGTTTGTCAGTCGGCACGCTGTTGTTAAAGGGTTTTAAGATAACTGCTAATTCCAGCAGGGCCGTATTGATTAGCCGCGCTGGGTGCGGATTGTTTTATAGCCCCAGAAGAATGCTGCCCCCCTCGTCATCCCCCTCCCTCCCTCCATCCCCCCCTCCATCATCCCCTTCCCATGCTCCCTCAGTACCCTCTCCCTTCGTCAAGGGTCTCTCTCTCTCTCTGCCTCTGGTTGAATAATTAATGCTTAACCTATTTAATTAGTGAGATTTGCTCTGAACAGAAGTAGAGTAATTGAGTCCTCAACTCTGTGTGTGGTTGGGGGGCGGAGGGGGGGAGAGTGTGTGTTTGTGTGTGTGTCCGTCGCACTTCCTCCTGCGCTCCCGACGTAAAAACAGCCTGTATGATTTACAGTAGCTGATCCCTGGACGTGACAGTCAGTGAGCTGGCATCGGTGGCACCGCCTGGCATTACGTAACCACCTCGGTATGGCAAAGCAACTCCGGCCCGGGAAGCTGTGGTTGTTTTGAGCCGGTGGCGATGCCAGCGGGGCACCGGGGGTCGGCAGCGGCGGGGGGGGGGGGGGGGGGGGTGGAGAGCTCAGACTGTGAGTGTGGTGGTTGTTGTGTGATATTAATAACACAGCACTAACAGGCCCGAACAATGAGGAGGGATTTGTTGATGATCTTTGCTGTTGTAAGTGAGGCTCAGCTCTTAAACCCGGCCTTCTGGTTGGATAAACGGCGCTTCATTGTGACATAAGCCTTCACAGCTCATAAGCTGGAAACATGGCATTTTTGAATTATTTTGTAAAAGTATTCATTTTTTGATGTTCACTTCTTTAAAAAAAAAAAGAAAGAAAAGAAATTCCCCGGCTCTCAGCAGCGCTAAAAGTAAAAGTGAACATGAGTAACTTTAATAATTTGATGATGTCCCGATGATTAGTTGCCGTGTTCCTAATTTAAAGCCTGGCAGGTGGTTGGTTATCAGCCGTGGTCGCAGTCTGCTGGCAGCCACACAGGTTTGACTCGGGTCCCACGTTGGCCGGCGGCGAGGAGAGGACGGCCCCGATTGGCCCCGAGAAGGAAGACCGCCAGTCTCCTTTCCACCACGTCGTCTTGGCCCGCTGTGACTTGGCAACGAGTTTCTAGAATCGGGGGTCAGTACTATTTATACTCACCTGTGAGTGGGTCAGGGTGTACAGCCAGATTTGGGACACGTGCACAGACACACACTCATGCACACTCACTTAATACACACTCACACACACTGTGAACCAGCAGGTCGGATCCAACTGCTGCACTGCTGCCAGTGGGCTGCAGAGGGGGCTGTGCACATGTTTTACTGCTGCATCAGCAACCTGAGCAACTGGTGAACTGGTAAATAAACTAGGAGATAATGTGCTGTGTACTACTGAAGACAGAAAAACAAAAAAATAAACAGTATTAAAGCACACCAGGGCTCCACCTGCACCTAAATGGAGGCATTTTGCCCCTAAAATTTGAGACGGTGCAAGTAAAATTTTCATCTACTTGCGCATGTGCAACCAATAAATGAGCCTTTTTTTGTCTTTACTTTTTCTAACACTGGTGAAACATGGAGCAGGCAATTCAAAGAATCTCAACTCTGTCATTACAGGTGTCAGGCCAATTTGCTTTGCAAGTCGATTTACGCCCCTAAATTTTCAGTTTTTCCTGCACGTAATAGGTTATCAGAAGGTTTGGAATAACAGAGCATCACTAAAACAGATTATTTTAATAATGAAACAAACAGAGCATGTATCAGGGGTCCTGCTTCAAATGCTTTGCTGTGTGGCCCCCTCCAACTTCCTGCCGCTATCACATTAAAGACTTAAAAAATACTCAACGAAACATGTGCAGATTTATCATACGTATCATGGAAGCTTGATAGAATTACATATATAACTGAGAAGTCATAGATGAAAAGATGCCACATACTCAAAGATGACTCAGTGTTTTTATATTTCTGTACCTCAGTCAGACTGGTGCGTTCACTGAACCTGGGATATTGAGCTGCATTAAACAACAGATGGAACAGATACCTGCGTCTGTATCTGTGACCAGGATTCTCACTTGTCGTCTTAAACAAATAAATTTTCCCTGTTATGACATATGCAACACCAGATTCTTAAAGAGTTTTATTTCCATTTCTGAGGTATAAAAAGTGAAAGTGTCTTGTCTTCCTCCTCCCGGGTGGGCCTCTACACTGTGGAGGAGAGCAGAGAGTGACTGTGAGAGAGAGTACAGTATTGATCTGGGGCAGTTCATTTTCTGCTGTCCCTGGTGAGTTGCTCTGGGGGAAATGGCTAGTTTGTCTCCTGTCATTGTAGCTTCAGAGTTAAAGAGGAGTAAAAGGAAGAAAAAAAGGAGGGGGTTGGGGTTGGTGGTGGTGGGGGTGAGGGGGGAGAAAGCCACTTGTCTAACAAGAGCTTCATGAGCACAAAGACTTCCTCAGCCACAGAGAAACATCTGGATCAAACCGCGGCCTGAATGTCACACGTTTGTGATGTACGGTCCCCCAGATACACGCGTGTGTGTTTGCACATGCGCTGGCGTTTGTGTATCTACATGTGGAGCTAATATTGTGTGGGGTTTCCTGAAGAAGGCAATATTGATCACTTGCCGTTTACTGTCCCCTGCTCCCTCGTGAATTGCTCTGTGGGAAGTGGTTAATTTGTCTCCTGTCCAGGGGGCTTCTGTGTGTAAGAGTGTGTGTGTGTGTGTGTGTGTGTGTGTGCCTGTAGTATGTGGTTAATTTGTGTCCTGTCTGTGGGGGGCTTAGCCGTTAAATACCTCACTCTGTCTCTGTGGCGACACACACTGATATCATTGATCGTCTCGTTCGATGACAGTAATGCAGGACTGATCGGCAAACAGCAGCCGTTAACAATCTGAACTCTAATGTTAACGCAGGAAATGAAAAGCGGTGCAAGTTAAGAAACCACGCCTTCATGTTTGTCTTTATTTTTATACGTTGTAAGATCAATCATGGTCGATGATTTTTTCTTTTTTCTTCCCTTGTTAACCATGGGACACTATACATCCATAATAACAAAGTAATAGCAATTGTAAACATGGACAAATAAAATAATAATACAATACAATAATATAATAAATACACAAATATATTTTAGATCATTGTTATTACAAAATCCCACATGAACACAATACAGAGAGAACGAGAGAGAGAGCATGTTTATTAGAACTAACACAGGCAAAGTCAAATAATTAAAGGTCCAGTGTGTAATAATATACTACCCTTGAATATATTTGTATAAGTGTATAATCACTATAAAATAAAAATTGTTTGGTTTTCGTAGCCTTATAATTATTCTTTTATATATACATATAGCAAGGGTCTTGCTTTAGGGAGTCTCGCCGTCTTGCGCCGCCATGTTTGTACGGCAGCCCGAACGGAAAATCCAACCAGCCATGTGAGCACATTTTTCAAGTTTCGCGTTCATAAAATAAAGAACGAAGAAGAAGGCGGAAGGAAAGACGAAGGAGTTACTTTGCCTACGGGAGACGTGAGCGAGTGAGTGCTGTAAACTAGAATCTGAACGCTAGATGTCACGGTTTAATTCCATTTTACACACTGGGCCTTTAAAGGATGACGTCAAAATAAAAGAAAAAATTGTGAATTATTTAGTTAGTCATATTTGTCGGCCTTTTTTTTCAAAACCTAATGACTTAAAGTGTTTGAGAGAAGAAGGTGGAGTTATAAGAGATGTAACAACGTTGATGCACAAGGTCTCGTGTCTCGTCTTCTCTCCATCGGGCTTGTTACTTCCAAAAAGATGCTTTGACTGAACTCAAAGTCCAGGTTGTCAAGTGAAAACGTAAACCGCATACCTCTGTCCTGTTTCTGTCTCTTGTTCTTGTTCTGAAACCTTAGAGCACTTTCCCTGCTAACACCTCCTGTTTACAGCAGCCGTCCTTCGCCCTCATGCCTGCATGTGATACTTTATAACATATCTGCTCTCTTACAGTTTAGCTTGTGCGCTGCAGGTTCACGACCTCTGGTCTATTTCGGAGAGGATTAACATGCTTCTATTTCCTCACTTATCTGTTTCACATCCAGGCTTGTCTTTCAGAGCGTTCTTGCTTTAATGAGTTTGTACATATAATAACAGCCACTTTGAAGCAATGTGTGTTGAATTACCGCGCTGATGGGGATTGTGTAACTAATGCGGCCGGTTTTGAGTGATGCCAGTGGAAATATATCTGTATGTATATAGACACAACACCCTGCTGTTTTTAAAACCCCATTTACTTTAAGAGTAAGAGACATACTTCCTGAGCTGCATATGTGTGCATCTGTTTACATACAAGTAGCCATCCATGGTTGTTATAATTTATTATTTAGAGCCAGTCTATAAAACATATTTTAATGTACTCAAATGAAGGAAGCCAACTTGTGTCAACTTGGCAAAAGCGTCTTGTGCCTAAGAGCAATAGGTTAGCAAATGTGATACCAAAATTACATCATGTCCAGGCCGTCAAATATATTGTAAGTGATTGAGTGTGATTTTATTTTGGAGCATTCGTCCTGCCGACCTGCTTCAGCTCAGACAGATCCTCAGGATGTCTGTTGTCAGCAGCTCCACGAGCTATTTAAAGGAGGACTGATATATAAATGCAGGTGATCTGCCGCCGTTGAATAGGAACAGTATGGGGAATGATTTTTGAAAGCACAACATCAGAACCTACTGAACTACTAAGATGTAGAGTCACAGAAGAAGAGCAGCCATTTTTGTGATTGTGATGGACTTTTTAAAGGGATATTCCGGCGTAAGTTGGTCTAACACACCGTGACACCGCATAAGACCCCCTTTGAGAGATCAAATCTGCAGACCACAAACTTATCTAGTTGTAGCAACTTCAGCAAAGGCCGCACAATAACAAACACTGCAGTCCATTGTTGATGAAGTTTGGTGCTTTCCTGAGCATTATTTGTGGCTGTGAGTGGCTTTTCTGATCGCGGTTTGCTCGTGGACAAATAGACTGCACTGTTTTGCTATCGTGCGGTCTTTGCTGGAGTTGCTACAACTAGAGATGTTTGCGGTCGGCAGACTTGATCTCTTAAAGGTGGCGTGGTGTCACAGTGTGTTAGACCATGGGTTAAACTTACGCCGGAATATCCCTTTAAATACTCAAGGCATTGATCAAGCTGTTTCATGACGCTACGTTGGTATATATTTTTTCTACTAGGGATGCAAACAATTAATCGACTATCGATTAATTGTCGATAAGAATTTAATCGATTAAATTAAATTACTTGCAATTAATCGTTCCTTTTCAATGGGAGTTTTACTGTGAAATGTAAACAAGCAAAGCCGACATAATGTAGCGGATCTCTGTGTAAACGTGTGCAGCGCAGCGCACTGCAGCACTCAAGGGAGAGAGAGGGAGAGGAGGTGAAAAGAGACAACAACACCTGTTGTAGCTTTACGGGACTCAGGCTGTACCATCGCTAACACACAGACGACTAGTGAGTAACGAGTCAAAAAGCCGCCGACACGGAGCTGCCTGAGGAGTTGTAATGCAGCCTGACCGCAGCTCAAACCGACCCGGTGCCTCAGCACGGCAACCAAGCTTTGATAAACACACCGGATCCGCACTGGTTTACAGTAGGCCTATCCTCCGTAGTTTAGCCGGTCGCTACCGGAGCTTAATTTTTTTTTTAAAGAAAAGGAAAAAAAAGCGCTCGTTGCGGTGCCGCGGAGAACAGCGCGTGTGTCCAAGCTGTGTTGGTTTATGTAACTTGAGGGGACAAATGAACCACATATTTATTGTCATGCATTGCTGACCTGGGCATTGTTTCTCAATAAATTAGAAAACCCTTTCCTATCCCCTTTTCCGTGCATGGTTGAAGGAGACTGGCTCGCATCCACACTCCCACTCCCTCCTGCGCCGAAATGTCACCTTAAGTCACATAAACCAGTACGGGTGTGTGGACACAACCACCTATATTGTTGTCAGCGCCTCATCACCGCTGGTGTTAAAAGGCTCCGTTCTTTCTGCAGTCAGGTTAAAGCGCACATCCGCCGTGTTGGTAAACAAATAATCCCTCTGTATCAACGGAGGCAACCGTGCTTGAGCAGCTTGGGTTGGAGGTGGTGTGAGTGTGGGCCAGCGGGGGAGAGAGGGGGGGGGGGGGGGGCATTCGGGCTTCAGCGCGGTGCGGAACAACTGGCCCTAGTGTGAGTGCGTCCTTATCTGTGGCCGCTGCCAGCGCCACACGGGCTTTGCCTTTCAGCAATCAAGCGCTGTTTTTGTCAATGTTAATAACAATAACGGCAACAGCTGTCGGCAGCTGAGATCGCTGTGCCGTCACCATAGAAACGCAAGACGCATTACGGCTCATTCGCAAAATACCTTTCAATGGAAACACCCGCAAATGGCAATTGCACTTTTTCGAAGTTTCAGAAATATCGCTTTTATTTTGCGAAAATCTGTAATGGAAACGCAGCGGTGTCTCTCATCTCATCTCATTATGATAGGACTTCAACCTCAGAGCTCTATGTCCCAAATGAAGTGCTACTTAAACATTTTCATTGTGCTGTGCTCTTAAAATAAATTAACAAATACTAGTGTAAAGTCCATAAGGAATGTTGATCTTAAATTTTCCCCTTAAATTTAGGTTCTCAGGAAAATCGCCGCTTATCAATTAATCGATCATCGATCGATAAGGTCTATCAACTATCGATTAATGAATTACTCGATAATTTGCATCCCTATTTTCTACACAAGAAATCTTTGATGCTGCAGTCAGACGATGTGATACGATACGTTACTATACATAATTTATTGTCCCGCTTGGGGGCAAAATTTGCCATGGACTTAGCAACTGCACCATAAATGCCAGACAGACCACAGACAATACATCACCAGCCATTGCCATCACAACAAGTACATAACAGTATCGTTCACATTCACACACCAATGTAAAAACCACCATAATAAAACCACTAAAAGAAAATGATTGCACAATCTTCTTCGTCCTCAAGCATCATTGTCGTAAGAATCTGATCGAGGTTGGAACACATGATTACATTAGTAGTGATCTTGTGATCTAGTGAAAGCCTGGGCTGTTGTGAGTCTATAGTCGTGACCTTATCGAGCTCTCGTGTCCAGGTCTGCTGTGACTTTGAAGGACCTTTCTCGGTGCATATGCCTCTGCGAGCCGACAGTGCCAGTGGTCCAGCAGCAGCAGCGTCCGCTCCCGGCTCCTAGCAGATGCCCGCTCCTGGTTCGCGATCAGCACTTTAGCGCGCTGCTGCCAGCTCTTCCTCGGCCCAAAGGGACCAATTAGACGCTGGCAGCTGCACCGCGAATGCCACCACCAGGGTGGGTGGGTGGGTCGGTGGGTAGGTGAGGGTGCTGCAGAAAGAGAAGGGCAGATAGAGCTAAGGACACACATGTGGAGAGATGGAGGGATGCACAACTTTTGGAACCAAAGAGGAGTTGGTGGTTTTGTGCGAGCAGCGAGCGGGGTGATTCCTGGAGAAGAGAGGGAAGGTGGAAAGTAGTCGGAGGTGCTCGGTGTTTATTTAGATCTTGTCCTCCCCAGAGCACCTGCTGGTCCTCCTAAAGGATCAAAAAGATTAGGGTGGAAGCCCCTTGGCCCCCTCCCTTCACCAAATTAGCACCCGAGCCCACAGGGGAAGCAACTGTCCCTCATCACACCCTCGTCCCCCTTTCTCCCTCCCTGACCTTTAGCCCCTGAACCCTGGCTTCACCCCTGTAAATGCAGTTGCCACATCCAGAGCCGTGTGTGCCCCCTGTCACTGAGCTTGGTGTGGCGGGGGGCCAGAGCCGACCATTAGCCACAGGTTCTGTAGTTATTCCAGCAGGCCCTCTTCATTACATCCAGACGCAAAGGTCAAATATCAGTGTCTATATATTACTGGACACACAAACCTTTAGTTACACAGGGAGGCCACTTTCTCATCCTGATGCTGTCGTCAAATCCTGTCATATAACGTACAGGCTGTCTTTATTCTAAAGAGAGGAGAGGGAACAAAAACAGAAAGGTTTTATTTATTTATTTTTATATCAATGGTTAATAAGACAAATGAAATTAAATCAGAATAGATCCATTCGGAAGATGTTTAAAAAGAAAACCATACTACTGTCTGGTTACAACAGCAGTCACCAGGAGTCAACACAAGACCAACCAAACTGCATTAAAGACACAAATGAGATGAAACAGTTACAACGGCAGGCACAGAGGGGGCAGCGATCAATGTTGGTTTTAGATAAGAAAACTAAGTATCCTTAAATAAACCAAACAAGCACAACAAACAAGTCTGTACTGGTAAATTATTCTAATCAAAGAAGCTCCGGACATAAAAAGGGACAATAAAAAAAAAAAGCTCATCAGTGTGAAAACTGTGAAAACTAACACAGTACGACAGCATGAGAGAGAGAGAGAAGGTGGAAATGGCCCATTGTTGGAAATATCATCTTATACTGGTACTTTTAATATTCATATTTTGTACAAACACATGTAGTAAACTTCTCTCAGTAACATCTGATTAACATCTTCCTCCTTAACATGGATTAAAATGTGTCCGGTACCAATGGTTATTTTAAATAAATATTTAATCTGACAGATAAAAA
Organism: Trachurus trachurus; assembly: GCF_905171665.1. Lineage (NCBI taxonomy): Eukaryota > Metazoa > Chordata > Actinopteri > Carangiformes > Carangidae > Trachurus > Trachurus trachurus. The sequence continues at coordinate 29,653,613 of NC_139898.1, forward strand.
CACTGAAAAATATTAGATATCTTTATAGTTCACCCAACACTTCAGGATGTTACATAATATATATTCATATCATATCTCACACTGGCGAAGCTGGAATCATCAATATGCTTCACTTAAATGATGAAGTTGTGCTTAATTTTGTGTTGATAGATCAGTCAGTTAAAGCAGAAGTGAGTGATCCGGTCGTTTTCGCTAATGCTGCGTTCCAGGCAGGCTTTTGAAATCGTAAATTACAGCTTCAAGTCACAACTTACGACTTTGTAGCGTTCCAGGCAACCCACTCGTGTTTTTCCGACCTGTTTTACCGGTGAAAGTCACTATAACGGCCACTCGTAACTTCCGACCGGTGAACTCGTACCAGATCGAACTGGTACGACTTCACGGTCGGAAAAATACGAGTTTCCTTGAACGCACCATAACAGTCGTCGTCCCTACGTCACCACATTCACGGCGTCCCTTGGCTGCACACACAGCCCTGCATGCCGTTCTCTCTCCTCATTGGATAAAAACTGTAGGATACGATAAATGTTTTCTCTTCGGCTCAGAGCAGAGCAGAGGGACTGAGAGACCCGTGTTTCAGACCAAACACTCTATGTAAGTGATTGCTGTCGGAAGATATAACTATTTAAGACTTATATTAACACAAATATATCACTCACTTCTGCTTTAAGGGACTATGAGGAGTTTCGGGAAGCACTACATTTCACATGAGCTTCCACGCGCACTGTGAAATTCTTGGACCGGCGCAAGACGCACGAAAACTAAAACATTTGCCAAGAATGTTTTCATTAATCAAGAACGAAAGTCAGATGTTCGAAGACGATCAGATACCGTCGTAGTTCCGACCACAAACGATGCCAACTAGCGATCCGGCGACGTTATTCCCATGACCCGCCGGGCAGCGTCAGGGAAACCGAAACTAGGAAATGCTGGGCGAGTCGACCACTAAATAATTATAATATCAAAATAACTATAAAGACAAAATTACGTATATATTTTTCGAAAATGGACCCATTAACAAGTTTGGGTAACGTAGATTCATCCACATTAATATGAGACTCTTTTATAACCAAAAGCAACTCCTCGGAGTCTCTTTAAAGGAGAGAAACGAGGAAGAGGAGGAGATGTTGGTGTCCTGAGCCGAGTGGAAAACTGATGCCAGTGTTTTCGTCCCCTCACCTTGAAGCAGCGGAGCCTAAACTTTATCCCCAACCTAAATACCCCTGATGAGCAGCCTGGTCCTCTCGCCGTCGCCCCGCCTCTCTCCCTCGTCTCTTAACACTTTGACACGTCCGTGATGCTCGTGTCTCTCCCGGCGGGCTTGTACGTCACCTGCGTGTCTCTCACTCAGTGGCTGAAACAGAAGTTGAGGGCCGGTGTGGGACCGGCTGACCGGGGTCCATCACTCACTGGCCCAGAAGAATCAGCGGCATGATGGATGCACAGCACACAGGCATCTGCAACCAGAACCTCAGTCCTGCTCCAAGTCTATACGCTGCTGCTAAGCCAAAGTGTGTGTGTGTATGGAGGGGGTTGACTGACATACAGTACCACTGGGCCTTGCATGTGTCCTCAACCCATCAGTCAGTATGATGAAACATAGTCAAACGGACATACTGTGTGTCCACACACCAGCTCTTCTTTCTAAACATCACTTTATTTCAGTGCGAGTGTTGGCAGCCCGGACGTCCCAGCACAAACTGTTTCTGTGTATTAAAACCAACACTTCAACAACAGTAACACGGTTCACAGCCGAGGGCAGGTGGGACCAGGACGCACGCTCTGCAGCTCCAACCAGTTTTAAGACTGATGCAGTATTATTATTTAAGGCGTAATGAAATATTGATATAATGATAAGTAGCGTATAGCATCGGCTCTCTCACTGTGTCTGCACTTTGCTGTATAGTGGACAGTGGCGTCTTAACATTGAACAAACTTCACTGTAAGTTAATGCATTACAACAAGATTAAAAGGTTCGTTTTTTAGACAATAGGAAGTTGTTGTTACCTTGTTAACTAAGTTAAATCACATAATGAACTTTCACAACATCGAAAGATTAGAAGGTACTCCCAAATATCACAATATAAAACACAGAAAAACACAACACACTGGCACATGATATAAATAAAAGTAATGCTGTTCTGAATATAACAACTGCTTCTGAGAATAAAATGTCCTAAATTATTATAAATAAGAAAGGAAAATAAGAAACTACACAAAAAATATATTTAATAAAATTATGTTGCTAAAAAGATCTGAACGTACATGAGATAAAGTGGTTGAGGTTGAGGTTAACTGGTTGGACTCTAAGAGCTTCATCTCTGGAAACAGCTGCAGCTGTAAACAACAGAGTGAGAGTGAAGCAGAGTGGACAGCTGACACTCGCTGTGGCTCCACAGAACTGAGGGAAAACATTCACATTTTCATTTGAATCTCAATGATCACAGCTGTAATTAAGATACAGAATAATACTGAGCAAGACGTTTTACAGTTGAAAAATGAAAAATGAAGTGGTCAGTGCTCGGCTCCGCTGTTTTAAAATTAACTCGGAGATATCTGCCATTTTTCGTTGTTTGGCGTCTGTCATGTGTCGAGTTGATTTATCTGTGATAAGACAGCATACATGCAGGACTGGATTAGTTAAAATACTGAGATGAAAGAATATTCAAGGTATCAAATGTGAAGTTTCATATAATTATAAAATATAAAAACTGTGAAAACAAACCAGAAAAGGAAACAAATATTTTTGAAATCGTGGATTTTATAAAAAGCTCCTTGTCAAAGTCGATGCAGCATGAAAACAAAACCCTGTGTCAGGTGCATTAACGGCGCTCGTCCGTCTACACTTCTTCCTCGTGTTTCTTCTCTCGCTGGCGGCCTTGATGTGTATTGTTCGGGGCAGCGGTTCACATCCCTTGTGGAATCTGGCGTTGCCCTTTAGGGATGCGCTCACTTAACCTTCAAGTGCCCCAGTCACGCCTGGAAAAGGTTTTTATGACTCACACTTATCCCCCAAGCTTTTCACTCTCTCCCACAAGCCCACGCACCCCGGGCCTCCATCCATCCTTCCTTCCTTCCTTCCCTCCTTCCTTCCTTCCCTCCCTCTCCACTCACACACACACACACACATAGGCACGCAGGGCGTCTATAATAATCGCCGTCCTTAAGTGGGCCGCGAAGCCCCGGGCTCTTCCTCAAGATGCGTCTAATGGGATCTGCTGATTGACAGCCGCAGTCATCCCTTTGACCAAACATGACACTGAGTGTGTGACACACATGTCATGGGACACACGTGAAGTGTTTGTGCGGTGGTGAATCACAGCCACACGGAGCAGCGGAGCGTCCGTCCCGCTCACCGGTAAAGACGGTGTCAGCTCTCGGGGGTCGGGGTCGGGGTCAAGGTTGAGTTCACAGGTAATGCGTGTTTTCATCATGTCTTATTTAAGTTATTGATGTTCTTTATGGCTGTTAGGAGCATATGGCTACTCTGGAAGAGCACACATAGGGGCTATTATCATTTAATTATTCATCAAGGATGCTGTCAGGTCTACTTGCATATTGTTCAACATTTGGAAAAATACTTAGACGTGTGGTCTTAAAGTGTGGAGGAAACGTCTGCCTCTTGTGTTTTATCTTTTAATTACAGTGTTGAAACTGTACAAGCAGCTCCATGATACAGAGTTATAAGTTTACTGCTGATTACACATCACGGTCCATCACGGGTTTGTGGCCGTGAGCTAAATTACAGACCCTCCCACACTTACCTAAAGGTTGCAATGCACAGCGTCTATTAGAAGAGAGCTGCCGGTAAATGTATTTTCTATTCACGTCCTCTTCTTTAATGGCGACCTGCCGCTTATGTTTAGACAACGTTTAACATCCGAAGCATCTTAAGTATCGAACATTTCTGGAAATATACATTTTCACTTTCCTTCCCCGGGAGCTGTAGGAGAAGGTCAGGCAGCCCCCCCAATCCCCCAACCCTACACCCCCCTCCCATCTCATGTGTCTGTGTTGAGTGTGAAGCTGAAACAAGGTGATCAGATTAAGCTTAAATACCGGGAGCAGCGGGAAACATTTAGCCTGGCAGCGCCCGAAGAACAAAATAACTTCAGCAGCAAGTCACCGATTCGGTTTCATTTACTTAGTAAACAAATGTGGAAAAGTGGAAATGAGAGTTGGTGGTTTTCTGCTGGGTTGGTGGGAGCAACTATCATCAAAAACTATTGCAGACATTGTTTTATCTTTATCTTCTTGCAGTTTCTATGGATTTAAATTTCTTCTGTTTTAAAAAAAAATCCACATAAATCATTTACTTTATATAGCATGGCCTATAGCAACAAGCGACCGGCACACATTTGTGTTTGCATTTGCCTTGGAGTGGAAGAATTCCCCCTCCCTCCTCCTCGGTCAGCTGGTATATGTTACAGCTGATGGCTCCACTGCGATGATGGACGAGGCCACAAGTCAGTAGCCCCCCCCCCCCCCCATCCCCCCTGTTTCTCCCCCACCATCATCACCACCACCACCACAACCACAGCCCTCCAACACACCCCCCCTCCCCGTAGCCCTGAACACGCCTCTCCGTGGTGACATCACCACCACAGCGGCCGACAGCGTCTGCTGCTGATGGCACGCACCAGGGGCCTCTTGTGTCAGTATGTGGCCCCACGCAGCCATCAGCCTGTCAGCTGGTGTCAGCCCAGCTCTTCATACACACACACACTCACACACACACATGCAGCCCCCGAGTATTCCTCTAAAACTGCAGCAGCTCCGTCGCGTTGTTACACAAATAACTTTCTTAAATATAAAACCATTTATTCCCTGGCAGCTACAGTAACTGGCAGGAAAGTGTTAATTCAGTAATGACACAGTACAGACATGAAGAGCGATTGATTCATGTGAGGCCATCTGTTATCACACTTACAGTAACATCAGTCCTCTGAAGGCAGTGCTGTTTTTAGTCTGCAGGAATGAATAAAGGTCATACGCCGTATTACTTAAAGGATTCAAAGTGCACAAACACACACGCTGCTCATGCGTCCTTAAAGCTGCCTAAAGTTCAATCAGATAATTGTGTCATGTGATCGACGTGTGGTGATGATGATAACTTATACCGGTCGCTTTCCTGCTTTTTTGCTAACCCTCCTCTTGGCCATGTGCATTTGTTTACAACAAAGCAATCAAGGGAAATCAATCAATAGAGTTATATATCATATACCATGTTACGATGTGTATATATGTGTAGTTTAATCTCTCATAAACAAGAGATTACAGGTTATGGGATGCATTTGTGTCGTGGTGCCGCAGAGAAGAGAGCTGGGACACCGGGTCGGAGGCTCTGATCTTACATGGTTGATTTTCAGCCAAGAGACACAATAATTGACTCACATGTGGAAAGCAGAGAGCCTCCATTCTCCCTGTAACAAGTTAGGCCATTCATTATACCATCACAATTACAACAAAGTTGTTTAATTAAGGTAAAAATGTAGCATAGTTAAGCTACAAATGCTGCATAGTTCCTCTTTAACCTCACTGTTTTGGTTTTTATTACTGCGTGTTTCACTTTTCAGCTCCAACTTTGTAATCCAATAATATGCAAGGGCTGTGTTTCCTCTCCCTCTCTCCCTCCCTCTGCCTCTTAGGAGTGACAACTTTTAATGTTTGGGATTTATAAATATAAACATGATATCTATATTTCATATAACAAATCAATTAAAGGTCCGGTGTGTAAAATGGGGGGGGCGTGACATCAAGCATTCGGATTCTAGATTGCAGCGCTGAGCGCTCACTCGCTCGCTTGCACTCACCCCTCCTGTCGGCAAAGTGACGGTGGCCTCCACCTTCTTCGATGGTTTATTTATGAACGCGAAACTCGCGAAACCTTCTCTCTGACTGGCTGGATTTTCCGTACAAACATGGCGGCGCAAGATGGTGACACTCGGAAAAATTATAAGGCTACGAAAACCAAACAAATTTTATTTTATAGTGATTATACACTTATACAAATATATTCATGGGTAGTATATTCAGATTTTGCCAATAAAGCTTGACAATTATTACACACTGAACCTTTAAGGCAAAATACAATAGTATTTCGAATACGGCCCCTTTATCTCACATTGGTATTTGGTAAAGTTTTACATATCCAGTGACTTTATTTTGTTATTTTATGATTTTAAAGAACAAAGTCGGACTTTTTGACTCAAAATATAACTTGTGTCAGCTCTCTTGGATATAATGCATGTATTTCCAGTAGTAGTAGTGTTAAATGTCAGCAGCTTTCAAAAACTAGACCTGGACTCTGTTGATATCTATCGAGCCAACACACGACCCATTAAGCACATAGATGCACATGTGGAGCCTCAGAGCAGCTCAGTAATTATAAATGGCAGTCAACGCGGTGACCTCGTCCATCACGTCGGACTTGACAGACGGAGACGCGGCTCCAGCATTAATCGGTGACACATGGAAGCGATCCCTCGTTTTCGTTAAAAAACACCGTGTTAAATGTGTTCACATGCGACGGCGGCGTCTCATGCGAAGCTCGCACTCGGGGAGGACATGATCCACTCCGATGAGTTACAGGATGCAGTATTTTTAAGACGGAGGAATGCGGTTCTGTGTTTGGCAGGGTGGGGCATCGAACCCTGTTGACATGTCTGGGTATAGTCTGTCAGAAAGTATCACTGGGTGTCAAACACGCAGAGATCATATTATCATAACTTGCTCTGGCTTACAGCGGGTTATTAAATCGTGGTAACTCCCTTGTTAAGTCTGATGTTAGCATGGCACCGCTGTCTTCTGCCAGAGCGGCGGAGCAGTGGGAGTCAGAAGATGAGCCCCAGGGGACGGGAACACGCCGTGGCAGGAGGAACAGGCGCTGTCAATAATAAGATTTATTATCCATTGGGTCGTCCCAGGGAGGGGGGCAGACGGAGACCGCTGTTCACTGGAATTAGCCGTCAGGTAGGGAGGGTGGAGGGGAGGAGGGGAGCAGTGGCCTGTCAGTGGCCCCAGTCAGAGGGCTGAGGAGGATACAGAGATAGAGAGCGTGGAGGAATCAAAGCTCTGAAGGGGAAGACGACTTCACTCCCAAGTCTGGGCTCAGTCGTCTTAGAGTTCAACACTCGCAGATCCACTTATGAGATGCAACATCTGCTTCTTAGAGTCGATAAAGCTGCATCCACGTTACCATGTGTCACAAGTTTTGAGTGGATTCCTCCTCTCTGGACTAACGGAAGAGGATCAGACCTGTTCATAATATTGCTGAGAGGATAAAACTAAAAGTTAGGTTTTTTGTTTTGAAAGGTTTCGTTCAGAGATCTTCAAGCATCTCGTGGTTTTATTTGCTCAGATTTTGAGATGTATTTCAAATATCTGCCTCCTTTTCTTTACAGTGGAGATGAGTGGAGGGTTGTTTTTTGGAAAATGACATTCAAGGGATAATTACAATTCATCACAGCTTGGATCTCATTTTCATCGCAATAGCCATACAGTAGTTTTTAAAGTGTCCGATTATGGCTGTATTGTTTACAAAGAGACACTTTATATGTATTGGGTCGTTATTTGTCAGATATTCAGGATTTAAAACAAAGGATGGGAATTGAGAATTGGCTCCAAATTACCCAATCATAGTCGTTTGCCTCCAAGCTCATTGATTCCTTTTATTGACGCTGGGGTGTTTCTTCTTTGTTGTTTTTTGGGAGAGTTTTTCATGGTAAAACATGGACGTCAAACTCAACTTGCTATACAAAGAGTTGTTGTGCAGTGGAAGAAACGGTCTAAAGTGGCTAGTTTACAACAGTGCTGGTTTATAATGTCTGTAAAGTGGATATCTCACTAAAGGATGTAAAACACCAACATCACCTCAAAACAGTTTCCACCCAACATGGACTCTGATCCTCAGATCAGAGGATTATTTGAAAAAACAGTTGGGAGATTTATTGTATTGCACCGGATACTAGGGGCCGATATTTGGCATTTGTATGATAATCCACATCAGCAGTTCTTTTCACCAATAACCGATAAAAGACATTTATTTTAAAATGTGCTGCTTTGGTTCTGATTTGTGTTGGAATTTGTTATTTAATGAAATTTTATGAAAATACATCTGAAACAGGATATAAATCCTCTACATCAGACTCAAAACAATGACACCAGACAACAAATAAACACAAATACACCATTAAAAACTTCAATAACCCATACATAATATCACTTAAATACATATAACAGAATAATCCAAAAACAATCTCCCACATTACCTCAAAAAAACAACAACAACAAAATAAAATCAAATAAAAATCCAAGTCTACAAATTCATAACCTCGCTTTATACTTATCCTTATTTGACCAGAAATGATCAAGTCTATTTTTAAGCTTGATCTTGTTATTCTATAAAGATGTAAGGTCTTTTTATGACACATTTTCACAGTGTACAAACAAACAGTATACTATTCAGTATTCAGTCTAATCTTAGGTGTGTTATTCGAAATTTTGACACCAAAATTTAAATTTTTACTGCAAATGAATATTGGTTCTAAATATCTGTTTTCTTGATTACCAATGATCAGTATTTGTATCGGCCAGGAAAAAAAAAAAACATATCGGTCGAGACGCCTCAAACAGGATAAATGAAGCCCAGACCATCTGCTCTGTTAGACTCTGGTAGCGTGTTGAAGCAGCGGCCCTGTAACGTGGCTCTGGTGGCGGGGGGCCGGCTGCAGAGGGAGCAGAGAGCAGAGAGAGCAGAGAGCAGCGCCGGCCGAGCCACCGGAGTAGATTATCTGCAGGTTCTTAGCAGCCAGTCAGAGGGAGATGGATGGACGATGTGTGAGCTGCATGCGTCTGCAAACGGTGTCTTCACTGCACCGGGCGCCACTACTACAGTACGCTCACTGCCCCCCTCTCCACCCCTACACCCCACCCTCCCCACTTCGCGAGGCAGGCCACTGTCAAAGGTCTATTAAGGGAAGATTGAGACCCCAGGTGTATGTGTGTGTGAGTGTATAAGTGTGTGTTTGTGTGCGAGCGCGTTGTGTGTTTCACATGCTCATTGGTCATGGTCCTATAGCGGAAGATTGAGACCCCACTGCTCCCAGAGCCACTCAACCAACACAAGCTGCAGTGGTTTACAATCAGAGCAACACCGTCCATCCATCCCTGCTGACACACACACACACACACACACACACACACACACACACACACACACACACACACACTGGTGGTGCAGCTCACTATAGATGTCATTAAACAGTAGCCAGGGTGGAACAGCTGGGTGACAGCGGCGCGGACACGGCGGGCGTCGTGATGTTTGGAACGAGGGTTTAAGAGGCAGATTGAGGTGCAGGTTTAGGGGGGGGTGCAGGGAGGGAGGGAGGGGGGCGGAGGGTGTGTGTGTGTGTGTGTGTGTGTGTGTGTGAGGGGGGTGTAAGAGGTTCCTGGGTGGGGATTGTGGCAGCACCTTTGACAAGCCCTATTTGTCATCTGCCAAGACGCCCAAATAGCTCTGACTGCAATACAGATGGACTGAGGGAGAAAAAGTGACTTCAAGCCAGGCAACTAATCCTGTACAAACCCCCCCCCCCCCCCTCCCCCCTCCCCTCCTCCCCCCTCCTGCACCCATCCACTCCCTCCTATTCTATTCCTTGGTCTCTCTCTCCGTGGCGGGCTGATATGGTTGAATCACCTTAATGAGAATATCTTTCCTGATATTGATTAACAACAATGTCGCATGTAAATCTGTGACTCTCACTCTGACACACTGATCCTCAGCTCAGACCCAAGTCACACTGTTCCAACCTAACCTGTAAAAAAAAACAAAAAAAACACTATAAAACTTTAACAATGAATGGAGTTGAATTGTTAGTTTTAAATTATAAGGGTGATAAAATCGTGTATAATATAGTGTGGGAACAAGGTGAAGCAACTATTTAGCACTAAGATAATGCATCTGGAGCTAATAGTGAAAGTTAATGTTAACATGAAATGCCGGAAAAAAAGATTTAAATGTACATAAACACCTAGAGGACTGAGTCTATAATGTGTACTGGATATTAACTGCAGGTGATTTGAGCAATAAGTTGTATTTGCTCATGTTTCCTCAGTTAAAGTATTAAAAAGTAAGTCAGTCAAATAGATTCAAGTTTTAATAAACACAAGAAATGATCATTAATTTAAATATTGCAACCAATGTAAAATGGTAGAACTATAATATATTATATCAAAATATGTTGGTTTAATACAGGATGAGATTTACTGTAATAATGAACAAGGTGAAGGCCTGAAAGAAGTCAGAGGACATCTTCCTGTTTGATGCAGGTGTGTAACCTGCAGTTCAACATGTCTCCAACAACAGGACAATTTTAACATTGTTATTATTATTATTTTTTTTATCTCAACTGTCCCGACACAGTTTGAACCATTTGTCCTGCTAATTAGGAGGCGAGAGACTTCACACAGATTTATAAACCCAGAACATTATGTATGCGCTGTGTGTGTTTGTGTGAGTGTGAGTCAGTATCTCTGCAGCCCCCCACCACACACACACACACCCACCAGCGCACAGTGATTTGTTCAACAGTAAATGTTTGTCTGAGATGAATTCTCCAGCCGATCCAGAGCTGCATCCCGGCCGACAAATGAAACCAGCGCCTGAGGGAGAGAGAGAGGGGGGAGAGAAAGAGAGAGGGGGAGAGGGGGAGACTGTGTAGAAGTGGAAATCGAATCATTTTATTATTTGTCTCCGCAGCCCTTGTGGTCACGGTTTGTTATTGGACGCTAATTAAAATGGCAACAATCCTGATAATTGGCAATTAAAGACATGTGAAAGAGGCGATTGGAAACGAGTGGATATAAACTCATTCGTTATCCCTCCCTCACTCCTCTCCCCCTGTCTCCTCTTCACTCATTATGGAGACAGAGTGCTGTCACTGACCACCTCAGTGAATGATTGGTGGAGGAGGGGGTGGAGGGTGGGGGGCAGATGATGGCGTTTTTTTTTCTTGTGCATGTGGAATAATTTAAATGAACATGTAGAGAAACTGATTCATGTTGCGTTAGGTTGAAACACCACACAGCTTGTGGCAAATTAATTCATAAAAGGCAGTGCAACACAAACAGAGCAGTTTCCCATAAAGCTTCTCATCCAGGTCTGAAAACCCTCGTCTATAAAGATATTTCTACTTTACTACAACTCAGATCTTATAGTGTTTATGAAGACCAAGTCAGACAGACATGATGGGACCATGATCCAGAAACACATGAAGACTGGAGTGACAGAGCTGCTTTAAGAGTTATCAAAGATGAATCTACAGTATGTTTGATAGGAGAGAGATGTGGACCATTTCACACTGGTAGTCATGTCACTCAGATGAAGAAGTGGGTTGTGGGTGGAGGTAGTTGACGTCGATCTGACGCTGAACTGACCGTCGGCTGTCAGCAGAGGAGACGGGAACAGTTTGTAGTGAAACACATGCAGTTACAGTGGCATGATGCAGAAGTTTGGGCACCACTGGTTAACATTTCTGTTAATGTGAACAACAGTCCAGCAGGTGGAAGATTAAATGATCTCCAAAAGACATGAAGTTAAACATGAAACACTGCAATATTTTAAGCCATATCAGTGTATTATTTTTGTTTTCTATGATTTTAGAGTTAAAAGGGAACAAAGCATCAGCCTGCAAAAGAATAGGAAACCCAGGAGACTTGAGCTCTTAGATAACTTTGACCAAGGTGTCAGACAAGATATTTACTATTTACACACTGTGATTTTTTCCAAAGGTGGGGCTTTACTAGCTACTAACTATGCAGGGGGCCCAAACCTTTGCTGCAGACCCTTTTCCTTTTTTCTCATTTTGAAAATGTAAAAGATGAAAGTAAAAAAAAAACATATATATTGTTTAAAACATAAAGGGAATGTGTCGCCTTTTGGAGATCCTCCAGACCTGTGGATTCTAGCTGAGCATATTTTTAATGAATGATGTGTGTGCGCCATGGAGTATTTATCTGTCTATTTATATATATTGCGTTTTTGCCTTTTATTGTTGTGGTGCTGGGACAAACAAATTTCCCTCCTCGGGGATCAATAAAGTTCATTTAATTCAGTTCAGTTCAGTTCAATTCAATCATCAACAGCTCACTGTTCACATGTACATTAAACCTTTGCATGCCACTGTATTTATATTGAACTGTATCTCAACTTCATTTTGAACAGAAAACAAATCTGAACTAACATAATTACCCCCTCCCCCCCCCTTCTCTCTCTCCCGTGGTTAAAGATACACCACGTTTCTCTGTAAGCCCTGAGTTCATGTTAAATGATGTTTTGACCTATCTCTAATGGGTATCAGTCTTCCGTCATAAATCTCCTCGGCGCTCTGACAGACGACGCCCTGACCCGACTTGAAGCTGCCTTTAAATCCTGCACTCGCCTGAGCAAAGAGCAGATACTTGGCAGCCCTGACTGACCTGCCCCCCCCCCCCCCCCCCCACTTGACTTGACCCACTGGACTTGTTTTTAACGCTGTTGCAGGACCTGACTCTGGTACAGTTTTATCTGAACTCCAGAGACTATGACAATAAAAACTCTATTTTCTTCCTAAAAAACACCAGAGTCCTGCTGCATCGCTCCTCTGCCCACAGTGACCCCCCCCCCCCCCCCCCCCCACACACACACACACACACACACACACACACACACACACGTTTCAGGCCTCGGTAAGAGAGGCCCCCCCGGCTCATGTAGTCTTTAATCTTGGTGAACGGGGACTTGGGATGATCCACAATGCAAATTCTATTGTTCGTGCAAGTGCGTCAGCCAGCCCCGGCCGTCATAAAACAACATGATGGATACACAGCCAAATAAATAAATAAATAAAAATACTTAGTCCTCTTTTTTTTAAACGCCTATCCCGATCCCTCCTCTCTCTCTCTCTCTCTTTCTTTCTCTCCTTCTCTCTTTCTCTCTCTCTCTCACGCCTCTTCTCTGATGGATCTGTAAAATGATATAACGAATGAGAGCCGGGCAGGAGGGATGAAGGCAGCGAGCAAAGAGACAGAGGATATGATTTATTAGGCTCATAAAAATTCTGCCTTTGTTATTCCCTCTCATTTTTATATGTGAAGCTTATTAAAGAGCACACCTGCCAGAGTCCTCAGACAAACTTGTGTCTGTGTGTATATGAATGTGTGTGTGTGCGTGCGTGCTTTGCTCACACACAGACTAGATGTTGAACTATTACTTCTGTATTTTTTTGTGTGTGTGTGTGATCAGATTTTCCTACCGATCTGTCCTTAGGTCCCGCCTCTTCTCCCCACCACCACCACCACCACTGTGGCCCCGCCTCCCAGCGGGTGTTCAGGACGCGCTACAAGATGGTGACCCGCGCCGCGCACACGCACCTCCACTACAACCCCGCCCTCTCCTGGAGAGCCAAGAGGATCCAGACTGCCAGGTAACAAAAAAATAAAATAATAATAAAATACAAAAAAATCCACAGAGACAGATCTCTCACAGGTCCGGGGGGGTTTAATGCGTCTCAATGGCTGATATCCGTCAGCGCAGAGCAGGGCCCTGTCTCTGGAGTCACCGTCATGCAGAGCGCGAGTGGAAGAGGTCGGGAATTTATGGCGCTCATTTTTACACAGTAGATAACTCAGAGAATAAACCATTTACACCAGTGTGCTGCTCACATTAATTTACACCAGCAGGGACACAGACGGAGGGAAGGGTGGGTGGGCTTCTTCTGCTGCTTCTTCTTTTTACCTTCATTTATCTAACTTTAATCCCCTCTGTCTCAATATTCAGCATTCACTCATATAAACCACCTTAGCTTCATAGCTAATAAGTATTTTCATTATTGGCCAATCTCTCACTTGTTGTGTTTTTTTCCCCCAGTAAACTCTGGCAATAACATTTCATAAAACAGTGAAACGTCCCTTATATTCTTCATTTTATCCGACACACATGATCCAAAAGTGAAAATATAATCAGTTTACATTAATATCAAATGGAGACAAGCAGTAAATCTGCATTTAATTAGAATATTCACCCTTTTTAATTGATCAATGGCAAATTTTATGCAAATATCAGCTATTAAATAACTTCAGCAGCAGCCTGTACAGTAGGTGAAATCATGTCTGACTCACTGGTGCATAAAAACACACGTCTTTAACATAAAACCATAAACGGCTGACTGAGTAGATCTGTGAGAGAGAGACGATCTCACCACACACACAGAGTAGAGAGTTAATTCATGTTTATGCAGCAGCCCTTACTGTGCAATAGACGTTAAGTTGAAGCCTCGGTCGTGTGGTTTTTCTTTTTTTTTTGTTCCCGATGACGACGTCTGTCTGCAGCGGAGCTTCAGGATCCAGGTGGCGCTGAGCTCTTTTCTCTGCAGTGGCTCCGTCCTGTTTGAACTTTAGTTATGAAAGCTGTGAGCGAGTTGTTGTGGTTGGTTTTGATGATCTGTTAATGTGCAGAGAATTAGCAGCAGGGCTCTTCCCGGAAACTGACTGCAGACCACACACACACACACATACACATACACACATTAAATAAACTGCAGGGAGCTGTAAATGGCGCAAGTGAAGCTCTGCTCTCATTTGTTTCAATGAGTTATTGCAAAAATTGTGAAAAGTGTCCTGAACAAGCTCCTAAACCCTGAGGTGATGTATTCAGTTTTCCTTTTTGTTTTAATTTTTCGTCAATTATATTAAATTAAAAACAATTAAAAACAAGCACAACCTGATGTTTCAGAAGCTGGAAGCAGAAAACATTTGACATTTTAAGACGGTGCATATTCTCATTTGCCCAGGTCATAGTATTTCAAAGGAGGTTAAATCGAAAGCAACTGGACTTAGTTATTTGTGTAGGAAGACGTTTCACCTCTCATCCAAGAGGCTTCATCAGTTCATGTACGCAACTGACTGACATTTTGTGAATATTCATATTAGAATTATAGTAAATCTCACGATCTGCCTGCTGCATATTTCCTCTCTCAGCTCGTTGTCGTATCTGCACATGATTTTATTGTAGAGTCCCGACCTTTGCAGATAATATCCAGGTTTGGGACTATTTCTTTGTCGGAAAGTAGTTCCAGCTGCTTCTTTAGCTGCATACCGTCTCATCTTCACAGTTTGGATGAGGGGATCCTTTTTAAGGTGGAACTGGTTTGGGTAACCATTAGTAATTAAAGTATTCTATGTGTGTGTGTGTTGGTGATGTTGGGGGGTGAGTTCATTTGCGTAATCCAGATTTGGTGAGACACAGGGCCTCGGACAGCGGCGGCTCGGCTGGACTCAGCCTCTGGTGACTTATTACTATTCATTTAGCTGCTGCAGTAAATATTGATTCATCAAGGGATTTTCAATTTGAGCCCTGTGACACCTTGTGAAATATCACCAAGTGTGTAGAAGAGAGGAAAGAGATAGGGAGGGAGGGGGACAGGTCGGGTCCCCAGGGATAGTGTATCACCCCCCCCCCACCCTTGCCTCACCCACTCATCCACTCTTTTCTCATGCTTATCTATCTGTTTAACTCCAAAGGCCCCCTCCGCTTTTATCAGTCCGCAGCTATTGAGTGGAGCATGAGCTCGTGTTCTCTGCTCTTAACTACTGAGAGCTGCTCTTCATCTCTGGCCTATCGGACCCACCGGACCCTGTCCTCATACGTCCTCCTCACGCGTCCCCAGCTCTTATCTCTGTATCTGCCCAGAGCTGAATCTCTCACTCTGGTCCAGGGGAGTCTTAGGAGTAAGTTCATTACCTTTAATTGTCGGTGCAAGCTGTTTTTAGATCGGCAGGGCAGAGACGCGAGCTGCTCACGAATTGGTACTTTCACCTCTCTCGCAAAACTCATCAAATGCACAATCCAACAACTCATGACCTGCACATTCGCTATGAAATAATAACGTATGAAGCAAATACTCTGAACTACTTGCGTTTTTGAAATAACTCGCCCCGAATGTAGTTCCGGCTACACATTTGCCTAGAAAACAACTCTGCCTCATAATGTTATATTATTATCTCATAGCGTGGTGAATGTGCAGGTCACAACTTCTTCATGAGAGCGTTTTGGAATTGTTGGATTGTGTATATAATGCAAGGTGAAAATACCCACCGCCTCTGTTGCGTTAGCTGAGCAGCTCGCGTCTCTGACCCGCCGATATAAAAACAGCTTGCACCGACAATAGGCGAATTTGCCAAAATGTTGAACTATCGCTTTAAGGCACTGTCTTCATTTTTGCATGTGGCTCGATAATCCTACTACAAATATACAGTATACACCAATCAGACATGAGATTATGACCACCTGCCTAACATTGTGTTGGTCCTCCTCCTGCTGTGATGCACTGTGTATTGTGACACCTTTCTATCAGAACCAGCGTGAACTTCTTCAGCAGTTTGAGCAACAATAGTTGGTCTGTGGGACCGCTGTTCTTTCCTTAGACCAACCTTTGACAGATCCTGACCACTGCAGACCGAGAACACCCCACAAGAGTTCAGATGCTCTGATCCAGTCGTCCTGGTCAAACTCACTCAAATCCTCACATTTTAACCATTTTTCCTGCTTCTAACTCATTAACTTTCAGGACAAAATGGTCACTTGTTTCCTAATATGTCCCACCCACTAACAGGTGCCATGATGAGGTGTTATACACTTCTCCACTTCTCCTGTCAGTGCTCATAATTGTTACAATTGGACATGTTCTGGGACGTTACGTACTTTGTTTTTATACTTCAATGACGTCATGTATGTTTTGACATATCATGTGTTCCAATTTAGTACTTGAACGCACATAACCTGATGTGTGTGAACATGAAGCCAGATATTGTGACTCTAGCCTGATAACCAAGGACATAATGTAACTGCTGAGTTCTCTTAGTCTGTCAGTTAGGTCTGTTGCATTAGATACACGCCTGAACAACAACACACACATCATGTTGCTTATCACGTTCTGAGAACATCCAACCTCTGTACGGGGCAGGCCCAGCCCAAGAAGATAAATGTGACCCATTTCCTGAAATCTGGACTCACTCCTGACCGAGATCCTGCGAGAGCTCTGTCACTTTGAGTCCAGCGCTGATGTACTTTATCTGTGACCTGAGTAAACACTACTACTTTTGTACGAAAGACTTCTCTGGTTTGTTCTTGGGCTTCCAATACAAAGAATCGGGACTAACATAATGTAAGGCCTGATCGATCGGTGTATCACAGATGTATGAAGTGACGTCACTGTTTTGATTTTCACATGGGGGCTGGATAATCCTGCTACAAAAATACATATATACTATACATACATTTGTTTAACATGTTTTAATAGAAAACTTTAATAGAAAACTTTTGCAGCAGCAGCAACTAATTGTCATTTTGTACATTTCATTTTGGTTTTGACTGAGGGTACAGAGTTTTATCACCAGGTGATATACTGAGCCCCTTCACTGCTCATCAAGTACAGTTAATAAAAATTAAAAGAGAAGAATTGTTAGAATTGTTAATTCATCTCAGATATGCGATTCATCACTTGTGCAGTTTTCCATCAAATTAACCAACTTGCTTTTTTGTTAACACTTCCTGTTCCCAGGACCATGAGGGGTGAGGCGAGGTACTCCCTTTACCCAGCATGCTCTGCTCCCTCCACCTGGCATTAGCCAGAGCGAGCGCGGTCATGATTAAGTGCTGGGCAGCAGTTTGAATGGGCGGAGGAAGCGGCTGCAGTATTTCAGCCCCCGCCACCAGAAAATAGATATAATCTCAACATTAACTCCATTAATAGTAGCAGGAGTGGAATTAAGAAAGCCGTAAAGCACGAACACTGCAGGATAAATTACAGCCCACCCCTCCCTCATCCCTTCATCTCTCTCACACACTCCCCATTTTTCTCTCCCTTGTCCCCTCTTTAATTTTCTGTAGCCGTGTTTGTTCTCCTGCTGTTTTTTTTTTCTCTTTCTCTTTCTCTTTATTTAATGAAAAAGGAGAATTCCGCGTCACATCTTCTTCTGTTTATCGTCTCGTCTGATTTATTTCTGCCTTTTATTTAAGCGCCCAACACACTAGGCCGCCCCCCCCAACCCCAAATAAGTATACTATTTTTGAGTGTATACATCCACACACACACACACACACACACACTCTTAACGCTGGGACCAGGCGCTCATCTCCTTTAGTGCTTCAGTATCGATCAGTTCAGGATGTAAGAGACTGGGGCAATAAAGTGAAGCAGCGCTCCCTCTTCTTCACTTCTCTCCTCCTTTTCCCGCATTCACCCCCCTCACCCACACCCCCCCGCACCACCATTCATCCCCTTTTATACCCCCCAATTCATTCATTTACTCATTACCCATCACATTAGTCATCTACCCATCTCCCACAGTCGCGTGTTATCGCTCTCTCGTGGTCCTGTTCACACTGCACTCTGCACACGTTTCTGCGCTTTTCAAACAGGATTGTGTTCATTAGTCGACTCCCCCCTTTAAGTTGTGGGATCATGATGTGTAATGATGCTGCTTTGGATTCCCTCTAAGTGCCGGGAGAAGAACAGCAGTCCTCCTCGCTGTTGGAATTAGCCAGATGACTGTTTTTTTTGTTGTTTTCTTTTGTTTTTTTCCCCTTCCTTTTTTTTTGCTGCGCTCTGTTTCAAGGGTAACTGTTTCCCAATATGAGCCCACTAATGCTTGGGTTGCAGACAAATAGACGAGGGCAGCATTATTCTGAGCAGTCGCGCGACCCTCCAAATTCTTCCCTGTCACTAAAACAAAAGTCGGATCATTCATCAACAGCGCGGGTAATGCTGAATCGTGCTCTCCTTTTTATCTGTGCATCGCATGGTCAGAGCGGTCCACGCGCACACACCTGCATGCGTGCACACACAAACGCTATAGCACATACGCATGCAGACTAGTCTCAAGGGGCTTCCTCTGCGCCCTTGCCCCCTTCCGCCCCTCCTCCTCCTCTGTTTCTTCTCTTTCCTCTCCATATGTTTTCTTTCTTTTTTTGTGGACTCTCAGTTCTTTTACTCTGACCTCCTCCAGTCATTGTCTTTTGTCTTTTACAACACACACCCAAGTGCACAAACTGTATTTCAGGGCTGAAATGATTCATTCTTCACGCATTATTCATCAAACAAAAATGATCTAATCTTTTTGTTTGATTTAAATGACTTTAATTTGAATCTAAAGGTTGTTTCAGTGAGGTTAAAACTCAAAGTTAACAGAGAGTGATGTCCTGTCATTATACCAGCAGTGCAGGACTACTTTTGCTGTGATTTTGAGACATAACTATGAAGTAAATGTACCTTAAAGAGGAACTACGCAAGATTTTTACCTTAATTAAACAGCTTCAGAATAATTGTGATGGTTAAATGACTTGTTACATTAAGAATGGAGACTCTCTGCCTTCCACCTAGTGTCTCTTGGCCGAAAAAAACAACCTTGCAAGATCAGAGCCTCCGGCCCGGTGTCCCAGATCTCAACTCGGCAGAACCACAACATGAACGCGCCCTGTAACCCGTGATCTCTTGTTTATGACAGATAAGACCACACAAATACAGACATTGTACCACGTACGTATATAATATATAATGTTATCCACAGCTCAATGGATTGATTTATAGCTGGTTCATTGAAAACAAATGGAAGTGGGGAGCGAGGAGGGTTTGAAAAATCAGCGAAAAAGCAACCAGACTTACATTGTTCCCCTTTAAAACCAAAACCTGGGGCTAAAAGAGGCTGAAAAAACTGTTGATAATATCATATAGATCCGTCACCAACCACTAATACAGAAATATTGATGAGTGTAGTTTTACATAGTTTGCATTATGGATAATAGTTGTGTTATAGTGTCCCTTGGTCCTTGTAAATGCACAGTGGAGAACAATAGAAATGCCCCCCCCCTTGCCCTGAAATGCTCTGAAACAGGTTGGCTGTCCAGCCGGTGAAGATTTGTGCCTCAGCCGGTCCTGGAGGCTTTCTGATAACACATATTCCTCCGGAGGTCAAGGACACCACGGGAAACAGGCCAAGGACTGTCTGGAGGCTGAGAGGGAAAAAAACTCTCTCTGCCTCTCTCTGATGCTGTATTTTTATTTTTTTTTGCCTCTCCACTAGTTTGTTATCCGTTTGCTCCGTCCTCCTCTCCTCCTCTCTCATTACAGGCAGATTACCTTATTGTGAAGGTAACGGCTCCCACAGAGGCTGTTTTCACTAATGGTGTTAGACCCGCGGCTAAAACTCATTCACATGTGCTGTACATCTCACATCGCTGGTCTGGTGATTAAAATGTGTGTATGCAAGCAAAAACCTCAAGTGTAAGAACTCAACTCAGTGTAAACAGCACTTTGGTCTGAGTTTAGCTAAAGACGTGTGGTTTTATTGGTGTCTGATCTTGTGTTGTGGTGTTTTTCTGTTCTCAAACTTACCTGATCTAAACCATTTTAGGACATGTCTGCTGTTAACTCCTCATTCTTCTTTCCTTCCGCCTTCTTCTTCTTTGGTTTATTTACTGTATGAATGCAAAACTCGTGAAACGTGCTCTCTGGCTGGATTTTCCGTTCGGGCTGCCATACAAACATGGCAAGATGGCGACACTTTCTAAAGCAAGACCACTTGCTATATGTATATATATATAAAAGAAAAATTATAAGGCCAAACAAATTTTATTTTATAGCGATTTTACACTTATACAAATATATTTTGGGTAGTATAGTCAGATTTAGCCAATAAACCTTACCAATTATTACACACTGGACCTTTAACATATCAAGCGTTCAGCCTGGGACATGATGCTCCTTCTGCAGCTCAGTGAACATGGTTGTTGTTTGTTTAGTTTGATTCTTATGCAGTTTCTGTGGCGCCAACATGTCAGTGCAGCTTCAGTTTCCAGCGTCGAACAGAGAACTGAACCATGGTATGTGACGTTGACACATCGACTCCTCTGAGGAAACCTTTTCCACCAGCTCCTCTCAGGTTTACAGTACATGTGTCTTGGCTGGAGGAGAATTCCTTCCTACCACGTTACTAGACTCTGACCCTTGGCCTTTGCCACCTCTCTCTCTCCCTCTCTCTCCCCCCTCGATGTTTTCTGTCTCTCTTGATTAAAAGGCCAAACAGCAGCATAAAATCTGTGCCACCATAATTCCTTGGCAACAGCGATGAATTTGCACTTTTATGAGGTAAACATGGAAATGTGCCCGAGTGTGTGTGTGTGTGAGCAGGACAATCACTCTTTTGATTCCGGTTTCAAAACACAAAACCCAGTGTGAAAACAGACTGGGCCTTACACCCCCCTTTCGTGCGCCCCGAACCCACCTACTCCCCCCCCCTGGCTGCAGCCCTGTGTCAGGGTTAACTGCCGTCTGTGTTAACTGTTCATGTCGTATCCCCATTAACCTCCATTGTGGCTCCCCAGGCCGCCCGGTCCTTGTTTAAGCCTCCCTGGGTGGCAGTCAGCGCTCCAACATTAGCCTCCATTACGGCTCCCCTGGCTGCAGTTGCCCTGTGTAGGGCAGCCGCTGATCAGTGAAACTGAGTGTCTGTGCCTCTGAGTTATGGCGGCGCAGTCGGAGGGGGGGAGGGGGGAGGGGGGGGGGGGGGGGGGCGACCGTGCACGTGAACGTGGTGCGCTGATGATGGCTGATATTTGCTCTCCTTCTTTTTCTTATTTGCAGCAGTGCAGCAGCAGCAGCTCGGCAGCGGGCCGCGGCGGCGGTGCGTTAAGCGTCCGTGTCAGTTGTTTTGCGCGCGGCGTGCGTCCGGGGTAACCCTCTCTTCTCTCTGTAATGGGAGGCATGAACTCTCGCTCTAAACCCATTTCCAGCCCATCTGAAATACGGCAGCAAATTACCTCCAGTGGCGCCCTGCACACCAGCCCCAATCCGCCCCAAATAGAAGTGACAGGACAGCGCAATTTATCGCCATAACCCCTGCACCCCCCCATCGCCCCCCCCACCACCACATCGCAGCAGCCTCACACACACACAGGTCGACTGAGTGGCTCCTGAATGGTGAGCATGTAATAATAATAATAATAATAATACATTTAATTTAGAGGCGCCTTTCATGACACCCAAGGTCACCTTACAGAGCATAACATTTTAATAACATTATTAAAAACAAGACATTGTGGAAAAACAAAAAACAAACAAACAATCAAGACAGTGACCAGTTATAAGTTGTGTGCGAGTTTGAACAGGTGAGTTTTGAGTTGTGACTTGAAGGTTGTGATGGAGTCTGACTGTTTTATGTGTGGGGGGAGGGAGTTCCAGAGCCTGGGTGCTGAACAGCTGAATGATCGGGCA
This sequence comes from Trachurus trachurus, assembly GCF_905171665.1. Taxonomy (NCBI): domain Eukaryota; kingdom Metazoa; phylum Chordata; class Actinopteri; order Carangiformes; family Carangidae; genus Trachurus; species Trachurus trachurus. Next base: position 29,675,920 of record NC_139898.1, read on the forward strand.
CCCATTGTACTGAGGCGTGATGTGGGGATAGATAGTAGTCCAGCAGAGGTTGAGCGGAGGGAGCGTGAGGGAGTGTATTCTTGGAGGAGGTCGCAGAGGTAAGTGGGGGCTAGGCTGTGGAGAGCTTTGTAGGTGAGGAGAAGGGTTTTATATTGGATGCGGTATTGTACTGGGAGCCAGTGAAGTTGGATGAGAACAGGGGTGATGTGGTCAGATGATTTGGTGCGGGTGATGATCCGGGCGGCTGAGTTCTGGATGATCTGCAGTCTGTTGATGAGTTTGGTGGGTAGTCCGGTGAGGAGGGCGTTGCAGTAGTCTATGCGTGATGTGACAAATGAGTGAACCAGAATTTCAGTGCTGGATTGGGACAGTGATGGGCGGAGTCTGGAGATGTTGCGGAGGTGGAAGAATGCGGTCCGGGTGATGTTTTGAATGTGGGGTGCGAATGAGAGGGTGTTGTCCAGGATGACGCCGAGGCTCTTGACTTGGGAGGAGAACGGTACAGGGAATCCGTCGATGATGATGGGTGTGGCTGGGGTGTGTAGTGATTTGGTGAGGGTGGATTTGGAGCCGATGAGCAGGGCCTCGGTCTTGTTGCCGTTAAGTTTCAGGAAGTTCCTGCTCATCCAGCTCCGGATGTCTTCCAGGCAGGTGATGAGGGAGGTGGGAGGGATGGCAGCAGTGGGTTTGGTGGAGATGTAGACCTGAGTGTCGTCAGCGTAACAATGGAAATGGACCCCATGGTGACGGAGGAGTGTGCCCAGGGGGAGGAGGTAGATGGTGAACAGGAGTGGACCCAAGACTGACCCCTGGGGGACACCCAGTGAAACACCCGAACACCTAGACTTGTGGTTGCTTAGTTGAATGAATTGTTGACGGTCGGTGAGGTAGGATGTGAACCAGGAGAGTGCAGCACCAGTGATCCCAATGCCAGCCAGGCGGTCCAGGAGCAGAGGGTGGGAGATGGTATCAAATGCTGCGCTGAGATCGAGGAGGATGAGAATGGTGAGTAGTCCGGAGTCGGCTGCACGGAGGAGGTCGTTGGTGATTTTGACTAGGGCTGTTTCAGTGCTGTGTTTTGGACGGAAGCCGGATTGGAAAGGTTCGTGGAGATTGTTTGTGTCGAGGTGGGACTGTAGTTGTGCGGCAACCACCCTTTCAAGTGTTTTGGAGATGAAGGGGAGGTTGGAGATGGGCCGGTAGTGGTTGAGGTCAGCAGGGTCAGCTCCGGGTTTTTTCAGGATGGGTGTGATGGCGGCCAGTTTGAGAGAGGGGGGTACAGTACCAGTAGTGAGGGAGGAGTTAATTATGTTGGTGATCATGGGGGAGATGGACGGTAGACATGCTTTGACAAGGGAGGTGGGAAGAGGGTCGAGCTGACAGGTGGTGGTTTTGGCCTTGCAGATGAGTTCTGAGACGGTCAGTTCTGTTACTGGGGTGAAGTCAGAGAGGGAGCTGGTGAGAGGTTGGCCAGTGGTGATCATCCAGGGTGGGTCATCAGAGGGGGTGCGAGATGAGGCCAGTTGTTGGTGAATGGCGTTGATTTTAGAGCTGAAGAAGTCCAGAAACGCAGTGCACTGGTTGGTGGAAATGTCTGGAGGGAGGGTTTTAGGAGGCTGAAGTAGGTGGCTGACTGTTGAGAAAAGGATTCTGCTGTTACCTGTACCGGTGTTGATGAGGTTGGAGTAGTATGAGGATTTGGCAGTGGTGAGGGCGTTCTTGTAGTGATGGAGGTGGTCCGAATACATTTGGCGGTGGATAGTGAGTCCAGTCTTTTTGTGGAGTCGCTCCAGTTGACGGCCAGTAGCTTTGAGCTGGCGGAGCTCAGGGGTGAACCAGGGAGCAGTGTGGGTGAATGAGACTGAGCGGGTTTTCAGGGGGGCCAGGGTGGTGAGGGAGGAGGAGAGGCTGTTATTGTAATGGGTCACCAGGTCAGTCAGGGAAGATGCAGGGGGAGGACTCGGGTAGGAGCTGATCAGGGTGGAGAGGTCTGTGGTGTTGATATGTTTGATGTTTCTGAAGGAGATGGTCCGTTGTTCCTTGGCTTTGTGTAGTTGGGTGTGAATGTCAAAAAGTACAGCTTTGTGGTCGGAGATGTGTGTGTAGAGGCCTGTGATTGTGTGCAACTGTACAGACTGTAGCAAGAGAGAGTGTGTTGTGATACAGATAGTGTGTGTGTGTGTGTGTGTGTGTGTGTGTGGTCTCTACGCTCCAGTGTAGGGGCCAACCTCGCTGCTCTGGCCCCCTGCCCTGCCTATTATCTCATTGATTTCCTCCTCTCCTCTTTTCAATTCTCTCCATTTCCACACTGCCGTCCTTTCCATTAGAGGAGCAATTTAACAGAGTGCTGTGACATGGGAGGGAGAGAGAGGGAGAGAGAGAAGGAGAAGCAGGGGGGAGAGAGTAGAGGATGGGAAACATAAAGTGAGGAGGGGAGATATAGTGGAAGAGCTGGAGGGAAGACGGGCTAAAGAGGGGTGGAACCGAGGCAGGGACAGTGATTTCATTTCAGCGTGACTGAAAATTCCTCACAGTTTGTAAACGCAGCTTAAGGGACAATTACAGTCAAGTCCAGGTCATAATAAACTCCCCCCGTATGAATATGACTCCATCAAACATTAATCTCTTGTTTCATCTCCTCCTCCTCCTCCGTCTCGTCCCTCGCAGGAGTTTCCTCCAGAGCCGCCTCCGAGCTCCACACGACAGACAACACCACCACCACCACCACCACCACCCGGCCTCCACCCAGCACTGGAGAGGAGGAGGAAGAGGAGGAGGAAGAGGGAGAGGGAGAGGAAGAGGAGGAGGCAGCATGTGCTGGATCGGCGGCTCCCTGTACCGGGTGACGGCCAATAAGCTGTCCCGCACGGTGGCGTCCAACATGTCCATCAGCCGAACAGGTACACTGACCCTCATCATCATCATCATCATCATCATCATTGATAACACTGGGCAACACAGATGAGGTGGTGATGAAGATGATTACAACTTATTAAACTTTAGTTACTGATAACAAAAAAACATAAAAACTTTAAAAAGCTTGTTTTAAATCTGACACTGTTTGAATAAATTAAATTAGTTTATTTTGGTCATACAACACTATCCTTTACACTCTATGAAATTAGATTACCTAGAATACCAACAGTACAAAATAATAAGATGAAAGTAATCATTGCTGTATTTTATAATTTTTCATTATTTTACATTTCACGGCTTTCTTAAAACTCAACAAAGAACTACAGTACATGTCTTCAACTCATCACTGAGCTTATTCCACATTTTAACTCCCAAGACTGAAACACATTTGAATTTTATATTCATTCTCACTTTACACATTTCGAAAATCATCATATTTGATTTTCTTTCTTTCGTTTTTTTGACCTTTGGGAAAATTCACGAAACAAAATTTCACCATTTCACTGAATCTGTTGCTTCTGAGCAGCAGAAAAGTGCTGAGTCACTGTCAAAAGGCTTCATTTATAAACAGAGGCTTCAGCTCCTCTCGGTCTTTTATCACCTGTTCAGAAGAGTTTGTTCTTTACATATTTAACTCCCAGATCCACGTTGAAATCAATCTATTGTGGATGTGGATGTGGATGTGAATCGGCCAACACGAGTGCAGTAATTCAAAGCAGTCAAAGGGATGAGTGCAGCACGTATCGGGTTCGTACATCGGAGTCGGAAGCCGAGTATCGTCTGAATCCGACCAGATATTTGATATCAGCATTCGACACTTAATGGTTTTTGATAGTTTGTGCTTGGGACGCGTTTCAGTCGGCGCTAAAAAGGCTCCGAGGTTCAATACCCTGCCCCCTGTTCGGGACGTGCCATGCGAGCACATAGGGCAGTAAATCTGTGTGCACCCGCGGAGGTGATACAAGGGTGTTAATTCATGTTTGTGGCTGCAGCTCTGTCCACATGCTCTCTAATGGACTTAGTAGAGCTGGCTGGATTTGCCATCTGAAATAATAAAGTTGTCATCTGTCAGGGCAGCGAGGGGGGAGGGTCTGGAGAACTGGACGGTGCAGATTAAAGCCTGGATCTGCCTCTTTCTTTCTTTCTCTCTCACACACACACACACACATATATATATACGCGCGCTCTGTAGCAACTACACCTGCAGGAGAAATTGAAGAGCTCCACTGTGTTCAGCTCGTGACCGGCATCCCAACACAACACCACACCACACGCGCACATTCCTGCATCCTCCACAGCCCGGCCGAGCCTCAGGTGTCTTCTCAGCAGGAGCCGCGGCATCTTATCTTCCACCGCCGCCGCCGAGGAGGCGAAGGAGGAGAAGCAGCAGCAGCAGCAGCGGCGTCACATTTGTTCCTGGTCCGAAGCCAGCGGCCTGAAATTCTGCTGCGCTTAAATCACACCACAGCTCGACCAGTCAAAACGCTTCCAAAATTAGAGGTCAACTGTCATCTGTAACACCAACCTCCTCACCTCCTCGTCCTCCTCTCTGCTCCGATCCGTGGCCCCCAATAATACACCCACACACACACACACACACACACACACACACAGAGACACACACACACACCTTTTCCCTCCACTGTTAGCGGAGTGCATCGGGTACACGGTGTTTATGATGTTGTCAGACAGAGCTGGACGTCACGTTTGGCTTTGGCACCTCCGCGCCAAACCACCACAGTATAAATAACCAGTCACATATCAGGTTGTTATTGCATCTGGCTGCACAAACACACACTCAGACGCTCAGCAGACGGCTATAACACTATCCTTTTTTTTTTTTTTTTTCACCTAGGACAGATGTATGTAATGTCACACCGTTAGGAAATGTTAGATGAAAACACTTGAGATAATGATGATGAACACATCAGAAGAGAGACATCCACTCCTCTTTGAAAGACGATTCAGTGTTTTATCAACTAAAACTCTGAGCCTCTCTTCTGATTGGCTGACTTATGTCTGAATAATCCAATCAAAATAAAGCAGATTTCAGGTAAACATGGAGGTAGGCGGGGCTTAAAGAGTGGGTGACTGCTTTGTTGTGACCTCACAAAGTTGCACAAGTCCTGATGACCCATTTTTAAGGCTTGGTGTATTTCTCTGTGGACTTGAGAACTTCACACTACAAATATAGAACCTGGAGCTGCTTTATAATAAAAAAACAACATATGAACCTGAACTTTTTTTTTACTGTATGAGACCTTTAAATCCCCCTGTTTGTCTGGTTTTCCCCACATCCAGGACGGTTCTCCAGCACCCACTTCTCCTCTCCCATGATTCCTGCTTGGAACCGCCCCTCCAACACTCGTCACTTAGCCAGGTGAGCTTCTTTTCACAGCCGACTCCCCCCTCCCTCCTCCTCCCTCCTCCTCCTCCTCCCTCCTCCAATGTGAAGATTTCTGCACACACATCCAACTTTTAAGCTTTTTTAATTAACAGCATTTATATGTGGGCCATCCTGCTGGCTCCCCTCGTACCACAGCATCTCATCTTGAAATCAAACCCAGCCAAGACCGTTGCATTTGATCCTCCCTCCCTCTCCCCTCCTCTGATATTAACAGCCTTTCATCGCTCTCGGCTAAGAGCTGCTAAGCCAGAAGTAATCTTAAAATTAAAATTAGCATATGGAGGACACCTATATACCCAAGGGAGAGGTGAAACTCTAGTCCCGGCGTGGTTTGTCCTCTCCGGCCACAACAGGCCGCTGATTATTGATCTGTGGAAAACCTGTGGTCTGTTCTGTTTTTTTTATCTGTGTTTTTGTGAATCCAGCCGCGCCGTTCAGCGCAGCCTCGCCATCATCAGGCTGTCGAATGCCCGTCAGAAGAAGCAGCAGAAGCAGTACTGCATGTACTACAACCGCTTTGGCAAGTGCAACCGCGGAAACAACTGTCCCTACATACACGATCCAGACAAGGTGGCCGTTTGCACAAGGTAACGCCAACACGAGGTGTCATGTTAAGAGAGTGGTGGTGGTGGTGGTGGTGGTGGTGGTGGGTGGGTGGGTGGGTCAGATAATACTCATTAAATGCTAAATTTTGACACTCGATCCTCAGTTTAAGAGAGAAAATCTCCCTCTCCTGCCAACGTACCCGCTGAACATCTGATAGTAGTGGAGTGGTGATTAAGGCATCTGAGGTCCCAGATATAAAAGTCATAACACGAGCGCCATAAAAGCTCAGAGGGACATGAGACTCCACGGTCGGAGTCGCTGCAAAAACACCAGTAGTTACTTCAAAAACATGTTCTTGGATTTAAAAAAAAAAGTCTGTGCACAAAAAAACTTCATTTGTAACAAACCCATCATTTAGTCCCGAGCCGTCACTTCCTGTTGCACAGATGAAGTTAAAACCAGTTGCACTTTTAGTTTCTGGGTCAACACTGGATACATGAACCAACGCTGGCATCATCGTGTGAATGTGCACCACCGCTGGGTTGGTTTCTTCTCCATGGAAACGAGCATCGGGGATATCTTTAAAGTTTATTGCGAAGGCGGGGGGGGGGGGGGGGGGGGGGGGAACAGCTCTGTTTGGTTTCTGTTGTTTCAGCTTCATGTTGTTTATGTGCAGGTTCCTGCGAGGGACGTGCAAACAGGCGGACGGGACCTGCCCGTTCTCCCATAAGGTGGCTAAGGAGAAGGTAACTTACACACACACACACACACGATGTTGGGCAACATAGTGTTTTATGGGTTTTCATTGCAAAGGCCAGCATTGAGTACAGTGTGTACAGTCACTGTGTATCGTGTTTGCCTTCTTGGCATGGCTCCTGTTTCCATGACACAAGAGGGAGCGAGAAAGACTTAACCTGATGGGGCGTTCAGGGGAGAGGGGGCTTATGGGTAAACAAGAAGCAGCAGCAGCAGCTACTAAAGGTTAGAGCTTGTGACTGGAGAGGAGGGGGGAGGAGGGGTGGGATCACCAGTGTGATGGCATCTGCTATCATTTCTGTTTCAGGTGAGTTTAGCACAGGTGTACGTACAGAAAAGTGGATCACGGTCGTCACCTCTTATCACCTCTTATCCTGCTTTACCTTTTATGGCTGGAATCAACATATTCGATACACAGAAAATGTGTCAACAACAGTAATAACTGATAATTATCCAATTATTTTATTATTATTATTATTTCTTTTTTTTGTTAATTTCCTTTCTTTGAGATCCTCATTTGGGAAATATCAGTTTGCCTCCTATATATGTTTGTCTGTTTTCTTTATGGTTTGTTATGTGAATATATAACTGGGGGGGATGCAAAGTACAATATCGCAAAGAGAATGAAATGACTGATTATGTTATACAAATATACCATTAAAAACTACAGTAACCCATACATAATATCACTTAAAGCAGAAGTAAGCGATCCGGTCGTTTTGGCTAATGCTGCGTTCCAGGCAGGCTTTTGAAACCGTAAATTACAGCTTCAAGTCACAACTTACGACTTTGTAGCGTTTCAGGCAACCCACTCGTGTTTTTCCGACCTGTTTTACCTGTGAAAGTCACTATAACGGCCACTCGTAACTTCCGACCCGTGAACTCGTACCAGATTGAACTGGTATGACTTCACAGGTCGGAAAAGCACGAGTTACGAGTTTCCTTGAACGCACCAAAACAGTCCTCGTCCCTACGTCACCACATTCACGGCGTTCCTTGGCTGCACACACAGCCCTGCATGCCGTTCTCTCTCCTCATTGGATAAAAACTGTAGGATACGATAAATGTTTTCTCCTCGGCTCAGAGCAGAGCAGAGGGACTGAGAGACCCGTGTTTCAGTCCAAACACTCTATGTAAGTGATTGCTGTCGGAAGATATAACTATTTAAGACTTATATTAACACAAATATATCACTTACTTCTGCTTTAAATACATACTGTATATCAGAATACTCTGAAAAATAATCTCCCACATAAGCTTTGCAATAAAGTATTATAGTAATAACTGATAATTACCTCACAGTTTCCAGTTGTTCACAATTGACGTGTTGTTCAATCAAAATATCAAACTGCAGATGTACATATAATAATTTGATGCATATATTCATTTATATGATATCAATATGCATTGCAATATATTAGATCTAAGGAAGAGAACTTTTTTTTTTTAACGGTATCAGTTTTCTTCTAATCCTCCGTTAAATCCGACGACTGTTTTATCACAGTGTCAGTCTACCAGAGATGTAATATTGAGTCGTCACAGTGGCCAAAGTCAACTCCAGCAAACCAAACTGTGTGGATAATATCGACACTAAATCCACTTCATAGAGTTACAGATATGACGACGCTCAGCCAGCGGCTCGGTATATTTAACTGCGTGTGACTTAAACAGGACGAAGATATCAAACATGAACCTACACCAGACAGTCGCTGCATAAAAAAAGACTTTTTAATCTAATTTTAGGTCATTGTCATAGTGGCTCCACCTCCTCTTATAGACTCTTTCAGTGTGTTGCCCGTCTATGGGAAAGTGAAGCCGTTTAAAAAGGGAAAGCTGTTTTTTCCTCCTTCTTTTTAAGTTGAGACAAACAACTCTCCAACAGGTGTCTTGCCTCACCCTCCACACACACACACACACACACACACACACACACACACACACACACACACACACACACACACACACACACACACACACACACACACACACACACACACACACACACACACAATGACCCGCACCTGTGTTGGCTGTCACCCTGTCGCTGCCTGTACGTGCTGAGAGCCCAGCTGTCTGTTTGTAACGCCACCTCGCTCCAGCTAACCCCCCACCCAACCTTTGGCCCCTCCCACCACCGGATACACCCGCTCCTGTTTCATGTGGACTAGGGATGTCACCATTATAGATTTTCTTTGTACGATTATTGTCAGAGAAATAATCACGGTATTAGGATTATTATGCATTAATTAATTTCACAGTCAAAATAAAATTACAGTTTAAATTATTTACACTAAATATTATTATTAGTATCTACTATCAATATATAACCAATTATCAATCCTCTAGGCAAAGTGTTTTAAATATTCAAATCATTAATTGTCATCTATACCAAATGTTTAAGTTTATTTTAATTGTTTGTTTGTTTTTTATCACAAATGACACACTAAGATTTAAATTCCTACCAATTGTACGTTACGTTAGGTAAATGGACCAGTATTTCTTTCTTTTTTCTTTTTTCTTTTATTTGTTTGGGACATGTTAATTGAATCAGACTTCATCACACATAATTTCAGTTACACAATACAGACAACATGACCGTAAGGGAAACGGGAGAAGCGTAAAGCTTATCAGGTCCCGCCCCGATTACCATTCAGAATACATTAATTTCATCACAATTTTTCTTTCTTACAAACGTGATACAACAGCAGAGCTGCGGTCTGGACCCTTTCTCTGGGTTTAAATCAATTTATAATTGTCTAGAATAGAGTTTCATATTATCTTTTTTTAAAAGCCCACAAGTTTTTTTAACCTCATCATCTAGTTTGTTCCACTGTTACTAAACATTCACCATGCTATGAGATAATAACAGAACGTTACGAAACGGAGCCGTTTTCGAGGTAAACACAGGGTAAATGCAGAGACTGCTTGCTGAAAAACTGTCCCTGAACGCAACGCGCATCAGCGGTTTTGCATGAATTTACCTCTAAAACAACTCTGTCTCGTAACATTCTGTTATTTTCTCATAGCGTGGTGAATGTGCAGGTCACAACTTGTCCACGACAGTGTTTTCGAGTTGTTGGGTTGTGTATTTGATGAGTTTGATGAGGGAAACCAAGAAATTCCCTTAGCCTCCATAGCATACTGTAGCCCTGAGCAGCCTAAAAATAGCTTGCACCGACAATTAAAGGTAACAAACCTACTGCTATGACTATAGGGATTATGGCAATGGGCCAATTTGCCAAAATGTTGAACTATCCCTTTAAGTGGTGTAGTTTGAGGATTTTTGCATTGATGAACAACTGGTTTGTGTGTTGTGCTCTGTAGTGCTCATAGTGTAGAATCCTCACGGCTCTTTTTTGAAGTGTGAACGGGGGGTGCATGACACTTTCATACTGTACGTGTTTCCCCCCACACTTCTGCACCGTATTGCAAATGTGGTGATACTAATGCTGAATATATTACATGGAGTGACTGGAGTCAAAACAGGAGTGTATGATGGGGTGATGTGTGGTGGTGGTGGTGGGGGGGGGGGGTTATACACCCAGCAGCAGCAGCAGCCCCCCCTCCGAACCTGATCCGGGCTCTGGTGCGTACAGGCGAGCCCGAATCCTGAACCCTACACCCCCCTCCCCTCCTGTTCCCCCCACTACCACAAATACCTTCGAAACCAGACACCCTACTCCCCCCCCACCTCCCCCTACACCCGGGAACCCCATCCTGGTCCTCGTGCCCCCCCCCCAGCCCCCCCCTCCTCCTCCTCCTCCTGCTCCTCCTCCTCCTCCTCCTCCAGCACTGGCCAACACATCCAAAGCACATAAACACATCATGAGAGCTGGACGAGCTGCAGCCTGGATAAATATTTCTGTAGCAGTTAATTAGGTAGAACTGATCTCATCCCAACGAGGTGGAGTCTCCCTCATCTCCCCCCCCACCCCACCCCACTCTGAGCTGTGCCCACCCTCCCTCCCCCTCTTTCCTTTTCTCAGAGGTATATTTAGACCAGGCTCCCCCCCCAACCCCAACCCCAACACGCCAAACAGTAGATCTCTCTGCTCACACACACATGCTGTCAGGACACACATTCACTCTCACTTCGCCGCTGTCAACTGCAATTAAGGTCATTTAGCTGCTCAGTGTGACGGATCACTTGGCACACGGGACACGTCTGATCCCGACATGACGGTGGTTTTGGTTTTTGGTTTTTTAAAGCCGCACGACGTCTGTTTACAAACTCGAATAATCTCTCATCGCGTCCCCTCTCCTCCCTTTGTGTGTTCTTGATGAGATATGTTTTATGTTTTCTTGATGAGATATGAGCTAAGAGGGAAATTTAACTTAAAACAACCATGAATAAATACTACATTTAAAAGCATGTGTATCTCTGTGACGGGAGTAAAACTGTGGAATAGATTGACAGAGGATCTCAAACATGACACAATTTAGAAATAGATTAAAACATAGTATGATAGAAAGCTATAAACAGGATTGATTAATTGGGTGTTGATTGCAACTGTAATGCTGTTAAATTATTTATTTCTTTTATTGTTTTGACTACACTTGTTAATTATTGGATACTTGTTTCTTTCTGAAACCACAAAGAGCTCTAATGGATTTACTGAAATAATGAATGAAAGGGAAGGCATTTATAAGCTAGATAGCTTCAGCCTACACCTTTTTGATCTATTTATGAACTAGTTGAACTAATGATGGTATTATGGAAGGTTAACTGATTGTGATTGATGCTGAAAACTGAGAAAAACTGAAAACAATTTGTGTAAAAGATCGAATAAACTACTACTACTATTTACAGGGAGGAACTCAGAGATGATCTTGACACAGAACAGAAAAAATAGATTAAAGGGAGAAAAAAAAGAAAGATAAAAAACAGCAACATTTTTTATCTTCTTCTTCTTCTCCAACACATAAATCATATTAACTCTTTTTATTTTCATATGCTGGAGTGTCAACCAGGAGGCTTTTCTTTTGCCATCAGCACATATTCAAACAAACACCTCAACCTATTGTCTAATATGTTTGCAGGAAAAATGCCAAGAATCAATTCAGTCAGAGTCAGATTGATTCCCAAAGTCAATTCAATCTCTTTTTTTTGGACACATTGCCAATAATCAGAGAGTTCTGGACGCTCTGCAGCCGCATGAGACGTTTTATTTTGACATAACAAAACACACGTAGGTCTCTTGTGTTCTGATGTTGCAGATTGTTTTTGTTATTTACCTTAAACCGTTAAAACATTTTCTCTGGACTCTCTCCAGATGCCGGTGTGTTCCTACTTCCTGAAGGGAATCTGTAACAACAGCGACTGCCCCTACAGTCACGTCTACGTGTCCCGGAAAGCTGAGGTGTGCCAGGACTTTGTCAGAGGCTACTGTCCCGAGGGAGAGAAGGTAAAAACACACACACACACACACACAAACCCAGAGAGGACGTTCACACTTAGAAAGTGTATGTGGCATCATCCTGAGCTGTCTGACGTCCAAATCCTCCGTCCATACATCATCTTCACATGAGCAGAGCAGGAACAAATACTCAACCAAGCCAACAAAATGCACAATGTACAATAAAGTACAGCAAAACCAGAGAGAAAGCTCATTCAGCTCCTAAAGACTTTACACCTAAAATCTAAGTTTCTCCTTCATCCATCTGCACAACTAAAGAGAGGAAAACAAAACCAGTGTCCAGGATTTAACAGGAGGGAGTGAGTCTAAAACATAACTCAGAGCTGTGGTTTGTATTGAGTGGTTCCTCAAACCGCTGTCCAGCTGCAGATAGTCACTATTCACAGATCTAGAGGTTGTGCAACTAAAATATGACAAAACATCAAATAAAGAAGAGTTTTACTTTCCTATCAATCAATCAAACTTTATTTATAGAGCACCTTTCATGCACAGAGAAGCAGGCCAAAATGCTTTACATAAAACCACACACTCATGCCTCATGCACATTCACACAAACATACGTTAAAAACATTGAGAAATTAAAAGTAATGAGGAAATGCTAATCACACAAAGTACACACTATTAAGCATTGAATTCATCATTTACTGTAGTTTATAAACACAGTTAAAAATGTTTTACCCATCATTGATAAGCATTAACTGCATTTATAAACTACATACTAATGAGTATTCATGCAATATAAATGAAAGATTCAGTATTTATTAATGCTTAACTAAAGCTTAATAGTGATGAGTACTTATTATAAAGTGTTACCGGTAAAAAGAAGATAAGCAACAAGAAAAAGTAGGGAAAGAAAAGAGTAAATGACTGTTCAGGTCATAAAAGGATAAAAAAAAAAAGTCCAAACTCTCTCTGTCTCTGTCTTCAGTTAAAAGACATTTAAGCATCAGTGTGTTCAGATGCGAACGTGAACCCTGATCAGGATTAACCTGCATCACTGTAACAGCGGCTGAGTGGAGTCATTAACACGACAGATGAAGCTTTGATCTCAATACTCTTTGCATTTATCTCCGCGGCGACGACACATCGCTACCTGTTTGTCTTCATCTCAACGAAGAATTATGTTGTACAACGTGTGTGTGTGTGTGTGTCTGTGTGTGTGTGTGTGTACAGTTCCACTAAAGTTAAACTGAGGCCTAGGTAAACAAGTAGTTTGGTAACCAATGCCCACCACACACACACACACACAGACACACACACACACACACACACACATGTACACAGTGACACACAGGCAGGAGCAGCTGCAGCGGGTGGTGGTCCATAATGGCATAACTGTAGTGGCTGAGTGACACATTGAGGGCCTGATGGGTAACAGAGAGCCACCTACACATGACACTCAACCCCCCCCTTACCCCCTCTAACCCCCCCTCACCCCCCAAACCTCCCCAACCATCCCCCCTCCACACAGACACTGTCCCAATGTCTCCACCTCAGACACACCCACCACTCCCTCTCCTCCTCCTCCACCTCTTCCTCCTCTTCTTCCACTGTCTTTACCTCCCTTGTTTTGTCTCCCCCCTCCCTCCTTCCCTCCCCCCCTCTCCCCCTTCTCCTCCTCTCTCCCCGCTTGTTTTCAAGTGTCGAGTGTGAAACAGATGCTTTTTCACACTGTCAGACCTCATTTAAATAGCGCACGGGGAAATGAGGATATAGAAAACAAAAGGGATATTAATATTTATTCTATTAGCTGAAGTGCTTAGGTCTGTGATTTTTTTCCCCTGTGTGTGTTTGTATGCATGCATGTGTGTATGTGTGTGTGAGTGTATTTGCGCCTGAGTGCATGTGTGTGTGTGTGTGTTTATGGAGCGCTGCTGCACTGTGTGAGGCTCTGGCGGCTCTATGATGGATAGCAGGCAGTAATTATAGATGGGAAAACTGCTGAGGATGGCACTATGGGCCAGGCAGGCAGACACTCCAGCAGCTCAGGGGTTAAGTCTGCTCCTCGCCTCCATCCTCCTCCTCCATCCTCCTCCTCCATCCTCCTCCTCCTCCTCCTCCTCCTCCTCTCAGACTCGCTGCCATCCTGCCTCATCCCGGCTTTGTCTCACCCCGAGTCTGTTCTGGTCTAATTGCTCCTCTTGTTTCTTTAGCGCGCAGCATCAGTTTAAAGTCGTTGTTAATCCTTCACATGTGGCTCCTGCATCAGGTTCCTCCTCCTCCTCCTCCTCCTCCTCCTCCTCCTCCTCCTCCTCCTCCTCCTCCTCCTCCCTGGTTTACTCGCTCCATCAGTGACAAGACATCGCTGAGCGCCTGCGGCCCGAGCGAAGCTTTCGGAGGGTTTCTCTCCGTAGTTGACTTCCGTTAATGGCCCTTTGGCCGATTCAGCATGTTTGCCGCGCTGCGTCTGTGCCAGTCGGTGTAGCGGAGAGCTGTCTGATCAACTGTTTAGTCTAATGAATCAGTGAATTGATCCTTTTTAATGCAGCTTCTTCTCATCTTCACCTCGGCCCTGCTCTCTCTTTTGTTTTATTTCCACAAGAAAAAGAACAAGAAACGCAGAGAAGAAGCATCACTGAGCTCATTACATTTTTAAAGAGATATATCAGATTATTTTCTTCTTGTTTCCGTGATGTTCTGAGCCTGAGACCATTAAAATGATGCAAACACGGCACTGAGTTACATCCTGCCACACAGGTGTAAAACACACACGGCTCATGTTGGCTGGACAGTTTGCTGCTGCCTGAGCTAAACTTTGCTGCGTTCAGGTGCAGCTTTAAACAGAACATGTGAGGAGAGACTACGGTGGCCCTGAGAGCTCAGTACCCTTGTGTTTTGAGGATTTGCATGTGTTTAAAGACCCCAAACAGAGTCGTGCGCACTGAGAGTGGAGCGATTTTCCAATGTTTCCCACAATCCTAGTTTCGCGCTGTTTACACTTTCTTCCTCATGGCTACGCAGAAAAAATAAACAGAGAAGGTGATAAAAGCGATGAGGAAGGGGGGAATTCATCATGCTGGTGAGGGACATGCAAAGTATCGATGGAGAAAAACACTTTCAGTGCTTCAGGATGAACAGTGGAAAGTGTGACGATCTGGATAGCATGGTATAGTTGTCTCTCAGTGCAACTTAAAGCTCGACTGGGGAGACTGATAAGCATCTGCTCAAAGATTGTAGCTGCTCAACACTTTTTAGAGCTGCACATACTAGACGAATTTGCACAATAAGAACGAATGCTAATGCTATAGGTATTTCCTATCGTCTAGTCTTGCTAAATTCCTTTTTGTTATTTAAACTATTCTTAGTTCACTGGTAGTGCGGGAAGTGGAGGAAGAGAAGGCTACTACAGTGGAAGATAAGAAATACAGAACACCATGGGGGCGTAGATTTGAATCTACTGGAGAAATACGGTGTGAGAGGGTGACGATGACTAACTTTAATGATAGAAGTTCCTGTCTGACCCCACACATGTTTTATTTGAAGAACACCAGTTGCTGCCATCCAACAGGAGAGATCGAGTCCCTAAACAGACTGAGGAACTCTTTTATTCCTCAGTCTGTTAAAATGTTGAATCAGTTGGGTTTGTTGGGGCTCTGAATAATATCTGTTAGTGTCGGGACTTGGAGGAACTGCAGCCACTTTGATGTTACGTATATTATAGCACGTCACATGCCTGATGTTTGTCTCGTGCGATATTTTGTTATATTTTTCTAATGTTTTTGTTATTGTCTGATGTGAGATTTTTTTTCAACAATCTTTTTATCGAGAACAAAGTACAGAAAGACAGTTATACAAAAAGATAATACTTTTTGATTTTTCACAGAACACAATACAAATACAACCCCCACCCTACAACGTCCAGTGCATCCCAATCTGAGGAAATAAAATAAATGAATTAAAGTTATGATATTGAAAGGTAAATATCATTCAACAGATATGGATAATTAAATAAAGAGAAAGAGAAAGTGGAGGTGGCTAATTTGAAAGTACTGATGTGACATTGATGTGTGATACATTTCAGAAGAGATTCTGACAAATAAAGTACTGAACTCAACTACAACTCAACTCCTCCTGCACCCTGGTTAATCATCGTTCACATCAACGTTTGTGTGGCGACAGTGTTTTGCATACGAGAAGTCTGTTCCTTTAATCTGCAGTAGAGTAGTAGAGTGATCTCTCTGGGCCACCGTAGATGATACCGGTGCACAGAGTGAAGAGCTACGCAGAGCAGCAGCTTACAGAACAGCTACAGTCTCTATAGTATTTCTTGTCTAGTGTAAAATGTCCTCATGTTATTCCTCCGTCTGTGACACGACCTCACCGAGTGCACCGTATGGAGGTTCAGCAGATCTGAGGTCAAAGATCGATGAAGCTGAGTTTTTGCCACACAGCCTGAGGGAAAAAGATCAGAGTAGTGCACACTCACGCAGCCAAACGTTGGTGATGAAGCCGGGCTCCAGGTTAAAGCTTCGACTGTGTATCTGAAATCTACTGGACTCTCTGTCTGAACACTGACGTCCTGCAGTTTTCTGTCTCTGACCAGAAGAGTCCTTAATCCATAAATACAGCAGGCCCGTGTTGGTGCCGCTACGTTATACGGTCCGTCAAGTCCAGTGTGAGTCATGCATCTTCAAGTCTGAGCGTTTATCATATAAACACTGCGCTGTGGTTATGTAACGTACCAGTAAACTACCAGGAGTGTTAACTTGCACATAACTGATTGAATTTCAATTCTCCGGACGACGGTGCATCGTGTTGCGTTGAGAACGGCCGCTCGCTTTTCTCTTCCACCACGGCTCTCTGCAGCCGCTGTGTTTAAATCAATTAGGAAGCTTTTTTTTTTTAATGTAGAGTTGATATTTGATCTGATCTCTACCTATAATAAAGTCTAAAACCTGTTTCTACTCAGATGCTCCACACCAGTGTCGACTTAATGCATATGATGTCCCTTTTTTTTCTTTTCTTTTTTTACTGTCTTTTCCAACTCCCACCCTCCCTGCATTTTTTTTCTGCTCCTCTCTCAGTCTCTTGGTAAATGTGCTGACTCCTCCTGGTTTTGGCCGTGCAGAGGAGCTCTCTAATAGGCCCCAGAGACGTCCCAGCGTTCCTTAAATCAAGTGGAAAATTGTTAACTTGGTGTGGGATAAAGATGTTCTGTCCACTTTAGCTTTTTTTTTTCTCCTCCCATTTCCTCTCTCTCTCCCTCTCTCTCTCTCTCTCTCTCTGCGTCTCTCTCTTTTTATGAAAATGAGGATGTATGGGGCTGTGGTGAGCGGACGCAGCTTTTACAGTCAATTTCTCGGACACTCTTGTTTCTCACGCCGGGAAAGTGCTTCGGCTTTTAGCGCTCGTCGTCCCGTCACACTCGTCTGGAGATGAGAACTCCAGACTTATGTCAGAGCCGACTGTACGTCAAGTCAACATCCACTGATATATTTAATAATATAACCTTGTATTCAGATGTGCAGAGTCACCTGTCAATATTTATATGCAGCAGTGGGTTATACTGTATTCATTTAGCACATATAGAAACATATACAGTATATATACATAAGATAAAGGGGAGTAACTGTGTGCTGCACATGCCATTTCCTCTAAAAGTGTATTTATTTAACACAATGGACTGTGTGGTGGCTAGGAAACAAGGGCCAATAGTTAATTTCAAATACCTGGAAAAATGAATCTGTGCAAATAGTTAACAGTCAATTTGATGCTCCAGAGAATTGTTAAATGAAATGGATATATATATATATAATATATATAATACATATATTACACCTTGGCTCAGGAGGTAGAGCAGGTCGCAAGACACCTTACCCACCTTGCTCCTGATGGGTCGTGGTTTGCGCCTTGCATGGCAGCTTCTGCAATCAGTGTGTGAATGGGTGACTGCGATGTATGTACTGTAAAGCGCTTTGGGTATCGTTCAGGTATAGTAAAGCATTATATAAATACAGACCATTTACCATTTTAAAGAGCAGGTCCAGACTGTACTCCTGTAGCTTTTCATTTAATTTATTTATTGAAGACTCATAGATCTTTGAATTTTCTTCCATTTTGCTATGAACTCAAGAGACTTGTGCAGAGACCCAACATTTGTCAACATGGTCAGGACTTGGCAACAGCAGCAAAGAAAAAACTTCCTTTTAGCCGAGAAGCTAAAACATCTTTTTCAGTTGAATATATTTGCATTTTCTTGATTTCTTGAAAAGGCCTGGGCAATGAGACGAAGAGCGTTATACAGATGAGTACTGAAAGTAATCTTAAATTGTTTATTTATGTGTCGCACTTGTGTGGCAGGTAATACCAACAGGAAGGACTGTCTAAAGCTGTACAGAAAAGAAAAATGAATTTGAGCCCACTGTGGGTCTTAACATTAGTGTAATAACTCATCTATCAGACGATGTAGCCCAAACTTTGTGCAAAATTCTATTTTCGAGTAAATCCGGGATGAAAGTGGGGTAGTTTTCTTTCGCATTGGATAAAGCAGGCGCACAGATTATGCGTCACGCTGCTCACGATTCATCAGCCATTGATATTGGATCCGTCATCCGTCCGAGACACACACACCGAGCTCGTTCTCGCCCCAAACGTTGAATATCCCACCCACTCGATAACGACCAATCAAATTTGTTTTCCTTACTCAGGTAAACTTGTGAAGCAACTCGTGGAAACGTGTAGAAGGAGGTGCGACAAACAGGACAAACGGCCATTTCTGTACACCTTTAAATGTCACAATGTATTTACTTGTACATCTGTGTGACAATAAACTTCTTGAAACTTGAAACTTGAAATGTGTCTTGTAATCCCATATGGGATGGGCCACAGTGGTGGCATGACACAAAAATAAAAATGCATTCATTAATTTTGCTTTTGGCCTCAGGCTGTAGTTTTAGTTTAGTTCTAGTTTTTTTCTATGCTTTGTTCTCAATGTGCGGACAGGAAGTGATGGTCGATGGTAACAATACATCTCCAACTCAGACTTGGATGTTGCAGCTTTAACATCATTTGAAGGAATCACATTTTCATCTACCAGTTTGTGCAACTAATGCTACTCCGTGAATCTTTGACCGACCCTAAAGTTGTGGCCATGAAAATCATGTTATCAGGCCTGACGATGCTGGGAGGGGACGGGGGGGGTCAGCGGTGATGTCAGACACCGAATTTAAAACCCCCGGCCGGGCATCAGTGACACCAGTGGCAGGTCTGATTTGTTGATCGAAATGTGTGTCAAAACCGCAGCCCCTATAAGATGATCCGGAGAAACATTTGACAGCCGAGCTGATCCAGGGGCTGCCCTGGCACCCGCGGGCGCACGGACATGGGTGTGAGTGGGGGGGTCGGGGGGCTCTGATGGCAGCAAGTCAGGGCTGCTGGGCTCCGGGGAGAGTTGACCAAGAGTCCACAGCGTTCCTGGAAAATTGATCTCAAGATCCTTCACACACACACACACACACACACACACACACACCCGTCCCCCCACTGCACGCTCTATTTCAGGACCAATGCTGCTTCCCAGTCCTGCACTCCTCACCCCTGCACACACACACTGAAACACACACACACGCTCCTTGCAGCCTGCACCCCAGAGTGAATATAATTAGCTTTTCTGACAGGTGGGAGGGATCGAATCGCGTGGAGAATGAAGCTACCAATTTACACCCGTATTACACTGTCATACACACTCGCTTGCAAACATGCATGTGAAAGCTCGCGCGCTCATGCACAATGCTGCTCAGAATGACGCACATGCTCAACTTGCACATTAAAGGAGAAGCTGGACGACGTCCCTTTATAAGGAGCAGGACTGGAGTGAGTGGACAGAGTTAATTATCAGAAAAACTTTGAATAAACTGAGAACAACAAAAGAAAATGAAATATGAAACATGTGCTTTTCTTCAGCTTCAAGTCCGGTCATGTTGGGTGACCCGGTCAGATTTCCTGGATTCCCTCCAGGTGTTCGTGAACCAGTGTTAAATTTAAAGAGGCCTCATCATCTCTGGATATGAGCGACACTGTTTTTCTTTATTGCTTGTTCCCAGTCCTGTCTGACCGCGTGTGTCCGACTGTCCGTCCGTGAACAGAGAGCAGTGACCCCCCCACCTCGAGGAGATTGGGACGGGTCGGGGTCTGTAAATGTGAAGGAGCAGAACCACATTAAACTGTTCCTGTGAATCAGAGGAAGAGAAATAAAAAAGGCAGCTTATAAGTAGGTTTAGCGTTTGATGTTTTTATTCACATCAAATAGAAACGATGTCAAGGTGCAATTTTCATTAACGAAACCAAATTAGATACAAGCATGTTAATGTATCTGAGAGGGACAATGCAATTTAACATAGTTTCAAAACAAGGTCTGAAACTATTGTTTTGCACAGAGAGTTAATAGCTGATGCTAACTCATCACTCTTATCCTTCATGGGGCTTTTACATATATATAATAAACTTAAAACTTAAAACTTTAAATAATTAAAACAGTCAGTGGCAAAACACAGGAGATAAAATCCAAAACTTATCTAAAAATGTACATATGTACAGTCTGACAAGGAGAACAAGAACACAAGCAACAAAAAATAAGCAACAAGCACAGCTCTGGTTTGCATTTAGCAACTTTGTCATGTCACATAATGTCAGAGGTGCTATACATGCATAATAAGTTTTTGTCCAACAGTTTCCCCTTTTTGGTAATGTTTTTATTTTGTACAGAAACAACCAATCACACTGTGGCCTTCCCACAAAATAAAACTGACCAATTCATCATAAATGAGAGTTTTAGTTTAGAGTTTAGTCTTATATTTTTGTCTGTATCAAATCCACTCATATCAGGTTGTCTGTGTATGAACAGCTGTGACCTTCTTCTTCATGTTTGATCTGTGCATCTACTCACCAGTGCAAGAAGAAACACACTCTGGTGTGTCCAGACTTCTCTAAGACCGGCGCCTGTCCCCGAGGAGCTCGTTGTAAACTGCAGCACCGACAACCAGCCAAACGAAGCAACAACGCGTCCTCGTCCTCGTCCGCAGCGGCCAAGAGAAGCAGAACCAAGGAGCCCAGCAGGAGGTGAGCGAAGCATCACTGCTGATACAAAACCACGTTGTGTTTGATCCCGTCTGATCGTGTCCACGCTCTCCCACAGACCCCGGCTGTCAGTGGTGATGCCGGACGGCGCTCAGGCAGCGGAGGGGACTCCCGGCGCCGGTCCTCTGGCGCTGCCGTCCTACATCTCCCTCTCCAGCTCCCCGGAGGAGGCGGACGCTCCGGACACACAACCGGCCGAGGCCTCGCAGGTTAAAGGTAACAGCAACAACAACACAACACGAGCCAGGCAGTGTTACACAAAACACCTCTGTGTGACGAGACGGTGTGAAAACCAAGAGCCACGGTGTCCAGGAGGCGTGTGTTTGGTTTGGTGGTTTGCAGATTGTAACAAATGTTCAGGTTGAAACAACATGTCTCAGAGCTGCAGACATGTTGTCTTCAGTCTTCTGTCCTTCTGTAGGTCCCAATCTCATGGACACTATATATCAGTAACGCCTTAAAGGGATAGTTCAACATTTTGGCAAATTCGCTTATTGCCATAATCCCTATAGTTTAGGAGTAGGTTAATTATCGATATATAGATCGGCGGGTGCAGAGACGCGAGCTGCTCAGGTAACGCAACGGAGGCGCACGGTACTTTCCCTCATCAAACTCATCAAATACACAATCCAACAACTCCAAAACGCTCTCGTGGACAAGTTGTGACCTGCACATTCACCACACTATGAGATAATAATGTAACATTACAAGACAGAGTTGTTTTCGATGCAAATGCGTAGCCTGAACCACATGACAGACACGGCTGCTGGGCAGAATGATTTCATAAACAGCTAAGTAGTTCCGAGTATTTGCTTCATATATACATTATTATTTCATAGTGTGCTGAATGTGCAGGTCACAACTTCTTCACAAGAGCATTTTGGAGTTGTTGGATTGTGTATTTGGTGAGTTTTGAGGGAAAGGCGAAAGTACCGTTTCATGAGCAGTTAGCGGCTCTGCTCCACTGATCTAAAAATAGCTTGCACCGACAATTAAATGTAACAAACCTACTCCTAAAACTATAGGGATTATGGCAATAGGCCAATTTGCCAAAATGTTAAACCATCCCTTTAATGAAACGTCCTCAAATTTGGCACAAACGGTCATTAGGGCTCAGAGATTAACTGTTTAGACTTTAGTGGACAAAGGTCAAAGGTCAAGGACAGTGCTGCTGACCTCACAAAATGCGATTTAAGGCCTCGTGAATGCAAATATTACTGCAAGTCCTCGAGGGAATCCCTTCAAAATTTTGCATTTGGATGATGAGGATGATCAGGTTAAAGGTTATCCTCAATTACGACAAAATTTATCACTTTTTTTTTTTTTTTTTTTTTAATAACTCTGGATAAACATGGATTAAAATACAAGCTATTTGAATGGCGGAGGGATACCTACGGCCTGTTCACACATGTTTAAGCTCCACATGACTGATCTAACCAGAGTGTTTTACGACTGTTTCATTGAGCGATTAGAAGCCGCTGATTTACAGCGTCACAGATCCACAGAACTCCGACCAGACCGAGTCCAGAGTGTCGGCTTCCACCGCCCGGAGCTGGAGCTGCACACGATCTTTGCTCCGTTCATGGGAATTCAGTGGGTGGGTGGGGGTGTAAGAGCTGCAGACAGATAATGATGATCAGAGCCGGGGGAGTTGGAGCGGGAGGAGGGGAAGGGGGGGTGTGATGATGCTCAGGGGAGGAGTAATAATGCTCAGAGCACAGAGGTAATAATATTTAGGTTTTGGGCCGGACAGACGCACAGCTGAGCTCTCTGTTGACAGACTTGACAGATAGAGGATTAGGAGTGAGGCTGCCTCCCCCGATCCCTCTCATTCCTCCCCCCCTCCCCCTCCCACTGCCACCAGGCTCCACCATCCACCTGCCCCTGCCTGCTGGACACACACACACACACTTGCACTTACACACTTTTACACTTCTACACAAGCATGCCGGCTTCCACTGCCGCTCAACATTTGACCGGCTCTAACACCTGTGTTCAGCTCGTCTCATCCTGTAACACATTACCCAAGAATTTCTGTCTCGTTTTCATCTCATTTTACATTTTACTTTCACTGCTTCCTTCATTTCATTGGGAAATTCAATATAAATGATTTAAAGTTTATAAAATACCTTTTATTTATGTGTGTTTTAACTGATGAAGATTTTTTTTACAGGAGATTTACAATAGATTTTTAATCTAAAGAAGTATTTGTGTAGGACTGCACACTAAGCCAAAAAACAACATATTGCAATTTCAGTGTGAATGCTCATTTTTGCTGTTCTCTTTTAAACTTTAATAATAATAATAATACATTTTATTTGTAAGCACTTTTACAGACGCTCAAAGACACTTTACACTTTAAAAATCATAAAATAGAGCAAAGTCAGAGTGAAATTCAATTAAAAACAGCAATAAAACTGTATTTAAAAATATATAAATTTGATGATGTGATGTCTGTTGGGTCTTGTACCAAACAAACATCTCCCATTGAATATGATTTGTTGACCAGGGCGTCTCCGTAGCAACACAATGTGCAACAATGTTGTGACACATTTGCAGCCTTATCGCAGATAAATTGCAGCTCCTACGATTTGGATTTTGCACTTGGGCCATGTTGGGTTTTTTTTTTTGTGATCAATTTTTTTTATTGAATTTTCCATTTCATTTTAGAGAGACAAAAAAAGGACACAAAAACAAATCAGAGATATAACAGACGAACACCTGACAGTATATAAAACAGAGAAAGTCTAACAAACAAGCAAAACACAAGAGGCAAAATGTACAAAAAAGATTTGACTTCCAAAAAGACAGAGAAAGAAAAAGAGAAAACATTGTATCCACATGTTGTGCTTTTGATAAGATTGCGATCAAGTTGTGCAGCAGCTCTACTTGTACTTGTGTGTTTTTGTCTCTACATTTAAAGGTCAGTTCAGGTCATTTGTGTGAGGTTGTCGAACGTAGTCGGTGTCTCACACTTGTGCGTCGGCGTACGGTTGTTCATCGTCTGGAAAAAAAAAATGTAGCACCGACGGAAAGAGCTGTTTGAATGTTAAAATATTCAACAACATGAAGCAAATATTTAAATAGATATTTGACTGTTTCATTGGGCCACACAACCCCAACAACAATCCCTTTGTGTGTTTGTACGACACACACACACGTCCAGAAAGAGTTGTGTTACTTCGACGACAACTCATCTGAGCAGCCGGCGTCACTTTGTGATGAGGATCTACTACACTGTTGTGTCCACTCTGATGAATATGTCACTCAGTGGGACAGTCCAGCTCCTCTGTGTCTAAACACACACACACACACACACACACACACACACACACACACACACACACAGCATCCTGGTCTGTGCTCCGCCTCTGTCCGGTTGCTTTGTGCTCTTAAGTATTACTAATGACGCTGTGGTCTCTCTCGCTAACACACCGCGCCGCCCGGAGCCTCATTAAAGGTGGAACTCAGCCAAACGAGCTCCTCTTCACTTTGCATAAATTAGCTCTGATGCAATGTATCACTGCCACACTGCAAACTCACACACACACACACTCACACTCACAGACACACACACGCACACACACACCTTCATCCATCCCTGTTGTCCTGCTCTCTTCCTCATTTACTCATCAGCTGCGATGTCATCAGTCAGCGTTTCAGCAGGATCCAACAACACGCAGCAGATCAGAGTCGGTCGCGCACCAGGAAACACAAACACACACACACACACACACACACCCCTACACACACCCTCTTTTCATCCTCTTTTCCTGTTGTTTCTGCCCCCACCCCTCCCCTCCCCCCTCTAGAGAAGAAGCTACAGATCAAACCGCGGCTGTGAGACGACCTGACGGACCTGCAGCCGCCGAGGTGAACGACACTTATGAAATGATTTCTGAGCCTCAGGTTTGTCCTGGCTGGTCTTTTCTCTCTGTGTCCTACTACACCTCTGTAATCTATCAACTCAGGGCCTGAACACACACACACACACACACACACAGAGTCAGGTTTACACATCAGTTTGGATGTTTACACGTTTCTCTCTTCAGGTTTTGTAAAAAGTTTTAAGAAGTACAAATAAAAAGATGAACTATTACTGTGTCGTTTCACACTCTGTTCGACAAGTGGAGTCAGTGCTGTGGGAGATTTTCTCGCCTGTCTGTGTGTGTGTGTGTGTGTGTGTGTGTGTGTGTGTGTGTGTCTGTGTGTGTGTGCCAGTCTTGGAGCGGCGATGTCGTCATATGACCCGAGCGTGTTTGCGAGAGTTTTCATCAGGAAGGTGGTGACAGAAGCAGCAGTGCCCCTCACTTTAAAGACACATGAGCACACGGTGACTTCATCCACATCACGCTGTGTGTGTGTGTGTGTGTGTGTGTGTGTGTGTGTGTGTGTGTGTGTGTGAGTGTGTGTGTGTGCGCATGTGCATGCAGAAGTAAATCATTAAAATAACCCTAGTCTTAAATCTCACACACACTTTTCATCTGTGAGAGATGAGATTAAAATTCTTCTTTTGACACTGCTTAAATCCCTAAAATCTCATCTCCACCTCAAACACACAACCCTCAAATAAAACACATTTTTATATTGATATATTGTCAAAACAAGAAACCGACTGCAAAGATAAACAAGTAAATGACACAATGTCACATTATAAAAACCATAATTAAAGGGATAGTTCAACATTTTGGCAAATTGGCCCATTGCCATAATCGCTGTAGTCATAGCAGTAGGTTCGTTACCTTTAATTGTCGGTGCAAGCTATTTTTAGAACGGCGGAGCAGAGCCGCTAACGTTTACTGCTCAGAGCTACGCTGCAGAGGCTAATGGGATTTCTTGGTTTCCCTCATCAAACGCATCAAATACACAATCCAACAACTCCAAAACGCTCTGGTGGACAAGTTGTGACCTGCACATTCACCACGCTACGAGATAATAACGGAACAAGTTTGAGGTAAATACAGAGCCTGCTTGCTGAAAAACTGCCCCTGAAGGCAACACGCATCAGCGGTTTCGCATGAATTTACCTCTGAAACAACTCTGTCTGGTAACGTTCTGTTATTATCTCATAGCGTGGTGAATGTGCAGGTCACAACTTGTCCACCAGAGCTTTTTGGAGTTGTTGGATTGTGTATTTGATGAGTTTGATGAGGGAAACCCAGAAATCCCATGAGCCTAACGAACCTACTGCTATGACTATAGGGATTATGGCAATGGGCCAATTTTCCAAAATATTGAACTATCCCTTTAGCACTAAATGTACATGTTAACAAGCTAAAAACTACACCTTCACTGTAATGTTTCACATGGATTTGGGAAATTGAATAATTTCTGAGCCTCTTGCTGATTTCAACACGTTGTTCTGGACGGGAACCGGGATCAGTTCTGTGACGGAGCTGAACCTCTGCTGGACGCTGACACTGAACCAACAGCTCATCTGGTGAGACACTGTGGGCTCCTACTCTCATGATGGTTTAATGTCCCCCCACCCCCACCCCCCATCATCATGTTTGTTGGTGTTAAAGTTAGATTAGAAAACATTAGAACAGATTTGACTTCCACTATTTTCACATTTCACTCTGAGCTGATTCAAGCAAAAAAGTAAAAATGAAAGAAGAGAAATAACTGGAAAATACAGACAGGACTTGAAACAGTAGGTAATTATGACTGTTTAGTAGATTTAGATAATTATTTAATTTAGTTTTATTTTGATCCATTGTTTCCTGTCTCTCTGTCTGATCAAAATGGTGACAGAGAGGATTCTGGGAAATGCAGAGGTCAGGCCTCCACTAATGAAACTTTTATTAATTATTAAACTGTTTATGAGTGCTGAGCCAATACTAACATACATACAGGTTAACAGAGGTGTCGCCATGGTGACAAACAACCTGTATGAAACTCTGGGGAGCAACACAACATCAGCTGAGATGTCACAACACACACGTTTGTATGGCTATCTTTGTGAAGACACTCATTGACATAATGTTTTCCCTAGCCACTTACCCTAACCTTAACCATCCAAAACAAATGCCTAACCTTAACCATTACTTTTAACCTAACTTAAACCTAATTATAATAACCTAGTTATTATAAAGTCTTAACCCTCAAACACCCCTTGGAAGGGGTCTGAGAAAGTGAGAACCGGCCAAAATGTCCTCACTTTCCCAAGATGTCCTCACTCTGATGGTTTAAAACTCAAACTGGTCCTCACATGTATAGCTGTACAAGTACACACACCAGTGTATATCTGCACACACAGAGTTTTGTCACCAACTAGTTCCAACACAGAAAATAAATGATATTTTTTAGTTGATGAGTTGATTGATGAGCTTCAGAGGCGTCTGCAGGTGGAGGTGTGGCCCTCTGTGCTAAGCTGCTTTAGGCTAACAGCTGCTGATCCTGCAGGTTGAACCAATTCTTCAGTGTTTTCATCTTTCTCAGCATTTTCTTTTTAACCAGACCTCGAACACAACACAGACCAGTCGGCCGATGATGGTCAACCAGCAAGTTAGAAACCTTCACCAAAAGAGACTGTCGCTGAGGCTGCCACTTAAACTCTGCTGAAAACATCTTGTCAGGGTGTGTGTGTGTGTGTGTGTTCAACTCCATTCTCTCTCAGATGTATTGACAGCAGCGAGCGGAGATGGAGAGCTCGACATGTTTCTCAGAGAAGGCAGGAGACAGGGAGCCATCACTCTTCTCTTCTCACCACACGTTTTTTTCCCTCCCTCCCTCCATCCCTCTCTCCCTCTCCTTCCTCCTCCTCCTCCTCCTCACCCACGTAGCTCCTCTCCTGCCTGCGCTGAAGACATAAGTGCCTTAGACAGATGTCTGCTGCCTCTTGTCTAAAACCCTCAACGCGAGCTGCTGAGCTCGGCAAACTCTAATTAAGATCAATATTTCAATTTTTAGTAAAAGCGCACGAGACGGAGAGAAGGAGAAGACGGAGGAGGAGGAGGAGGAGGAGGAGGAGGAGGAGGAGGAGGAATCATCCGTCCGCCGAGGCTCGCACAGACAAAAGGAAAGGTCAACTGTGATTCTTCATCGTGTGTGTGTGTGTGTGTTTGGCTCACACACACTGTGTGAGTTAGAGGGATTTGATGAGAGCCGGTTTGTGTGTGAGGATCAGGTTCAAAATCCTCGTTTGTTTTTTTTTCTCCTGTTGAGTTTTTCTTCCTCGGTGGAAGATTTATCTCCTCAAACACTGAGCTCATCTAAACAGAGAGTGTGATACATGGACTTAACTAACTCTGACCGGGGACAGATGACACATGAAAGACACGTTACACATCAAGGAACACATGGAGTTAAAAGGGTCCAATTATAAATACATTTAGTTACATTTTAAAACAGTGTTTTAGCTCCGTACTAGAAATGAACTCAGTGCACACTAACACACCTGAAAACATGTTCATGCCTGAGTAAACAGGATGTAGATTGTGTCTTTTCTGCAGCAGATGTTGCAAAACAGCAAATAACTCCAGAGTGAAAATGCAGAATTTAACTGATCAACAGCTACAAACCCAAAAATTCACTTAACCACCTTGTTTCCACCTCTTGAAGTCGATGCAGATGAGCAGAGGCGTTGCAACAGATCTTGCTGTGACGGCTGGCATCGGTCCGTATCAAGGACAACATGGTGTTGCCAATGGTTGTGTGTGAACATTGTGCATAGTTTGAATCATCAATGGTTTTGGGTTTTTGGTTTTGGATTCAACGTGCCTCCTGCCTGGGGCCTCCAGAGAGTCTAGTACAGAGCTGCCCAAACTTTTTCGGCTTGTGAGCTACTTTTAATATGACGAGGTCAAAATGAACGACCTCCATTATTTATGGAGGTATATCATGCTGTTATCTGTGTTATATACATATACATCTATATAACAGATTTTTTTTTTAAAACAGGAAAGAAAAATTGAATGTCACATGAGATACTGGTCAATCGCAATCAACGTTTTGGGTATCCCTGGTCTAGAAACATCCCTGCAGATGAGACAATCAGAGAGCGATTGTGGGCGTCTGTCGTTTACGAAGTCTCAGTTTTTCGGTCGTCCAGACGACAACGCCAGAGTTTTCAAACTAAATCACAGTCTGCAGTTTCCAAAAGTCTCAGTTTTCGCTACTCGAAATCAGCAGGTTGTTTGAAAACGGAAAATGTAGTTGTAGACATCGTCTGTGTGAAATAGCAAATACCACGTCTGTTATCTGAAACCAGTCGCTCATCCTGAATCAACTTTCCTCCAAAAAACCTCTTCTAACAACCCGGGAGTCGACCCCTTCACTCCTGCACCAATGTCCCTAACAAACTTTTAATTTTCACATCCGCAGTCGGTTTAAATCTTAACATTTTACATCTGAGATCTGAAAAGAGCAACACGACGTCAATGAGACGGGTTGTAAACAAACCTCCAGGTAAGAATTATGACCTGACGTGTCGTCTGCAAACATCCATCACGGTTTATTGGCCCACTCAAAGCTTCAACTTTGACCGACTGCTCTTCCTGTCCTGGTTTCTGCTCCCCTTCCCTCCATCACCAACCAATCAGGTTTGCTTTTATTTGCCTCCAGATAAAGATACACCCTCATGTTTCCTTATAGATCTTTATATATGCCATTGTGTCCTTATAGAGTTGTTTTTACAACCTGTCTGACTTCTTTTTAAGGTGACACACGATGATGGACGAACCGACAGAAGTAGAATAATGAGTTTGTCGTCCTTTCCTCCATTTTGTTTCCTTTTGTTTCATCTCAATCCAGAGACGAGTTAAACCGACACTGAACCAGAACTGAACCGAACGCATCGTGAAGCTTTAACGTCACAGAACGACCGAAGCAGGTGAGCTGAAGGCGATGATGGTCTGTCGGTCTCCTCCTGCCGACTTCCTCTTCTTCCAACACATTCATCTCTTTCTTCGTCCATCATCTTGTCCGATTCAGATGTTTCTGATGTCAGAGCCGATGTTTGACCCGCACTGTGTCCACTCCGTCGTTCACTATCTGCTCAGGTGTCATATGCTTCGGTCTTTAAAGGTCTAATATGTAGGAATTCCCCCCATCTAGCGGTGCGGTTGCATATCTGAACGTATTCTTGATGTTGCATTCACGTGAAATCGGGCAGACATCAGACAGACAACAGACACTGCATGTACAGTAACAGGATAAACAAGCGTCTATGTAAACAAGTGGTCCGCCAGCACGAGGCAAAACAATACAGGCGTGACAATATGTTGTCATGGTGATGTCGTATTGTTTACCTGACCCACGTTTTACCGTCTTTCTCTGGTGGAGTAAAATGACATCCGGTTGGTTTGCAGACGGCCGTCTGCCTGACTGCACCTGAATGCAACACCAGTGCCTCCGTCCTTCCTCACACTACACAGTGGTGACAGTTTTAACAGGCCGAGCCGACAGCTCCGCTGAGTTTCCGTGGTTACCTACGGTCGCGCTGCTACTCAACGTAAAAATTGGCGATGCAACATGGCCTCCTCGGTTCGGTGCGTCGCCCACTTATGTATTTGTAACGACTTGTAACAACTCATTCTAAGGTACGAGAAGGCTTTCATTTGTATGCGGGTGTGATTCCACTTCAGTGAAATACGTATTTATGAAAGCAATATTTGATATTTTTGCTAATAAAAAGCCAAATAAGTTACATACTGGGGCTTTAACTTTTGTCTCCAGCTTCATCTTTAAAAGTCTCTGTTCTCAGATTTCAGTTTTTTACTTCGGTGAACTGAATGCACCAAAAAGTTCTCGGGCAGCTAAAAAGCGCCGACGTCCGCGCTCGGCCTTTTTTGGAAGTTTCAGTTTGTGGTTTCTCTCGCTCGGCCTTGTCCGTCGTGTTTGTCACGTCTCCCGCCTCTTTGAGACCAAACACCTTTCATCCCACAAACATGATTTCTCTACAAGAAGCGTGTGGTGAAACTCCTGGTTTCTAAAGTAGGAGTGTGTGTGTGTGTGTGATACATCCCTGCACAATTAAAGCTGATTCCTCCACAGCGACTTAACGGCCATGACAAAAAAAAAAAAAAAAAAACCCTCCAGGCCTCAGATAACCCTGAGCCACCTCGTGGAGCCGGTGTCTTTGGTCTGGCGCCGGCTAGCGAGCCCCCCGGCTCTAAAAGCCCACCGTCGATCCTCCACCTTGCTGATGTCCATTTTGTGCTTAAATCGGTAGAACTGCACTTGCAGCGAAGTCCCAATATGCAAAGGCACAATGAAAACCCTGACTTCAAAAATTTATGTCTCAAGCCCTCGGCCGCAGACACTCCCCTTCCCCTGACAATGAATGGACCACAGCAGATCTACTTAACTGTGCCATTTCAATGCAGACTGCTTAGCTTGGCGTTCGCCGGCCAGTTCCTGCTTATTTGATAAAAAAAAAAAAAAAAAGAAGAAAAAAAAAAACCTCTCCTAATGACTTAGCGCACCTAAACTTCAAATACCTTGATATGATTTCCTGTCCCTTCATCTCACACTCTTTTCTTTTCATCCTCGCCAGCAGATTTGAAGCAGGGGCAGGTGGGATGGGGTGGATGGATGAGAGGGGTGGGGTAGGTTGGGGGTGTATTTCATGGCCAGTTCGGACTGGAAGTGAAGCTCAGCAGCTGTGCAAGGTTTTCCTCTTCACATCTGACCAACTCAAACTTATTACCACCTGTTTTTTTCTGCGTTTTTTATTCCTGAGGATCGGCACTTTGTATGAAGATATATCACTCACAGATCTGGAGAGGGGAGGAGGGGAGGGGGTGGAGGTGTAGATGGGACTCTGGGTCAAATTGACCCAATCTGTTCCCTTCCTCCATCCTTCCTTCTATCTTTTCTTCCTTTCTCCCTTCCTTCTTTCCACAATCCTTTTTCCTTTCCTTTCCTTTCCTTCTTTCCTTCCTTCCCTTTGTCCTCATTCCTTTTTCATTCCTTCCTCTTTTGACCCAATTGACCTGATCTGTTCCTTCCTTCCATCCTTTCCCCCTTCTTTCTTTCCTTCCTTTTTCCCTGTCTTCTTTCCACAATCCTTTTTCCCTTCCTTCCTTCCTTCCTTCCTTCCTTCCTTCCTTCCTTCCTTCCTTCCTTCCTTCCTCCTGTTGTCATTCTGGGTCAAATTGACCCAATCTGTTCCCTTCCTCCATCCTTCCTTCCTTCTTTTCTTCCTTTCTCCCTTCCTTCTTTCCACAATCCTTTTTCCTTTCCTTCTTTCCTTCCTTCCCTTTGTCCTCATTTCTTCTTCCTTCCTCTTTTTATCCAATCGACCTGATCTGTTCCTTCCTTCCATCTTTCTTTCCATCCTTTTTCCCTCCCTTTCTTCCTTCCTTCCTTCCTTCCTTCGCTTCATCCTTACTACTTCCTTCCTTTTCGACCCAATTGACCCAATCTGTTCGCTCCCTCCTTCTATCTTTCCTTCATTTTCCCCTTCCTCTTTCCTCCCCTCGTTCCCTTTATCCTTCCTTCCTTCTCTCTTTCCTTCTTCCCTTCCTTCCTTCCTCCCTTGACCCAGGAGGACAACAGGAGCTCTTCTCCCATGATGCTTATCACCGGTATCGACATCCTGCTCAACCTTCCGCTGTGATTTCCCTCACACACACACACACACACACACACACACACACACACACACACACACACACACACACACACACACACACACACACACACCATGAAAGCCGCCCCCCCCCCCCCCCCCCCCCCCCAGAAAGGAGAAAAAAAGACATATGTGTCCAGAATGGAGACGCGCGCGCGCCAGTCGGAGCTTAATTATCCGTCGATCCGCGAGGATGAGTCGAGATGCAATTTGTGGTTAATTGCGAATGAAAACCCTGTAGATCCCCCCCCCCCCACTACCACCACCACCGGGGACTATCCAATCATACTTAACCCCGCGCGCACCACGACGAGGCCTCCTCACACAGCCTCGCGGAAATGCGGATTGATTTTTGGCAGAGGGGCGCGTGGCCTTAAATCGATCAGTGATTGATAGATTCTGATGGTGGTGGAGGGGGGGGGGGGGGGGGGGGGGCTTCCTCATGAGACCTGACGAGCTGCTGTTAACACATCTAATCAAAGAAAAGATTGTGATGGAGATAATTATAGCCTCAAAGATGACACGAGATGAACGTTAGTCCGGAAGTTTAGTCCACACAGAGGAAGCAGCAGGCAGGTATTGATTATTTAATAAGGATGATAAAAACACACATTTTGAGTCGATAAAGTTTTTTTTTATTTTTATTTTTTATTTAAACTCTTCTTGCTATTTAAGACAGTAGCAACAAGATTCTGGGTTATTATAACACATCTGATATAGATTTATACAGTTTTCATATCACCACTATAATAACAAAGGCACACACACACACACACACCTATAATGTCAAAAAAGACTTGCATGTGTTGTATTATAAACTTTTAATTTCAAATAGCCTAATGTTTACTTCATAATGTGTCTTGTGTTGCAGAGAAACCACCAACATTTAAAAAAAATAGCTTCTTATACTGTATATCACATTTGAATGCACTGATCCACTAATCCTCATGATTTAATCTACATATTAATTTCCAGTTTATATTTTATTCCTATTTGCCGCAACTTCGTGTGTTGAATCTGATCACACCGACACTTGATTGAGTCTGGATCTTATTTGAAAGACAGAAAGACATCTTTTAAACAAAGTTACAGTGAAATTCCTCCTGGATTAGTCGGTTTATGGTTCCTCGCATACTTTGTAAATTTTGAAATGACAAACTAAGCCACTTACTACTAAGCCAAAATGAGAAAACCACTATAGTCTCAAAGTGATTTTAAAGAAATCTTAAACAGGTTTGCTGTATGGGATGATGAAAAGCCTCAGTGAGAATAAACCACACAGTGAGTTATTATGGTCTTTAAATATAAGTTGCAAAATACATGTTCATTTACCATGAATTAACGAGCTGGATGTGATTTTCTCTTTCTGTGAAATCTGAAAACACAACGCATGTGAACTCAACTCTACAATTACATAACCGGTGCCCGCTTTTCTAAAGTGTTTCTCTTTTCCGAGTAAACATTTTTTCTCTGAGAAACCAGCGGAGCTCTCGTCTTACTCCGACCGCTCTGCAGTAGCATCTGCTCGGTCACTAGAGGGGGGGGTCTGCTGCACCTGTTCTCTCCCACTCGGCTTCGGCTTCTCTCGGCTTCGGCTTCGCTCGGCTTCTCTCGGAGCGACGACCGCCGCCGGAGCAAGAGTCTCGCTCTCTCTCTCTCTTTCCCCACTCTCTCCGCTGTGATCTCCTCCTCCCATTGGCCCGTCGCACCTCTGTGTGGGAGGGGAGGGTCGGAGGGGGGTGTGGGGATGGGGGGGACTCTCTGTCTTTATAAGTGCACACTGGCAGCCGGCGCCTCAGTGACACTACGTGGTTGCACCGAGAAGCTCTAAGAAACAGAAACAGTCCGAACGAAGGAAGGAAGGAAGGCCGCTGCAGAGAAACAAACCGAGCGGATTTTATTATCACCTCCTCTTGCATAATAATAATAACACACACACACACTGGAGAGAGAAAGAGAGGAGGGGGACAGGACCAGGACCGAGGGGATCGAACCTGTGAGTATTAGACGCTGCTTGAATTAAATCTCTGGAGTGAAGACAACAAGAAGAAGAAGAAGAAGAAGAGGGGACCAGACTGTGGACCAGCTCCCTGCAGCTCAAAAACATCCATGTGAACTTTGAAAACTTCTTCACGTGTCATTCCGTGTTTGGATTCCTGGGACTTTTTTTTTTGGCACGCTTTTTACGCACGCCTGCGCACCGCAACTGTGACTGTCACACACAGAGACACACACTCAGAGTGTGTTAGAAACTTTAAATCCGGGCCATGCTGCAGTGACTTCATGTTCAAGTTGTAAACAGCAGCAATAAGAGGCGCAGAAGAATAAGAAGAAGGATGCTTGGAAAATATTTGTAACGCTGCTGGGAGGAGGAGACGCAGAAATCTTGTTCGTGTCACTTGATCGAGCAAAAAAAGAAAAAAGAAGCGAGGACAGTAAATCACAGGGAGGCAAGTGGACTCCAGAGGTGAAGCGAGGACAAGACAGGTTGGTGTCTCCAAATTCAACCGCGGGCTCGGGTTTCAGCCGCCCCGGGGGCTCCTGGTATTAAAGCTGCATTTGACCCGGGATAAGTTGTCAACAAGAGCAGCAAGCGCGCACGGAGAAGGCGAACTGGCAGGTGTACAAGTTCATTTACATGCATACGTATATTCACGCCACTATATATAGAAGTTGTCTTAGGGACGAGCAGGCTTAATAAGTTCCTCCTCCACCCACAACCCACCACACTCACTCACTCCACTCCACTCCGGCCCTAGCTGCTGCAGCCGGGCGTGTGCGTAGGCTACGTGTGTCTATATATATATATACACACACACACACACACACACCAACCATACAGGCTTTTATTCCGCAATCTGTATCCGAGAGGAGAGGGCTGCCGCTGTTGCCCGCTGTGGGTTTGGCTGTGAGGGGGGCAGGAGTTGTCGCATGGACTGACATGGCCACCGACCTCGCCATGAGCGCAGAGCTGCCCAACAGCCCTCTGGCCATCGAGTACGTCAACGACTTTGACCTGATGAAGTTCGAGGTGAAGAAGGAGCCGCCCGAGGCCGACCGCTACAACTGCCACCGCCTCCCGTCCGGCTCGCTGTCCTCCACGCCCATCAGCACCCCCTGCTCCTCCGTGCCTTCCTCGCCCAGCTTCTGCGCTCCGAGCCCCGGTGGTGGCGGCGGTGGAGGCGGCGGCGGCGCGCAGGGCAACAACAACCACAACCACAACCAGAGCCTCGCCAGCAGCGGCGGGGGGGTCAACAGCAGCAACAGCAGCAGCGGCAGCAGCAGCAGCAACAACAATCAGGGGGGCGGCAACAACAAGCCGCAGCTGGAGGACCTGTACTGGATCCCCAGCTACCAGCACCACATCAACCCCGAGGCGCTCAACCTGACCCCCGAGGACGCCGTGGAGGCCCTGATCGGGAACGCGCACCACCACGCGCACCACCACCAGGTAGGGCATGTCACGATTACTTGTTTTCACAATTAATTAATCGTAAAGATTCCTAAATACCGTCACTTATGCAGATGTGCGTAAAAATAAAGGTAAATGCACAGATACTGGTCCATTTACCTAATGTAACACTGAATTGGTAGGAGTTTAAATGTTAGTGTGTCATTTTTAATAATAATAATAATAATAATAATAAAAAAAAAAGCAAAACAAAACAAAAATCGATTAAAATAAACTGCAAACATTTGGTATAGATGACAATTTATGATCTGAATATTTCAAACACTTCCCCTGGGGGATTGATAATTGGTCATATACACTGAACCAACCACATCCATCTCAATGACTCTCAGGACCCTATAGACACCACTCTGCACTATTAACAGCACTTTAATCTGTACCATTGCACTACTGTACCCTAACTGCATGCACTTGTGTTTATTTTCTTATTTATTATACTGCATATTATGCACTGGGGTCAGATGCAAATTGCATTTTGTTGCCTTGTTTTTTTTCTTCA
The DNA here is from genome assembly GCF_905171665.1 of Trachurus trachurus. Lineage (NCBI taxonomy): Eukaryota > Metazoa > Chordata > Actinopteri > Carangiformes > Carangidae > Trachurus > Trachurus trachurus. Next base: position 29,712,583 of record NC_139898.1, read on the forward strand.
ACATGTGCAATGACTATAAATTGGATCACTCAATCAATATATTAATAGATACTTGAAATATTTAGTGTAAACAATGAGTAATGTAATTCTATTCTGACTGTATTTGATTTGTTTTACACATTTATAGTGTTGTAAAATTAATTAAAGTGCATAATAATCGTGATAATCGTAATAATCGTGATTATTAATCGTGACATCCCACCAGGCCTACGAGGGGGGCTTCCGCGCGCAGCAGTACGTCGGGGAGGACCTGTCCACGGCCGGCTCGCACCACCAGGCCCACCACCACCACCACCATCACCATGGCCACCACCACCACCACCACGCGCGCCTGGAGGACCGCTTCTCGGACGAGCAGCTGGTGAGCATGACGGTGCGCGAGCTGAACCGGCAGCTGCGCGGCTTCAGCAAGGAGGAGGTGATCCGCCTGAAGCAGAAGCGGCGCACGCTGAAGAACCGCGGCTACGCGCAGTCCTGCCGCTTCAAGCGCGTGCAGCAGCGGCACATGCTGGAGACGGAGAAGTGCACGCTGCAGAGCCAGGTGGAGCAGCTCAAGCAGGACGTCGCGCGCCTCGTCAAGGAGCGGGATCTTTACAAAGAGAAGTACGAGAAGCTCGCGACGCGGAGCTACAGCACGAACACGAGAGATCCGTCCGCGAAACAGGCCAACACCGAGTTCTTCATGTGAGACAGAGAGAGACTGAGACTGATGGTTTGTAGCATAGAGACTCTGAACTGAACTGAACTGAACTGAACTGAACTACACCCTCCTCTTCCTCCTCCTCTCCATCCTCTCCCTCCTCCTTATTCTTCTTTCTATTCGTTTGTATTTTGTTTACAGTTTATTATTATTCCCTCGACAGAAATTTTAAAAAGACTCTTCTTCATCTTAAACCAGAACGAACGAACGAGCATCCGAAGTCTTAAAAAAAAAGATGTTTCTTGGCTGAATTAGTGCGAGCGCCGAGCTGCTGTCATGATGATGATGATGATGATGATGATGATGATGATGATGATGTGGACACATGGGATCACGTAGTAGCCTGTTGTTTCTAGATAGACTGCTGCTCTCTCTCCGGTCAGGAAGTCTTCTTACAGTGAACCAAGCTGACTGACTGATGACTGTCTTAATTCACACAGATGATTTTTGTCTTAAAACTTTTTTCTTTTTCTTTTTTTTCCTTTTTTTGGCGGAGAAGGGAGGATGGATGGGTGGACAGAGGGAGGAAGGAAGGGAGGGGGTGATGATTATATTTTTGTTTTGTTATGTTTCATTTTTAAAGAGTGGACTGGAACAGAAGCAGAAAAGCAATACACCGCCTCTTCCTCCTCCTCCTCCTCCTCCTCCTCCTCCTCCTCCTCCTCCTCCTCCTCCTCCTCAGACTGTGTCAGAGACAGAGCGGCTGGAGACGACGTGACGACACCTTTCAATATTGCAAGTCTATTAGTTGACCCCCCCCAACCCTCAGCCCCCCACTCCCCCATCTCTATTTGCAACAACCCTGCATGCAGGACATGTATGGTACCCAAAACCTCCCCTTTATCTCCCCTTTCTCCCCTCCCACAATCCCTTAATTCAGTCCATCTCCCAGAATCCTTCCTCCTTCCACTTGTATGGAAACGCATGGCCCACGGTTCTCTCTTCCTCCTCCTCTTCCTCCTCTTCCTCTCAGTAAGGCCTGGGTTATGCAAAAAACAACAAAAATGTCCCCCTCCATCCATCGCCCCCTCCTCCACTCCCCCTGAGAGGTGCAAGCAAGGACTGCGGACTAAAAATGCAAAACAATCTGCTATAACAAAAACAAAAAACCCTGGATGCGTCTTTAACTGCTATTTTCAATCAATTTTTTCTATTGTTTTAAAAAAAGAAAAAGAGACAAAAAAAACGAACAAAAAGAGATTAACTGAGCCAGATTTTAGACTTGTATTTATTTCCACCTTGTACATAATAACGTGTAGAGTAAAAAAAAAGAAAAAAAAAAAGACAAAAACACAGAGAACCTGTTGTTATTTTACCTTCTTCTTCTTCTCTTTTTAAAAAGAAAAATCTGCTTTTGTTGCTTGGATTAATTCGATGAAAATGTCTTAATACAAAACAAAACAAAAAAAATGTTTGTATGTTACAGCATGCAAATTGTCTATGGTATCCTCCTCCTCCTCTTCCTCCTCCTCCTACTGAACATGTGTAATGTCAAAGGCAAGCCTATACTGCACTAAGAAGAGATCAAACCTTTTGTTTTCTGACTCATATAGGACCTTTGATCTGGATGTAAAATTAGATGGACAAGGACAAGGACTGCATTCGCTGCTAAAACTCTATGCACCAACCCGATGATTAAAAAAAACAAAAAACTTATGATTTAATTTCTGTTTTTTCTTATTTTACTTTAAATATTTTTTTGTAGAAATCTCTGCGGCCTGTGGGTTTCACTCTGCAGCCCGGTGTCTTAACTTAACGAGATGGGAGGATGCTTGATTGTTTTGTTTTTTGTTTTTTTGGGTGGGGGGGATGGGGAGCTCACGTGTTCTTGGAGTAAGTCGATGCATTAATAATCTGTCAACAAGAAATCCCTGGTTCGTGTGTTTTCTGCTGCCTAGATTGATATATGTGCAATATTGTGCAGAAGTGGCCGATGCTCAGCCTGTGAAGGAGGAGACCTGTTGGATGGAAATAACTCAATTCACACTCAAAACGCACAACCAGGAAACGATGCTAAATATATCTGAGATTGTTATTATTATTATTAATAATAATCATTTTAATTTCTGATTAATCTTTTTTTTTTATTATCACATTCTTGCGACCAATCTAAAAATTAATCTTTTTTTTTTTTTTAATAATAGCCTATAAACAGCAGATTTAACTTTATAACTGTCTTTGATTTCAATTTCATTTTCCTGGTTTGATTTAAAACAAACGATTTTTTAAAAAGTAATTTTACTCCTAAAATAAAGTCATAATTTGATTAAAGAGAGAGAGAGAGAGTGAGAGGGAGAAATGAAGGCAGATGGAAAAGGAAAGCAACCTTCTGCACAGTGCTGTTAATGTATATCTGTACATATGATTTCTATATTTATTCAATGAACTTGTCCTGATGATGACGTGTCAACAAGTGGAAAAAACCTACAAAGTGGAGCCGTTGTTGAGAATCTTGTTTTCATAATGTTTAATAAAAAGTTCTGTCCCGAAAATAATCTGTCGGACTGCGTCATTGTCCCAGAGAGAGAGAGAGAGAGAGAGAGAGGGGTTTTTATTTTGAAATAGAAAAAACAAAACACTGCAGGCTTCTTCCTGCCGCTAAATAATTCAAGACAGAACATTTATGTAAGAATCATACATTTATGTTTTGTTTTATTTCAGGTCAAAGCTCACACACGCTGCAGCAAAAAATAAAAAAGAATAAAATGATAAAACGGGGTAAAAATAATTGTGAAATAAATCAGCTGTTAATAAACCTGAGAGTTTATTTATCACTCTGTTAAAAATGAAATGATTTGTGTTTATGAGAGGGGGAAAAAAATCAGAGATAAATTTCACAGTTGAACCTGCGACTCAACGAAAATCTTCATAAAATTCATAAAAAAGAATAAAAACGTAAATATTGAAATTTAAAATCGAAATAAATCAAATCTGTCAGATGATTGAATAAACTGTAGATGTGTGTGTGATGAGGAGTGTGTCAAAAATCACGATGTAAAAAGCTGTTGATAATATTCTCATTAATGTTATTATTACTACTATTATTATTATCATATTGATCAATAGGCCTGAAGTCTTGATTATTAGTTTTATGCGTAAAGGCGCAAAAACAAAAACGTGAAATCAATTCTCTTCACTAATTTAATTTCAATTTTCTGTTTCCGGTTTAATCCAGTGATTAATTATGTCTCAGACGTCACTCCGCTTTATTTAAGGCTGTTTTGTTGTTTGTTTTATTATTATACACCGGATGTTGTGTGTGTGTGATGAGTGCACGATGTCTGGAGAATCTGCTCTGATCTCCGCGGGAACATTAGAGTCCAAATGTCCAGATTTGTATCAGTGAGTGAGTGTGAGAAAAAGAGAGAGATGGAGAGATGGAGAGAGAGAGCAGCGGCGGAGCGACGGTTCCTCCGCCGCCTCATCAGCCGGTGATGGATGAACGCCGCCTGCTCTCTGCTCCCGCTGCCACCGCCGAGCGCAGAGGTAGAGGAGCAACAACTCTTTCTCACTTTGTGTTTTGAGTGTGTCCATAGGGCAGCTGTGCATGATACCCGCGGTGTGTGTGTGTGTGTTTATGCGTGCACGGTCTAAGCTGCATTAAGTGGTCTCTGTCTCTCCTCCTCCTCCTCCTCCTCCTCCTCCTCCTCCTCCTCCTCCTCCTCCTCCTCTCAGGGTGGATGGAAGCAGCAGCGGGTTGAGACAAGATGCCACCCCGCGTTGGTGCTGATGTGACACGGCAGTCAGAGTCTGTGGGTGGAGGGCAGCTCACTTCAACCTCACCATGACTGTACAGCTGAGTGTGTGTGTGTGTGTTGAGGCCTGAAGGTGTTCGGGGTCAGAACCAGAAGGTCAGTCTTGTGCACAACGCTGCTGCAGCTGCTGCAGGTTTTGCATGTTTATACTGGAGCAGGTGCAGCCTGTGTGTGTGTGCAGGAGTGTATCAGTGAGGTAAACTGAGGTGTGTTGGACGGTGTTATAGGGAGGAATTTGTGGTGATGCCGGTGAAGAAGAAGTACCAGAGTCCTGGATGTCTCATGCTGTAGGAGTTTATTTGTACTTGATCAAGGAGAACACCACCTCAATTCTAAGGGTCAAACAGCAAAGCTCAGATTGTTATACTAGAAAGGTGGACTGAGACAGCAAAGGGGAGATGTGTTAACATAACATCCAATTGGCTATAGTGCATAAACATGAAGATAAGGATTAACACCAGCTAGGAAATGGGAGAGAAACAATAGTTTTGTATAGTTTCTCTCTGATCGTCTGGATTTATAAATCTGATCCTGGTAAGCGTGATGGTTTCTTGTGTCTGTGTTTGTGTCTGTGACGGAGACAGACAGACAGAGAGAGAGAGAAAGACACTGGTTCATCTCAGGTTTCACCTCCAATTTCCTCTTTGCACAAAGTCTGAGAGTTGAACGTCTCCGTCCTGAGACGTTGAACCTGCGTGTGATACAGAGACTGAAACAGCAGCTCCACTCTGTGTCAGACACAGAACCGCTCTGTCGTTAAAGTCCAACTCTCTCCACACGTTCCTGTTCATGATGCAAACTGCTGATTGATGAAATCTGTTTGTTTTTTTTATTATTATGGGGAAGTAATTTTCTCTTAATATTTATTTTCTTCTTCCTCCTCCTCCTCTCCCTCCTTTCAGCCTCTCCATCACTCTCCTCCTCTTCCTGTTTTTGCTGACTCAGAGGAAACGTTGAGCAGTGTGACAGCCGTCACCTCACCGGGAGTCAGTGTGTGTGTATGTGTGTGTATGTATGCGCTAATAACACACACACACACACACACATACACAGATTATGGTGGTATGCAGTGGAATGAGAGAGCAGGCATGTAGCCGTAGAGACAGAGAGAGAGAAAGAGTGAGATCACCGTGACTACACTGTGGGCTTTTCTTTCCATAAATCAGGGCAGTGTCCATCTGAGAAACAAAACAAGTGAAGCAGCGAGAGAGAGAGAGAGAGAGAGAGAGACGTAGAGAGGTAGAGAGAGGATAACATACAGCGAGGGAGGGAGGGAGGGAGGGAGGGAGGGAGGGAGGCAGAGAGAGGCGCAGTGTGTCTCTGGCGTCTGGAACTGCATGCTGCTGAGATTCAACACAGTCAGCGTCTCTTCGGCTCAGCTTACCTACAGTATACCCACCTACACACACACACACACACACACACATTATAAACAGAGTCCAGACACAGTGAGGATGGAAGCCGTGTGCTGCCGATGGATCCGCATCCTTTTTTATTAAGACTGATAACGACCTCCACCTCCTTCACCTGTTGTGAAACTGCCCCACACCTCCAAAAAAACCCTCAGATTCACTATATATGTAGGAATTAGAGACTCTGCGCCTCTACAGCTCGGTATCATTTAGACTTCATGGCCTAGTTTCAAAGACTTTAGTTGATAATGTGCTGTCACGATGCTTCCACCTGAATAAAGTTGTGTTTGAATAAGTAAATCTGCAGAGACAGTAGAGACTCGGTGTTCGTCGTGCAGTTATCTTCTGATCAGTATAGGGTGTAAAGAAGAGTTAACACTTTCCTAAATGAGTCCACATCACAGACAGAGAAAACAATTGTGGCTTCATTCAGGTTTTCACTTAATTGGCTCAGCTGTTCATACAAAAAAGCTCCATACGGTATAAAGGTAGATGTTTGTATTAAAGCTCCATACAGTATAAAGTTAGATGTTTGTATTAAAGCTCCATACAGTATAAAGGTAGATGTCCATATGTAGTGTGATTATAAAGCAGCTCTAGGTTCTATTTTAATACTGTGAAAGTATCAAAGCCTCAGTCCACAGAAACGCACACAGCCTGTATTCAGAAACTGAGAGGGAAACTATGTTAGTCCGGTTGCTTTCCGCTGTTTTGCTAACCCTCCTCGAGGCCATGTGCATTTGTTTACAACGAAGCCGACGAAAAATCAATCAATAGAGCGTTACATAACGTTACATATCATATACAATGTTATGATGACCATTTGTGTAGTTTAATCTGTCATAAACAAGAGATGACCCGTTACAAGGCACATTTGTGTTGTTTTTCAGCCCAGAGACGCACGTGGAAGGCAGTAGCAGTAGGTTCGTTACCTATTTGTCAGTGCAAGCTATTTTTAGAACGGCGGAGCAGAGCCGCAAGCTGCTCAGAGCTACGCTACGGAGGCTCAAGGGATTTCTTGGTTTCCCTCATCAAACTCATCAAATACACAATCCAACAACTCCAAAACGCTCTGGTGGACAAGTTGTGACCTGCACATTCACCACGCTATGAGATAATAACAGAACGTTACCAGACAGAGTTGTTTTAGAGGTAAATTCATGCAAAATAGCTGATATGCGTATCCGTTGGGGGCAGTTTTTCATCAAGCAGTCTCTGTATTTGCCTCTAAAACAACTCTGTCTGGTAACGTTCTGTTATCATCTCATAGTGTGGTGAATGTGCAGGTCACAACTTGTCCACCAGAGCGTTTTGGAGTTGTTGGATTGTGTATTTGATGAGTTTGATGAGGGAAACCCAGAAATCCCATGAGCCTCCATAGCATAGCTCTGAGCAGCTCGCGACTCTGCTCCGCCGTTCTAAAAATAGCTTGCACCGACAATTAAAGGTAACGAACCTACTGCTATGACTATAGGGATTATGGAAATGGGCCAATTTGCACAAAATGTTGAACTATCCCTTTCAAGTAGCAGGAAACAGAATAGATAGATTTTTATTTTGAACTTCTGGTGTGTATTATTCAAAATAATAATAATAACAACATCCTCCCCTGGAGCCAGTTCACATCACAGGCCTTTTCATTTAGCACAGACCGACTCGGCTCGGCTCGGCTCGGCTCAGCTGCGGTTAGACCTGGTTCCCTGGGGAACCGGTCCCGGGCTTTTTAAAAGTTGTCACTCCGCGCAAAATGTAATCGACATTTTTGATAAATCACCTGCGTGCTGTTCACACTCACAGGGTATTAATAATTATTACTTCTGATCTGGTGATTGAGTTAGTGACCTGGGGGCCAGTAGCCCTCCCCCTCCCCTTCCTCCTCCTCCTCCCTCTTCCTCCCCCCTGCAGAGCGGGAGAGAGAGGGAGATCACACCACATAGCTGGTCCTGAACCGGTCCCACAGCCCGACTCACCCAGGAAAAAGCAATTTGGCAACTGGTAACGTCGTAGAGCTGCTGCGACCCCTGAGCATGTGCCCTGCCTCCACCAGCTCCACACACACACACACACACACACACACACACACACACACACACACACACACACACACACACACACACACACACACACACACACAGAGACACACACATACACACTGACACGCTGCATGCTGAGTAGACAAATTCAAACATGCTATCACAGGAGAAAATATGCCCAAACAGCAAATCTAACCTTGTCCCGTGCTTTGAAAATACAGTAATAATAAACAAAGCTAACCGGCAAACAAACTATAACAAATAAATAAATGAGAGCACAGGAGGAGGGATGATGATGTGCTGATCTCTAAACAAGCAGCGAGGACGGACGGCCGGCGAGCCGATCAGAGAAAATAGGCTGCGTTCCACTATAGAAAGTGTAAAATGAAGCCTTTTTTTGTTATTATTAATGCAATCATAAGGCTCCACACGTTTTATTATTTCTCCTTAAAGCAGAACAATAACTGTTATCAACGTCATTTGCAGCAGCATCACAATAACCTGTGTTTTACAGTACAGTTGTGTATTTATTGTGCTGCAGATATGTGTTTTTTATTTGTGCATCAGTTGCAGTTTCAGCTCATCGTTAGTTAAATCCAGTTAAAGAGGATTTTCCTTCATGTTATTTTATTTTCTGTTGACGGTCACGAGGAGATTTACTGAGTCGACCTTTTAACGAGGGGTCGAGTTCCTGCTGAATCCCCAAACCACCACTATCACTTCCCCTCATGTCTCACTTCCCCATCTCTCCCTCTCTCAGTGTGTGTGTGTGTGTGTGAGAGAGTGTGTGTGTGAATCAGCGTTTCTGTCTGAATTGTCCAGTCATTATTTCTCAACCTTCATTCATTTTTTTTTTTTTGTGTGTCGTTGTTTTTATGTGTCATGGGTCGTTCAGGCCTTTTCGTTTTCATAATAATAGTTGTTGGTTTGTGGCTGCGGTTTGTGGTCAGAGCGATTACACACACACATTTTTACACACACACACACACACATATACAGTATATGGCGGTGCTGCACACATGCTGTTGACCAGAGGAGTCTGTGCTGTAATGCAGTGGAGAGGACTGTCCTCAGTGGCAGTGGAGGGTCAATCGGCAATCAATTATTCCACTCAGCCTGGCCTGCAGCCACACCACAGACTCACTTCCTGCGCCAAACACACACACACACACACACACACACACACACACACACACACACACACACACACACACACACACACACACACACACACACACACACACACACACACACACACACACACACACACACACCATCAAAGACACAGTGCACTAACATCCCTTCAGTCTTCAGTTTGAACGTGACCTATAAAAAACACACACATTTCTATTTTGCAGCACGACAAACTTCATGTCCCAGGATTTTAGATCAGGAGAAATGATACAGTATTAGTACTTCCTATTTAAAGCATTGTGTTTATTTTTGTAAAAATGAATCAGAATTTTAAACTCTGTGATTGATAATTGGTTGAAACATGGAAAACAGAGTCTGAAGCTTCTTAAAGGACAATTTCGGCCAAATTCAACTATCATTTTAGGTCTGAAAGAAGGAATCTGAAGATTTTCAGTTTACTGTAATTGCTCCTGTTTTGCGGTAGTTGTGTCTGTCCCCGCATCGCCACGGCAGCGATGAATGGGAGCGGATTGAAGTTCCGCTGCTTAGGCTGTTTACATCCCTCAAAGCTGCAATTTTTTTTCCACAGACAGCGTCAGATGGCTAATCAAACATGCACCGAGAAGTTTATTTACTTCAAGCAAGACAAGAGTTGATATTCCTGTGTTTATGACACAAACGGGAGCTTCCGACTGCACGTGAACACACCGAGCGTCAACATGGGTCTTGCGCGAGACTCTGCGAGACTTTGAATTAGATCTAGTTTTACAAACATGTCGGCTTGATTGAAGTAAATAAACTTCTCGGTGCATGTTTGAGGAGCCATCTGACGCTGTCTGTGGAAATAAATTGCGGCTTTGAGGGATGTAACTTCCATCCGCTCCCATTCATCGCTGCCGTGGCGATGCGGGGACAGACACAACTACCGCAAAACAGGAGCAATTAAACTGAAAATCTTCAGATTCCTTCTTTTAGACCTAAAATGTTAGGAAAATACAGCCCAAAGTTGAATTTGCCCGGAATTGTCCTTTAACTCTGACTTCCTTATTGAGAAACCTGGCTGGATTCAGGGCTGATGTACTGTACGGTGGCCCTGAGGGCTCAATGCTGCAGCAAAAACAACACACACACATGCAAAGAAACAAAACGTGCTGCAAATTCATAAAACGGTTTCATCAGTTTGACAACACGTGAGCTGCAAAACAACAAACAACGACACAACAAAAGTGTCTGTGGAGACGCAAAAAAGAAAAAGAAAAAGTGATGGACTGTCGTCGTTGTTGATGTTTCAGAAATGTGTGTGTCAGCAAACCTCTGAAATGGTTACCCATAACCCCCCTCTCTCCTCCTCCTCCTCTCCCTCTGGAGCTCCACCGACTCCCACTGAACTTCAAACACTTGCTGGACTCGTGGATCAAACACCGTCGTCGTTATGTGTGTCGCTCGCTGTCAACCGGCGTGACACCTTAAACGCCGTCCCATCACGAGCTGTTTGTCTCCCTCAGTGAGTCGTCGTCTTCTTCGTCCTGAGGGGAGAAGATCTGTGTGTGTCTGTGTGTCTGTGTGTGTGTGTGTTCGGTGTCAGACAGATGATGGTGGAGGAGCTGCAAAATGCCGGCGCAGGCACTCGTGGTGTCGACGGCAGCGACGGTGGCGGCGGCTGCAGAGCTGAAGTGACTGAGGTGTCACTGAGCCTGACACACACACCGAGGACCTGGACCCAGAGGCACACACACACTGTCCGGACTGATGCACATCTCACAGGACCGAGTGTGTGTGTGTGTGTGTGTGTGTGTGTGTGTGTGTGTGTGTCTGTCTGTGTGTGTGTGTGTGTGTGTGTGGAGTTTCCTAACGGGCTCTTGTCACGTCTGTCAAGCAGAATGACCAAGAGTCAAGAGTGTGGACGCACAAGGAAGGAAATGGAAACTCTTTTCACTGAGCAGCGATTTGTACATTTGTGTGGCAGCAGATCCTCTCTTCTGATTGGTTGACTGGTTTTTTTGAATTATCTGATAAAAAAGAAAGAAAGAAAGAGCAGATTTCAGGTAAAAACACTCAGAGAAACCAAATCCTACAAAGTGTTGGATGATGGTGGGTCCAGGTTGTGAGAGGGCAGGGCTTTGGGGTGGCAGCTTTGTTGTGACATCACAAAGTGACAGGAAGTCCTGACGGCTGGTTTTAAGGCTCAGTTTCTGAATACAGGCTGTGTGCATTTCTCTGTGGACTGAGGCTTTGATACTTTCACAGTATTAATATAGAACCTAGAGCTGCTTTATAATCACACTACACATGGACATCTACCTTTATACCGTATGGAGCTTTAACACAAACATCTACGAGCTTTAATACAAACATCTACCTTTATACTGTATAGAGCTTTAATACAAACATCTACCTTTATACTGTATGGAGCTTTAACACAAACATCTACCTTTATACTGTATGGAGCTTTAATACAAACATCTACCTTTATACTGTATAGAGCTTTAACACAAACATCTACCTTTATACTGTATGGAGCTTTAACACAAACATCTACCTTTATACCGTATGGAGCTTTAACACAAACATCTACGAGCTTTAACACAAACATCTACCTTTATGGAGCTTTAATACAAACGTAGACCAACGTCTACCTTTATACTACATCAGACCTTTAAGCTTTGTCGTCGATGTTATTGATCAGCTGCTTCTCCAGCCAAAGGTCATCGTCTGTGGACAAACAGTCCAGACCTCTAGTGTGGTAAATGTTGGTATATAGAAGTTCAGTTCTTTTTTTAACCATTTACTATATATACAACAGTCTAATGCTCTTGTTTTTCCCGGTGAGTAGAGTTGTGTGTACGTGTTGGTAGAAGTTTGCTGCACATACCTGGTAAAAGTTTTTCTCAATTAAATGTAGAATAAGAATAACAGAGTGACAGAAAGTGTCTAAATTCAATTACACCGTGTGACAGAGGCTGTCAAAGCAACAGGAAGCTCCGGTATACCAAGTCTTTTTCTCTTTCTCTTTCTCTCTGTCTTTCTTTCTTTCTTTCTTTCTTCTGCGATGTAACTTAAACTGGGGTACACTCAAAGCCCCCCGCCTTATAAAAGCATGTCCTCATTTAGCCCGTTTAATAGCGAGCAGAGGGAAGAGAAAGACGAGGAGAAATAAACAGAATGAAGAAGTGTTTTGTGGTTGAAGGAGTGCAGACTCAGCGCCGGCGCCGTGCGGAGTGCTGAAGCTGTCATGGCAGGCAGCCCCCTCCCCACCACCACCCCCCCTTCATGGCTCCACGACAGAGCGGTGTGAGCCGTCACAGAGAAGACGAAGCAAGAAAAAAAAAAAAAGGAGGTGGAGATGGAGCGGAGAGGAACTAAAGGGAGCGGGTGAAAGAGAGGAGCTACTTGTCTGACATGTTGCCGTTTCATTTCCAGGTGTTTTTAGTGGTGAGAGATGTTGGCAGTTTGGGGCCAGCGCTTCTTCTCCTTCTGCTCCCTGTTTTTCGCGGTTGTTTCTCTAACTGATGTATCAGTTCTCCTCCACCTTCACTGCTGCTGTTGTTGTTGTGGTTGTTGTTGCTGGTGTTGTTATAAGTGTTATTGTTCAGTGTGTTTCTGTTTTCTTCATTCGCTCCAGACTGATGCAGGTTCCCTTTAAGTTCATATTACAGTAGTTTGTTAAAAGTTAGGCTACTCTACATATAGAGAAACATGTTTGTTCTCCATCTGAGAGCAGGGCCTCCACTGAGGTCAGGGGGTCGGTGGTTTGATTCCCGGCTCCTCCAGTATTAATTTCTGCTACTGCAAGATAAACTAGTGTAAGTCACAATTCAGGGGCTGCGTTTGAACAACGACTGCATCACAGCAGCTCAACTTTCTCCTTCGAATGCAGCTTTCTTTTCTTGACCCAGCCCAATCCCATGATGCATTGCATGCTGGAAATGAAACCAACAGCTATTTTAAATGTCTGCATCGTGTTTTAGCCACTTAGGGCCTTAAACTGCAAGATTTCCTTTCTTTCCTTATTGTTTCATTGTCCATATTGTTTGTTATTCTATAACATGCAGTTGAAACACTTTTGCACACCGGTTGACAAAAGGTGCGTCGGAGGAGAGTGAGATGGGCTGGTGAAGAAACTCCCGCACACTTTTTCCTCACTTGCAAATTGTTTTATTTTTATGCCAATGTTTCGGTTAGAAACCTTCTTCAGGGCATCAAAAAAAAAGATCTAATAATATAAAATGAGTTTAACCTTGGATGTGTCCACAGAGCTTTTGTGTCTTACCTCACTTCATCCATGGTCAAGATCCAGTGACTGCAAAGGACACAGCAGAAGGTAAAGTAGTATTTGGGTGGAATCAACCCTTCATTACATTTGTTGTGATTGGCTCCTGGGACTTCCTGTTGCTATGTGGTGCTGGTGAAAATAGATAGAGGCCCTGAAACTGCAGCATCTGATTCTGCAGGAACGTGTGCTCTTGTTCTGAAGCTCTGATTGGACCATTCAGACGACACCGTCTTCTTGTCTTTACCCGACTCTTTGTTGGGTGACTGTTCCTTCTCCTTCTTTGGCAAAAGCACCAGATTTATCATCTTTTCCCTCCAGCTCCATTTCCATCTTTACTTTGGTGCTGATTGGCTGAAATAATTATTATGTTGTTTGGTCCTTTTTGTTTATTTCTCATTCACAAAGCAGAGTGGAGCGACTGCAGCAGGTCGGTTCACTGACGGTGATCAGAGGATTTCACCTGCATGAGTCGTCCTTGTTTTTTTCACTTGACTTTCTTGTGCATGTTGCGATGCAGACGGTCGTCAGCACACACACACACACACACACACACACACACACACACACACACACACACACACACACACACACACACACACACACACACACACACACACACACACACACACATTACACACATCACACACACACATCACTGCCTCCTGCTGCACATGTTCATGTTGACTCCACCACCTGTAATCCTCGGCGGTGTTGATCAGCATCTGAGCATGGTGACATTCACACGCAATCAGCCTGATGAGCGGTTGGACACACATTAGCCTACCCCTCAACACACACACAAACACACACATGTTCACACATACACACACTCATACACCCACCCCCTCACTCTGCAGTGAGCAGGCCTCGGTCAGATAGGCCTCCATGAATAAGTCATCCTCCACAGTCCACTCACCTGGCCCTGTTTACATGGATTAAATTTGCATGGCCTTTATTAAGATTTAAGGACGAACGCCGGAGTTATCGGACAAAAAAACAAACACATTTGAGTTCCACACAAACACACAACCAGAGTGGTGCGGTGGTGTTTTAATTGTACTTTTACTGTAAAATCTTCTTTTTTCCGCAGGTTAGTGATTGAACTGAAGCCGAGAAAATCTCCAAGCTCCTCTGTGTCTGAGAAGAAGGTCAGTCAGCGCTTTCAAAAATATTCTGGAAATTGATCAAACTTCTATGTTTCCATTTACTTGAACAGAAAAACAGAGTAGTTGTGCGCACATCCAGTGCCTATTTTAGGCCAGGTGCCGGATAGTCATAGGATCATTGAAAAAGAAAAAATGGGAATATCCGCACACTGGATTAAAGCTCCTGGACAATTGCAACGTTTCGACCAAACATGGTCTTCCTCAGGCAACGTTTCCTGAGGATTGCATATAAATATCTATTTTTCTTTTATAAAGAAGCATTTTATGGAGCTAATTTATTCCCTCATTCTGGGGAAGATGTAGGCTACTGGTGTGGGCGGAGTGGTCTTTCTCAGGCAAGTTGCCTGAGGAAGACCACGTTTGGTCGAAACGTTGCAATTAAAGCTCCCATTTATTGGACAATGCTTCTTTATAAAAGAAAAATAGATATGCAATTGTCCGAAACGTTGCAATTGTCCAATAAATGGGAGCTTTAATCCAGTGTGCAGATATTCCCCTTTTTTCTTTTCCATTTACTTGAACACCATCGGTTCTTGGTTGGAGCCAAAACTGGACTGGGAAGTAATTAAATCCATTTTCTCAGTAGTTCCCTTAACAGCCGTGACCTTGTGAACCCAGACGATGGCACGTTGGCATCAAACGTCCACGCAAAACCTACAAAGTTTCAGCTCCCTGCTGCCAACGTCGCACACCGTTGTTGTTCTGACCTCTGGTGACGATCCAGCTCCGTTCTGTCCCCAAATCCAGATTCATTACTGCTGCTGTTTGAGTATTTAAGCTATTTCCCTCCTTCACACCTTTCCAACATCGACACTGGCGAAGCTGCATCCATCAATATTTTACAACTTTCGGGTCCAACATCCACATCCCACTTTGCACTGATTATCCAGGTGTCTGGCACTCGGACTCTCTCATCATTTATAAAACTTTTTCTTTTTTTTCTTTTTTTTTTATGCTGTCACTTCTCATGTGCTGTTGTGGTTCAGGCTGTTTAGCCGTTATCGTTTTGACGCCGGCTGTGATGGGAGTTTGGTGTGTGTGGCGCTCGATCTGCAGTGTTGTTCAACTGTGCAAAAAGCCATGAATAATGTAGCAGCGTTCATAATCCTACAGAGACGTTGCTGATGAAAAAATCAGTAAAAACAATCAGGATTTTTAAAAATAAAAATCAATAGATAAGGAAAAGCAGCAACAAAACTTTAGTTCGTTCTCATCCTTGCTTCTTCTTGCTGTGCTTTCTGACTCTACGGGGACTTGTTGGTGAATTTTACTGCTCATCCTTGCAGACTTTTAATCAAACTAAATGTGATTTCACCACAGTAGGGGAGACCGGGGATGGGTGTTACACTTTTTGTCTCAGCTCCCATAACTTGAAGCGTGTTCATTCATGGTAGGGCTCCTAAATTTTGACATAGAGTTCCTTCATTTGTCCTCTACAGATAGCAGTGCCTTAATTCTCAAACTACATCACATAATTCACTATTTGATGTCAAATGCAAGGAGTGCCACTGTTACAACTTACCCCACTACCATGGTAGGTTGTAACACAACCTGGTGTAGCCCAGGCTATAAAGTGACATTATTTTGTTGAAACTATTCCTTTAAAGGGACAACGAGGAGTTTCTATTTGGTTATTTAAAAGTCTCACGTTAATGTGGATGAATCTACGCTACCCACACTTGTTAATGGGCCCATTTTCGATAAATATATCGTTTTGTCTCTATCGTTATTTTGTTATTATTAGTGGTGGCGGAAATGCTGGTCGAGCCGACCAGCGTTTCTTTACTTTCGGTTTCGTGGCGAGTCATGAGAATAACGCCGCTGAATCGCCGTCTATGGTCCGAACTACGACAGTATCTGATCGTCTTCGAACCTCTGACTTTAATTCTTGATGAATGAAAACATGAGCCTGTCTTGCGCCGGTCAAAGAATTTTACGGTGCGCGCGGAGGCTCATAAATGTAGTGTGAAAACGCTTTGCTTTTCCAAAACTCCTCGTTGTCCCTTTAAAATAATTCCTTTTATTGTGAAAGAAACAATTTATTGAAAAAAGTCATTAAAAAATTCTAAAAAAGAATTCATGTTATTTTGAAATAAATAGATGATTCATAAATAGTTCACTTTATTTTTAAATAAGTTGATAATCCATTGAAATTGATTTATATGCACCACCAACTATTAAAAACTGGGTTAAAAGTGGTTAAAATGGAGAAAAGGAGAAAAAAGAGTTGCTGCAGAGGGTTACGTAGAACGAGCCAATCAGTGAACCCCTGTGAGCTCAGGTCGTCAACCCCGTAGGGTCACTTCCGGTCTTCTCTTCCGGGTTTGCGGTCATGTTTACCTCTGCTGCCCGTTAATATAATACACCCATGCTGCTGCCTCATGTGCTATCTGATCCAAACCGAGAGTAAACCTGTTGCCATCCAGTTGTAGTAATTAATTCTTGATGATGTTAAGCACTGGTTGACCGGTATACTGTTAACATTTAAACTTTGTAGAGCTCCGTGAGACCGGATGATTTCCGCCGACCTGGCGAGGGTAAATGCTGAAACAGACTAGTGCTCCTAGCTTCATCACTCGGTGAGTGAAAATACCCCTTTAACCTGTTCGGTTAACCTGAAATGCATCTTATATTCATGTGTAACCTGTTTGGTTGTGTGTAAAGCAGTTAAAAGTCGCGTTAATCTGCGCAAATAGCCATGAAAAAAAGTGCTAACGGTGCTATAGCAACCATAGACTGTGTGTTGTGATGCTAATGGCCCATTGACTTGTGTATAGCCACTTAGCTCATTTGGTATCATATGCAAATGATCGTTTTCTTGTTTTTTACTTCAGAATATTTTTCTAAACTGTTGTTCGCTTCATATGTTGAAAAAATAAGATGATGGTGAGACTATTGATGTGTGTGTGTGCTTGCGGTGAATGCAGAGGTGAATGTTTGGTGCAGTTTCTCACTGTTACCGGTGCAAGGGGAGACTTATAAGCACAGTAGGCCTTAGTGCCTCTAAATTACCATGAGTTTCAGTCTTAGTTACATTAGTCTAATGTAACTAAGACTGTTTCAGATCTTTAAACAGTTATTAATGTAGTTACAGTAACAGTACTTAATTATAAAATGCACTTTGAATGTATTTATAGTTTCACAACTGTAGATTAATATTTGAACTGAAGATTTTTGTTGTACAACTGAACCTTTTGAGAGCATGATTTAATCCAGTTAAAGTGAAGTAGTATTATTGATTAGTGATAATCAACATGCTATTTGGATCTCCTTTGACCTCTTTGTAGGTCAGGTTTTTTTTCCCCCTGTGTCATCATTAGATGACGTCCCAGCCACATCCCACCGTCCAGTGGAGAGCTCCAGCTGGTTTCGTGTGAAGTTTCCAGAGAGAGAGAGTGGTGAAGGATTCCTTCATTCCCCCTTCCTCACGGACTGTGTGGTAGGACAGAACAAACATACACTGATACACTGATCCGAAGAAAAAAAGGGACCCAACGGTAACTTTGGGACACAAAGGGTTTTATTTTGCCGGCTTTATTATTTTAGTTTGTTATTTTTCATTCAAAACTGTTGTATTTTCATTGTGTTATTGGTTAATAATAACAAGTGGCCACACAAAAAACTCAAACCATTGCCTGTGTCTTTTGATTACACAACAACAAGGGCTCTCACTAGCTTATAGTCTTCTATTACTGGTCCATCTCTTAGCATTGACTATTACTTACCTGTGCTCTGTTATAACATCGTAATAAGGGTTACACTGGGGTAAATTGTAACAGTGAGATTAAAAACTAAAAACTGAGACCAAACCAAAAAAACATGCATCTATGTAAGTTTATTGTGTATGTTCCAACACTAAAGCCTCTTCCTATGGTTCAGTATGAACAAAAAGAACTCATTACTGATGGCTTAATGAAGAGCAGTGTCAGTGGTGTGGATCCTAACATTAGAAAGCCGTCTTTAAGAACATATTCTGATAATACCGATGAATAATGAACATGTATGAATGGAAACCTTCAACAGGAGGTCAGAAGCAGCTTCCAGTTTCCTTAATAAAACAACAAATTGTTTGACCAGCTGTACCAGGATGGTGGTTTGAAATAAACATCGATGAAATGACTCATATTTGACCTAAGAACCTGCTCTTTCATCTTATACAAGTTACCAAATTCAAACTTCAACGGTATCGATATTAGTCAAAATTTAGTTTCTTGGTCCAAAAGATTAGTTTCTGACCTAAAAAAAAAAGTTTTTTGGCTGTAAAACCAACACACTTATTGACACAGCCATGCAAATTCACATGCAATGTCAGGGAGTGAGTGGGTACACATAATATTGATTACATAACTCTAATGTTATCCCATACTGGTGAAAGTGTGATGCTGTTACAACCATTCCCTGGTTACTTCCCCTATCTGATGTTCCTACTGGATCCACCACTGGAACCACCACGTTTGACTTTGTCCAGCGAGCAGAAGGACGACCAGTCACATCTGCAGCCGGCTGTCAGGTTGAGCCGAGGCTGAAGTCGTCGAGGTTGAAATGTCACGTCTCTCATTAGTGTGGGGAAACGTTTCCCACGGTGCGTCTCCTCCTCACCCCCCCCTCCCTCCCACCCAAAGACCGAGCAGTGGTGCGTTTGTGGTTGAAAAAAACCTCAGGATTTGCGTCCAGAGAAGAGAAAGAGAGAGAGGAAGAGAGGAAGGGGAGATTCATCAAACCTGTCAGGACGGGAGCGAGGCGGGAATCCCCCCCGGAGTGGGAGCTCACCCTGGTCCTGATGAGACAGATTCATCTTCCACATCCTGTCAGACCACCGGACTTCCACAGTTATGTAAGGAAAACTATGAGTGAGTGAGTGAGTGACAGCTTTGGGAAATGAATGGATGAATAAAGGGGCGGAGCTTAAAGGTCTGTGGTCAGAGAATGAAGGACAAAGAGAAGGACTGACTGTAGGAAACAAACAGTAAAACACTGATCGAACATCTTGATTCACAGCAACGTGATGTTGTTGGGAAGAAGAAAAGGATCATGGGAGTTGTTGTCTTCAGATTCACCTTTTCACCTGGAGCTGAACTACCTGCAGATGTTTCCTTGTACAAACAGACGTAGGTGATTAAAAAAACCAAGAAAATAGAAGTTTAATATTTAAGGTAAATGTTTTCCAGATGACACAAGAAGTGGGGGAGGGGCTGATGCTGATGGTCACCTGTGTTCAGATTGTTTCTCTGATAACTGGAATCAAGTTCATTTTGAGCTTCTGGCACAACAGCAACAAAACCAACACATGCACGTAGAGGATATTATGTCATGTTTCCAAATGAAACATTGTCGTGATTGAAGTTGAACTATTTTCTCTTCTGACATTTTGAATAATGTAAGTGCAGAACATAAGAAAATAAAATTGGTCTTGTCAGCTTTAGACAGTTTAATTTGCAAATCTACTTTGTGTATCTGAGCTTGTCGTGAAGACATTTTGAAAGTATAGATGTTAAAATTCACTTTGCACCCTATAACGTTTCACCATATTCTATAATATTTTGATATTTACCCATAGGGGAATATTAATCTTAATGAATTCTGATGTGTGCTGCATTAACATTGAGCTGAAACAGATGATTACAATTAATTGATAAAACATTTAAAGCCGTTTTAATTAAAGCAGAAGTGAGTGATCCGGTCGTTTTCGCTAATGCTGCGTTCCAGGCAGGCTTTTGAAATCGTAAATTACAGCTTCAAGTCACAACTTACGACTTTGTAGCGTTCCAGGCAACCCACTCGTGTTTTTCCGACCTGTTTTACCGGTGAAAGTCACTATAACGGCCACTCGTAACTTCCGACCGGTGAACTCGTACCAGATCGAACTGGTACCACTTCACGGTCGGAAAAATACGAGTTTCCTTGAACGCACCATAACAGTCCTCGTCGCTACGTCACCACATTCACGGCGTTCCTTGGCTGCACACACAGCCCTGCATGCCGTTCTCTCTCCTCATTGGATAAAAACTGTAGGATACGATAAATGTTTTCTCTTCGGCTCAGAGCAGAGCAGAGTGACTGAGAGACCCGTGTTTCAGTCCAAACACTCTATGTAAGTGATTGCTGTCGGAAGATATAACTATTTAAGACTTATATTAACACAAATATATCACTCACTTCTGCTTTAAGTCTTTGCATCATTTTTGGATCAATTTTGATGACAAACTGAAAACGATATATGTTTTTAATAAGCTAATTGATCTGATTCGCTCCATGTGGTCCAGCCTCATGGGTGATGTGATATTTGTCTTTAAAAAACTAAAAACATCAGAATTTTAAAGTTAAACAGTTTCTTCTCAATTTCCAAACAAATTACAAACTGTATCCGAGGACGAACACAAAAAGTGAAAAGTCGGTGTGAGCCTCCGTCTGTCTGTCGTCTGGGTCTGATGACACACAGATGACAGAATAATGACACTCGACATGTAGATCTCTTATTTCTACCAATTATGAAATGTTTCTCTGCTTCATGCGTTCACAGATGTGTCCAGATGTTGAAGTGTCAGCGGTGACGAGACAAAAAAGATGAAGGTCTGGTGCAGGTTTAGGCCAAAATTTGAACAAAACATCATAAAGCCTTCTCATCCTGAAGCTCTTTGACAACACTTCATGTGTGGAGAGATAAGTTAAACATATACATATATGATGTGTGTGTGTGTGTGTGTGTATGTGTGTTAGTGTGGGTGTGTCCCTCTCACACTCTGCTGGGTTAATAATCAGTCTCTGTGGGGCTCAGATGGGATGTTTCTGCACTGGTCTGATACTGCATGTCATAAGACCAGCTCTGATTAAATATTCATGAAGCATGCAGCGGCTGTGTGTATGTGTGTGTGTTTGGATGTGTGTGTGTGTGTGTGTGTGTTTGGATGGGGTGGATGTGATGTGACAAGGGTGTCGGTGTACTCAGTGGGAGGTCAACTTCAGGAGAGGGAGAGAGAGGGGAAAGGTGCTGAGTTACCAAGGAGATAGTTCTCACTCCAGCCAGGCAGAGTGACACCCCTCACACACACACACACACACACACACACACGCACACATACACATACACACACACATGAAGACAACACACAAACACACTGCATGCGCATTAATAATTACAGCTTGTATCCACAGTGTTTTTTAATTAATAAATCATCATTAACTCATGTTTCAGTATCAGAACACATTTTATCTGACAGTTACCACGTTCAGTTTCACTTCCCCAGCTGTGTCACTCTCAGCTCAGGCTCCGCCTCTTTTTGAAGGACGCAGCCAATGAGATTTGGCCTTCTGATGATCTGGATCTACATCAATATCTCAAGGAAATTTAAATCGATCGCAACTGGACTTGGTTATATGTCTAGGACAGGGGTGGGGAACCTTTTTCATATCAAGGGCCATTTCAATTTTTATAAAGTGCTCCGAGGGCCATACTATTATGAACACGTAACTAGGGATGTAAAAAACAAAACAAAAAAGACGAAAAAAGTTATGCTGTTATAAGCCTCATGATTGCTGCATTTCTAGACTCACCTAATGTGATGGCTGGAACTGTTTTTCACGAACTCTCCTTCAGCGTGAGGTTTCAGCTTTGTGGCTATTAATTCACTCACCACAAAACTTACACGCGTAATATTCTCTCTGTCAGTCTGCGGTCGTGAGAAGGCTACTTGTTGAGCACCCAAACTCCGACGAAGAGCATTAATTTTATCCAAACGCATTTGTCCTCTCAACTCGTCGAGTTGTTTAGAGCTGCCAGTGCCTCACCACAAACCAGGCACACTGGCTTGCCTTTCACTTCAACAAAGTAAAAGTAATTTGTCCATTTTTTCTGGAATACGCGACATTCTGCGTCCACCTCCCTTTTCTTGACAGTCGCCATGATCCATCACTTGTGTCAATCAAACTGGCCCAATGCAATGACACGTAGGCCTACATCACATGCTGACCCTGACGTTGACTCGGACATAGGACATAGGCCGTCTGTTCTGCTGCTCTCAGAAAACGAATGGCTGGCGATATATTTTTTCCTGCTTTTTAGAGCGTAAATGAGGTTTCATTTCGGTTAATGTTTCACACAGGTTCTAGTCGGCGATCGTCACTTCCTCCCTCAGGCTCCGCCCCGTCTCTTCTTCTCTTTTTACTTTATTTTTCCCTCCAACTCCACGTTTCTCATAACTTCACATTTACACAGCAGAGGTTTAGACATCTGCTCCTCTTTCTCTCTTCCTCTCCCCAATTAGGAGGAGGTTTATTTCCCATGATGCTTATTGTGCTGTGACTGTGAACACTGTCCGCAGAGACTAATATATGTGTATGTGTGTGTGTGTGTGTGTGTGTGTGAGTCGTGTAAAGTGAGTATCAACTCACTGATGAAGAAATGCACAGTCAGCAGGGACTAAACACAGGAGGAAGACATGATGAGAGGAGAGACGAAGCAGAGGATGGAGAGGAAGAGAAAAACTAGAAGTAAGTCGAACTGAGCCGGTTCAAAATATTGGTGTGTTTTGTAAATCATAACTTTTCTTCCGCTTTCAGTGAAAAATATTTCTGTTTTATATTTGTGTTATCATCTGTGAAGTGAAATCTGAATGTTTGTGAATACTAATTGTCAGTTATTTCCTTCCAGTTCAAGAGTCACTACTGGAAAAACAAGGAGCTGATCCCTCACAGGCTTCCCAACTGTCACCATGACTGTGGCCAATCAAGCTTCTTTGAATATGCAACCAAGGCAGAGGTAAAAAGAAATAAATAAAAATGGCACCTGAAAGCACCATATACAGTAAGGTAGATGTTTGTGTTAAAGCTCCATACAGTATAAAGGTAGATGTTTGTGTTAAAGCTCCATACAGTATAAAGGTAGATGTTTGTGTTAAAGCTCCATACAGTATAAAGGTAGATGTTTGTATTAAATCTCCATACAGTATAAAGGTAGATGTTTGTGTTAAAGCTCCATACAGTATAAAGGTAGATGTTTGTGTTAAAGCTCCATACAGTATAAAGGTAGATGTTTGTGTTAAAGCTCCATACAGTATAAAGGTAGATGTCCATGTGTAGTGTGATTATAAAGCAGCTCTAGGTTCTATATTAATACTGTGAAAGTATCAAAGCCTCAGTCCACAGAGAAATGCACACAGCCTGTATTCAGAAAATGAGCCTTTAAAAACCAGCCATCAGGACTTCCTGTCACTTTGTGATGTCACAACAAAGCTGTTACCCAAAGCCCCGCCCCCTCACCTTGTTCCACCACCATCCAATCCTTTGGAGGATTCGGTTTCTTTTAGTGTTTCACCTGAAATCTGTTTTATTTTTTATCTAATCAGTCAGAGAAGAGAAGCTCAGAGCCTTCTCTCTTCTGATTGGCTGAAAAACTTTAGAGAGAATCTGAGCGAGGAAACTAGCCCTTACAGTAAATTAAAACCACAAATGTATCTTCTTATGGATCACCACTTAAAATAAAACACATGAGAAATGTCTTCAATGTGCACAGTTGCAGTGACCCTGTTTGTTGAAAAGACACAACCAAGTTTGAGGTCTTGCAGGAATTAGACTAATTACACATTTAGATATCAATCAGCTGACTGAACTGTGACTGAAACCATTGTACCAAAAGAAAATCAGGTGCAAGATTTAACACTGGAGGCTGAAGAGGGAAGTTATAAAAGCAGCAGGGGCAGGAAGGGTGACGAGAGCGATCAACAGAGAGATGAAATCTTGCCAGACCACTCACTGAATTATTCAGTCCTCCCTTTTCCGCACCTGTCATTCCACCTTTATACTTTTCTCTGTCTCCTGATCTCCCACAGTTTCCCTTCGCTTCGGCCTCGGTTTTGATTTAAAGTGAGTCACAAACAGCGGCTGCAGCTGCTGCCGCGACCGAACGCAACGCGCGACTTTCATTGTGTTTGAAACGTTTAGAGAAAGTTTCGTCTCAACGGTGAAAGCTGTTACCTTCACTCTCCGCACACCTACTGATTAATACATACTGTACAGCGCGTGTGTGTGTGTGTGTGTGTGTGTGGCGCTGCTCGATGCTGTGAGTGAACCGTCATCCTGCAGTGTGACAGGTCTGCGACGGACAGGTGGCTCTAATGGAGGACCGTCCACTTCTACCATCCATTTACTTAAATTATTGAAGGCGGGGCTAAATCCAGGTGCTGCGTGATGATTGACAGCTGAACTCACCTGAGTGAGATGAGATCATTTTCTGCTTCTCACCAAACACACTCATGTATTTCTTAAGATTCAACCCTATAAAGTTTCTTCTGGTTTAAACTTGAGACTTTTTGTTTTTTAGTGTCACATGGACATGAAAGAAGCTAAAATCAGTTTTCTGAAAATGAAACTTGCAACTCTCTTGTTTCTTTTTTGTTCTATGAATCAGCAGCTGAGGAAACACTAAGGTGACACAGCAGCTTTGAGTCTCAGCCACATTTTGATATTACTATTGACATCGTATTTGTTTGGAACTGTTACAAAACAATTTCCCGTGTGAGATTATAAAATATTTCTAAATCAGTTTTTTTTTACCTGGTTAAAGGGGAACTATGCAAGTCCGAGTGCTTTTCCAGTGTTTTGCTAACCCTCCTCCCGGCCATGTGCATTTGTTTTCAACGAAGTCGGCGAGAAAGGGAATCCATGGAGCAGTAGAGAACGTTACTTATCATTTATGCCTCACGATTTGTATATTTGCGTAGCCTTGGCTGTTATCTGTCAGAGATAACAGGTTACGGGGGAGCGTTTGTGTTGCGGTGCCGCCGAGACGAGAGCTGGGACACCGGGTCGGAGGCTCTGATCCTACAAGGTTGGTTTTCAGCCAAGAGGCACTAGGTGGAAGACAGAGAGCCTCTATTCTACCAATTCATTGATTTAACCATCACAATTACTCTGAAGCTGTTTAATTAAGGTAAAAAAATGTAGCATAGCTAAGCTAAAAATCCTGCATAGCTCCTTTTTAAAGGTAGAGTAGGAGATCCTGGGGAAAAAAAAAACGGTTCGAGCAGGCTACAGTTAGAAAATACACAGTTCAAAAGTCCAAGTCACTTCCTTCAGACGTCTCTCTGAAGCCTCCAGAGCACGGGAACACGCGATGCTTGTTCTTTTTTGCCATAACGTTACTGCAACAGTCTCGCTGAATTGAGCAAATTTAGCTCTGGCGTCAGCGTGATTGGTGCTCAAAGAGGGGGAGAGGGGCAGATGGCAGTTTGATAGACGCATCATGATCCAATTCATTTGTTTGGGCCGTTCAGAATGATTGTATGGTGTTTTCACAGGACTGTCCGTTCCATAGGCGACTGACATTTTTAATTTTTGTGAAAAAAACATTGAACGAATTGGTTGAAAAGAGGATTTAAAGCAATACAGTAAAAAAAAGCTCCTGAAAAAGATCTCCTTCTCTACCTTTAAGTGCACAACATCACTAATCTGATTCACCAGTTGTAGGCTGATGAGTATAAAACCTGTCACTGGGTGCAGATCTGCTTTGCAACAACAACAGCATCACAAACATCTCCTGAGCTGCAGCCTGAACACTGAAAATGGCTGTGGTGAAGATCTGGATCATGTGTAATAATCAAACAATCAACTCACATGACACTGATTTGCTGCACAAGATGATTGTGTGGTTGTTTAAAATTTTTTGTGGACACAGCAGCATGGAGAAATGTCTTTCTATGAGGAAGTTGTGGAGGTGAAGCCGGGTGTCCAACATCTGGAAGGTTGGTGGTTTGATTCCCAGTTCCTCAAGTTTGAATTTCAAAGTGTCCACAACAGGAAGAGATGAGAAAAATAGAGGAAGTGCAAGTAATATGGAGATTATGCACCGATGTGCCTAATAGTGAAACGATGAAATGGCAAAACTAAAATGTATTTAGCTTTTTTGATGACGGGCTTTGGTTGAATTTCAATGAAAAGAGAAAATAAGAATAACATTTTCCACTTCTCTTTCACAGCTTCAGTTTCTCTCCTGCTGCAGCTGAACATCCACACACCGATATGTTACGCCGTGTTGTGATGCTCAACTCTCACCCCCTCTCGTCCCCCTCTCGTCCCCCTCTCTTCGTCGAGCCGACTCGTGTGTTAACATGCGCGGGTCATAATCAAGTCTTTCTAGAAAAAGGCGCGTGTCAGCAATCCCCCCCGGTGTCATCAATATTAATCAGAGCTGGTCAGAGAATGCATAAGCACTCATTAGGCCTCATAAAAACTAATCATGGGCAGCATCTAAGGTCACAGGACGCAGGACAACATGCGGGACAGGACGGGACTCACTGCAGGGGACAACTGGGAGTTTATGTCTCAGTCAGAGAGATGGAGTCTTCAGAGAACATCTGGAGGTGGATTCACGGTCAAACTGGACATCTGTGGTGGAGACAGGACCACCACATCAGACACAGGAGATGGCAGACATAGTAAGTAATTTATTCGTCCATTCAACAAAACATAAAACATTTGCACAAACAAATCAGTATTTCATGTTCAATATGGGCGAAAAGGCGTCGGCAGAAGCAAAGCTTATTTATGCCTACCCTATTTACAGGAAGGAAAGATTACATAAACAAAACAAACGTACTGGGACTCTCTAGTTGAGAACTACTCTTATATGCAGGGTGGAAGTAGGTTGTTTAATGCCATATAAGTTATTACAGCAGTGTTTAAATTGACCAGGTCTTCAAATTTCAATGTATTTATCTGTACTGATGAAGAGCAGATTGGTTGGTGCAAGGTAAATTAATCCTTATGGTGTATAATTCTAATGGCTTTGTTTTGCAGTATGAAGATTGGATTGGTAATTGTTTTATATATGTTTCCCCATACCTCAACACAATATGTTACTGTAGGTGAGGAAGTATGAGGGAACAGTACGGTATTTTGTTCACAGCTGGATGGATTATATCATAGCACTGGAGAACCGGCACCACTACGACCCAGGTGAGAGTGACCAGTAACACCAGTAACACATAAACATCAATGAATACTTATGACAGCTGTCGTTAAGTGTCATTCGGTAAGTTATGTCACTTTTCATGCAAATTTGACATTATTTGAGATGTCCTTGTTATGTGAACTTGACATAATTTTTTATAGTTTGGCAATTAGGTCTGCTATGAAGGGTTTTCATTGTCTTTATGTCAAGTTGTCATAACAAGGACATCTCAAATAATGTCAACTTTGCATCAAAAGTGACATAACTTACCGAATGACACTTAACGACAGCTGTCATGTCATGGTTATGACAGTGGTATGTCAGTCTTATGAACACGTACCTCACTGAAGCAGGTAGATGACACCAAGTTCTGTTTTCAACATCATGTTTCTTAAAGCAGGAACTCTCGGCAGCGGCCTTTCCTCTCTGTGTGTGTGTGTGTTTGCAGATATCCAGATCGGGCCCTGAAGTGCACCGTGAGCCGCAGCCTGCAGCTAAAACACACACGCAGGGCGATGTGTACATGAAGAGGCTGAGCGAGGGGCGTAAACGTCGAGCGCTTAATGTCAGAGTAAACTTGGAAAGCCGCGGTGAGGAGAGAGAGTTTCAAGTTCAGCGCTGCCCTCAGAGCTCGTTCACTCACTCACTCGCTCGCTATCTAAACCGGACAGACCTTGTGTCAGCAGGTTGGTTTAAGAGAACACAAGTGCACACACACCAACGACATGAACACACACACACATACACACACACAGAGAAGCATGCAGAGTGGCTGAGCAAACAACATCACCAGCACATAAACAGGTGTAATCAAACGCACAAAGTGCTGAAGAGGGTGGAATCGGTGACGTGCATGATAAAAGGGAAGTCTTTGAGCAACTAAAAAGCCGACGCTGAAGACCACAGAAGAAGAACAGAGAGCAGGAGAGAGATGAAGAAGAAGAAGAAGGAGAGGCCTTGGCCCGAGGCTTGTTAGTTTGTGTCTCTAACAGCAGTTTGTTTGAACTCTCTGCGTGGCCTGTTTCCTTACTGACAGCCTCCGCTTCATCACCCTGCCAGGCTGCAGGGCCACAGGGGGGAGGAGGGGGAGGAGGGGGGTGGGTGCTCCTGGGCGGGATGGGGGGGGGGGGGGGGGGGGGTTCTGACACACCTCAACCCCCCCACCCTCTTCCTCACCCCCTCCCAGTTCCAATCAGAGCTGGACTCTGCAGCTAAAGCGCTGATGGTTCGCTCCCTTTGTGCTGAAGCCTGAGCTTTAAAATGCTGCGTCTGCCTCCGATACACACACACACACACGTATACTGTACTGTACTGTACTGTACGTCCACACACACACACCTCAGCAGAAACACACACTCGTTGGCCCCGTCGATACACACACCCGGCTGCATGGCCGTCACCTGGCGCTGGGAAAACGAGCGAGTAGCGAGTACAGTATGGATGAAACATACAAACACGCATATTCGCATAAAAGTGTGAGCAAACACACGTGCAGCCACCGACAACGTTGTGTGACATCACCTGGGCCCAGATGTGCCTCCCTCAGCTCTTCTGCACACACACACACACATACACACACACATATGCACACACAAACACACACACAGCTCACCTCTGGTCATGATGTACACTCTCAGAGGACGCAGCACTGATGTAGTCATCAGAAGGGTCATTAATTGTGGTGTCCCTCAAGCCACAGTGGTGAAGGTGTGTGTGTGTGTGTGTCTGTGTGTGTGTGTGTTTGTGTGTTGTATGTCTCTCTTTGCGAGGACCAGTTGGAGTTCAGGACCTTGAGCGTGAGGCCTTTACAGAGGAAACGTCTTTTTAAAGTGAAGAAATGTTTGAAAAGTTGTAGAAACTGGACGGTGAGGAGAGTTTGTTTGTGGGACTCGGCGTCTTTTTCCTAGAATAAGATGAATGAGAACATTTTTAGAAAGTGAGGACATGTCTGTGTGGAGATTTCCAACATTTTCAAACATTTGTAAAGTTCAGTGCATGTTTTGGTGTTTTAGAAAACTGAGAGCAGGAGTGGAGGGAGGTGGTGTAAAGGTTTGAATATGGATGAAGTTATAAATGTGGATCAATGGTGTAAGTTTCACAGGTACAGGACGAGTTTAATATTCCCTTTAAAAAAATAAAATCATTCAGTTCTCAGTTGTAATGTGTTATTTAGGCATCAAAACATCTTGGTTAGCTTGATTCCTGTCTATATTCTGAAGGTTTGTACAGAGGGGATTGTTGATATATCATTCAAAGCCTGATTTATACAACATTTTATTGCTAAAAACATGGCGAAATATGATTTTTTTGTGGGGCTGGTGACAGTATTTTCTCATTTACAGAGTAATAAAGAGAGATATCCAAAATCCCCTCTGTAAAAACTTCTGACTCTAATATGTCAACAGAATAAAACAAGAATTTTGAAAGGGGCTTTATCCATTGTTCAGATTTCGGTTCTGGAAATGTATGCAAATTAGCGCATATTTCATTAGATATTTCCTCATTTACATATTTAAACATCAAACTTGTAATACAAAAAATATTTGTCTTAATGTAAGTGATAAACTTGGGAAGTTTCATGGTGATATCTGTTAGTTAAAAATGTTACCCTATTCACCTGCAGTGTCTCCCCTTAACTAAATGTGAGAAAGTTTCTCTGCTGGATGTGACTCTGGTGAGTTGCAGCATGAGACTCTGAAGGTGCTAATGTGACTATTTTAACCCAATACTTTTTGAGATGTAAGGACATTTGTGTGAAGTGAAGAGTCTGTTTTAGAGACTGAGGACATGTCGTCTTTTCTGTTGGTTTCAGCGTCAGTATCAGAATCAGCTTCACGTTGGGGGTTAAAGGTCGGGGAGTGTGGTATAGGCTCTTTAATGTATAAAAGTAAAATCATCTTGCAGATACATATATCTCTGTGTGTGTGTGTGTGTGTGTGTGAGAGAGAGAGAGAGAGTAGGATGGGGGGTTGTGGAGCCCTGATAGCATCTGGCACAGGGAAGACATTTTGCTGGTTTAGCATTTTTGCATGCTGAGTTGTGTGTACACTGTATGCACAGTAGGAACATGTACATATATCCTGTTTCTCTCTGATTGTAAGAGCAGTTGAGCCTGTGCACGTTCTCAATAAATATCTGAAGCGCAAAGTCGCAGAATTACAAAAAGGTTTGGTAACACTTTATAATAAGTACACACTATTAAGCATTAGTTAAGCCTTAAGAAATACAGAATTCTTCATTTATAACGCATGAACACTCAGTATGTAGTTTATAAACACAGTTAGTGCTTATCAATGATGAGTAAAACATTTTAACGTGTGTTATAAATGATGAATTCAGTATTTAAAGCTTAACTAATGCTTAATAGTGTATTGTAAAGTGTTACCAAAGGTTTAATGAAAACAGACACAAAAGTCAAATTAAAAGTGAATAAAAGACAAAAATCTGATTTCACTTTTTGCACACGCGTGAATCTTTGCACGTTTTGCGAGCTCATCTCGTATTTTCTCATCTCGTCCTCTCCGGTCTCTCTTGAAGCTTACGTTTCCTCTTTTTTTCCGTTTCTCCCCCCACTTATTCCTGAGTGTGTTTGTTTGTCCGTTTACTTGCGTGTGACAGTGACATAGTGCGCATGTGTTGTGCAGTAAATCCCCTCTGTTTGTCTGGTTTCCCCCTCATTAGTGAGAGAGAGTTAACGTTAGCACAAGTGTCCTGCGCTGGACCGTGAGATTAGTAATTAACGCCGAGTCTAACGAAGGGAGAAAAAACAACACCTCGACAAAGTCCGACCATCAAGCAGCCGGAGCTGCTGACAGAGACAAACTTATCCACTGACACTTCCAAACTCTGCCTGGGGTGCACAGTGTATATATGTGTGTGTGTGTGTGTGTGTGCATGTGTGTATGTGTGTGTTTTAGGATATTTTTATTCATATTTTATTGCCACGGAGCAAAAAACAGCAGGAACGGACCAGAGGACAGAAATAAAAACCCTGACTCTCTTCTCTCTATTTCTATCTTCAACTTTCATTTCTTTTTCTTTTTTATATATATATAAGGTCAATTTCAATCACAATATCAGCTTTCCAGCCAATCACACGCTCCGCTCCGTCAATCTCGGGGAACCACTTCCCCCCTCGCCCCCTCACCCCCGACCAATCGGCCTCTCCCAACCCGTCACTGTCTGGCTTACAGAAATCCCAGAAATCCAAGCGGATGGAAGCTCCCCGTGGTTAATGATGTCACAGGCTGATCCACTCCTGTGTCCGCTACGCTCCCGCTCAAATCCCCCACAATTCCCATATGTGCTCCATGATAAGTCCCATCATGCCTTTCAGCTGACCCTCCTCGGCCGCCCTTCATTCATTTCGGGCCTGTCTCCTCCTGAGCCCCGGATTTGGGGCGGACTGGGGGCGGGTTTGGAAGGGTTAATAGGAAGCTAAGAGGGAGGAAATGAAGGAAGGGAGGAGGAGACGTTTTTAAAACTCGGCTCGGGAAAACAAGAAGTGTCGGACAGAGGCACGAGGAGGAGCGGGAGATGTCCTCCATTCTACACTGAGCTGGAAATCCTTTTATTAGGCTGTTTGGGATGTAATGGGGAGGAGAAGGAGGCTCGGCGCCCGAGCCTTATCTCACGGGGCAGCGCCGCTAAAGTCAAACTGTCTTTATAAAGAAGAGAAAAAACACTTCACAAGCTCCTCACAGCTCCTCCTTTATTTTGCTTTTCATTCTTAGGTGATGTTGAACGTGATGTTTCGCACACGGCGAGCTTGATCCTGATGCAAAAGAAGTTTGAACCAGAACCAAGAAAAAAATGGTGACTGGCATGTGTTTCCATGCACCGTATGTTTTGGTCTCATTAAAGCTCTGCAGAAGACGAAGAAGAAAAGACAATTAGATGTCAAACCAAGGTGATGAAATGAAATGATTGGCTGATTGTTTTCTGACTGATCCAATTAACAATAGAGCAGATTTCAGAATAAAACATTAAGGGAAACCAGTTAAGTCCAGGTGAGGGGACGGGGCTTTGGGCGACTGCTTAGTTGTGACATCACAAAGTGACAGGAAGTCCTGACGGCTGGTTTTAAGGCTCTGAATAGTTTCTGAATACAGGCTGTGTGCATTTCTCTGTGAACTGAACTTTGATACTTTCACAGTGTTAATAATATAGAACCTAGAGCTGCTTTATAATCACACTACACATGGACATCTACCTTTATACTGTATGGAGCTTTAACACAAACATCTACCTTTATACTGTATGGAGCTTTAACACAAACATCTACCTTTATACACATTTATACATACTGGTAAGTCAATGTGCATGTGTCATGCTTTGTTGTCACTGCACTGTCAAACATTTTCATTGTTTCCACTCAATTTATATAAAAAAGTAAATTAAAATAGTTGAATAAATAAAAAAATTTAAAAAATCTCTCACCAGTTTTACTACCCCTCCAGATTAAAGTGCAGAAACCTCCTGGCAGTAGAGGTGCAGGAGAAACTAGGGAGCTGGACACTGAGCTGTGCTTCATTTAACTCTTGTGGACATGAACTGAACTTGAGGTCAAAACAACCAGATTAAAAAAAAGAGAAAACAAACACACAAAAAAAGAAACTGATGATGACTTCAACACAGCCTGATAAAACAGTCTGGGGTGTACAGTATAATCTATAGGAAACATTATAGTGCTGACTAAAATAAAAACCCAAAAAACTAAAAAAAAAAATCAATAGAAATGAAAATAAAAAATCAGCTCAAAAAAGCTTCAACATCAAGATAGTGGAAATATTTTACTGTAATGCATCATCAGTAATAAAAAGACGATGATGCTGCATCTTCAATGATGCAAACTGGTAACAGTGCTGCTGTGTGACTTTTACATGTAGTGTGTGTGTGTTTTGTAGGTTTTGTTTACAGTCGGTGCATGTAAGTGTGTGTGTGTGTGTGTTTGTTTGTGTGCAGGCTGCTGTAGGGTGAGTGAGCGACTCTGTCAACCTCCACCTGCTTCACCCCTGAAGGACTGAGAGAGAGAGAGAGGTGTGTGTGTGTGTGTGAGAGTGAATAATTAATAATAAGTAGATTTCAATAGACTGAACACGTCCGTCCTGATGAGGGAGCTGTCAGTCACCGGGACCCTCGCTGTCATTGGACGGGCGGCTTCTCGCGGTGCCGATGATGGACCAGACGTGGGAGAGGGAAGATGGAAGATGGAAGGATGGAGAAGGAGAGAGGATGAAGAGATGGAGAGGAGGATTGGTATAGGAATCAGGTCGCCCCCTCCCTCCTCCACCTCCTCCACTCACCTGGAGAGACTCATGCGTGGCGTTTGCTCCTCAGACCTCGGGGACGTCAAAAAAAAAAGAAAAAGAAAACCAAAATGCGGCGTCTGGAGCGGAACACGGTGAACCGGCGCCGTGACGAGGAGCTGAATTAGAGGAGGAAAGTGGCTAAAAAGCTCTGAGGAAGTTGCTGACGGAGGCGGTTGTGTGGATCAACTCTCTCAGGTGGCTGCCAGCTTCCACACGCTCCTTCCAGGCCTTCACAACTCTGTAAACTCTCACTCTCTCTCTCTCTGTGTGTGTGTGTGTGTGTGTGTGTGTGTGTGTGTGTGTGTGTGTGTGTGTGTGTGTGTGTGTGTGTGTGTGTGTGTGTGTGTGTGTGTGTGTGTGTGTGTGTGTGTGTGTGTGTGTGTGTGTGGAGAGGCGAGGCTGATAATGGCAGCAGCGACCGGCCGTCTCTCTCAGACCAAATGGGCCTCAGCTGTCAGCTGTGGTAGAGCTAAACTGAGTTTAGGGGAGATTAACACAGAATGACATCCTGTTTGCTTCAGTCTAATCCTAATCTAATCTGACGGGGGCCGTTGCATGTGGGGAAACGTTGCGTTCACTTTCCCTCCACCAAAAACTTGTTTTACATTTTTTTTCTTTCTTCCCTCGTGTCAGACAAACAAACAAAACCAGGAAGTTATTGTTTCAGACAAACAAGACAAAACAAACGTGTTGCACTGAACAGGTTGGGACTGAAACACAAGTGTGGAGAGAATCAAATCAATCAAGTCGATCAGTGATAAATGATTAGAGATAAGTGATCAATGCTGATTTTCATGTTGGAAATTGATGGTGGATATCAGATAACAGATGTTCGGATAGATAGATAGATAGATAGATAGATAGATAGATAGATAGATAGATAGATAGATAGATAGATAGATAGATAGATAGATAGATGAGTTGACAAAAGAATGAATAAACTAATGTAACAGTACACTGGTGTATTGATAAGTACGTGGACAGATGGATTGATAGATGGATGAATAGACTGGTGGATCGAGTGAATGATGAACCACATATGGAGGGATAGATGGATGGATGGATGGATGGATGAATAGACTGGTGGATGGATGGATGGATGAGTGTTTTTTGTTCTCCCATCAGAATAAACACACAAACATGTACATGACTGTTGTTGCATTACAGTTACACATGTACCTCACTCATTCAACATGTATTGACTTAAGTGCTCCTCTACTGCCCCCCCTCTCCCTCCTCCGCCCCCCTCCTCCATACACACACACACACACACACCCCTCCCTGCACCACACACACACACACATAAATTTTTCACTGCTGTGATCTCTGCTGTAAGTGGCAGACCCCTCGACTCCTCTCCCAGTCGTCTCTGCTGGGAGCTTCTCCTCCACACATGTGAAACACCGCTAACAGCTGCCCAGGGAGGAGCAGGAGCAGTGTGTGTGTGTGTGTGTGTGTGTGTTCATGCATGTCTGTGTGTGTGTCCTTTCATTTCATTTCCTTTCCTCTGTGTACCAACCAACTCAGATATCTGGATGAATAAGTCAAACGTTCTGTTGTTCTTTCTTTTCGCAGCCTTTCTAAGAAAAACGTTGAATTTCCACGCCGCCCTCGAACGCCTCCCTTCACCGCTGCTGCAGCAGGTGACCAGACGAGCAGCAGCAGACGACGACGTGCAGATGTGTGAGGACGAGGACACGCACGCTGGTCTCCGAACACATTCTCTCAGGTGAGTGGAGCCGGGGCCGACCGATGTGTGTCCTTGACAGTGCTATTGAAAAATTAAACTGCTCTCTACTCCCCCGTGTCCCCTCCCCCTCCTCCTCCCCCACCTCCCCCGCCTCCCCCGCCTCCTCCTTCCTCCCGTCCTCTTCCTCTTAAGCACCGTGCAAGGTCAGAGGTCAAGTTGCTGGGATTTCCAGCTCCTTGTGTTCCCCTTTGCGGTTTCCAGGAACCTGCTCAGTAATTACACATTTATTCTGTTCGTTTCCATTTCCTTTTTATATATTTATTTATTTATTTTTTAGACAAACACCTGCATCTACATTTTTCATAAGGAGTCAGACACATTTCCTGTCCTCACATACCCGGCCACACTTTCCCGCCATAAGAGGCTGCTGCCCGTCACAGTCTGCAGTTAGTAGCAGCTCTCGTGTCGTGACGCTGCAGTTTTCCAGAAGAAAGAGAAAGAGAAAGTGAAAAGAAAAATAGGAAGAAAATAGAAATGAACTGCTAAATATGCAAAAATATAAAAGTTTGTGCATCTTTCTTGCATTTGTAGATGTCCACCTTGTTTATAAACCATTGTGTGTTTAGATTTTCTTATTGATCACATCAACACGTCCCTGTCTCTGCACCACTGTCCTCTGAGCTGAGACTGCTGTGTGTTTCACTGTCAGGAAGGAGTTGTGGAAATGAGTTTGCATTTTAGCAATTCCTGTTCCCTCCTCTCAAAAGTC
Organism: Trachurus trachurus; assembly: GCF_905171665.1. Taxonomy (NCBI): domain Eukaryota; kingdom Metazoa; phylum Chordata; class Actinopteri; order Carangiformes; family Carangidae; genus Trachurus; species Trachurus trachurus. The sequence goes on from NC_139898.1 coordinate 29,748,769, forward strand.
TGATGAATGAAATGAGCTCTGTGGTCAACACGTTTTAATCTGGGACATTTTCAATTTTTTTTGTTAAGAAATACTCATTTGAATCCCACTGCTGAGAGGTGAACGTCCCTGAAATAGCGACGACTGAGTAAATTAACTAAATTTCAAATTCATAAGGAAAAATATCAATTTTCCTCTATTTGAATTGTTTCAAATAGACCATGAACATTATTTTGAGTTTCTTATATCCAGTTTTATTCTAAAATATAATATATATATTATCAAAAAGTCATTTAACTCGTTGTGTCTGTTTTTAAAGTCATGCATTTGCTGCTTTTTTTTATGTTATTAATGTTATTTATCAAGCAATCTTCTGTTTTATAGTTTTATTTATTTTTATGTGTATACAAGAGTAACCAAGGCACTTATAACAGGACACATTGGTGTGGGCTTTAAACATGTTTGCATACACCCTGAGATTTTAGATTGGCAGATTAGACAATAGGCCTACAATGAAAAAAGTATTTAGACATACTCTGTATAGATTGATTAAACTGACCACATAAACATAACAGATGAGATAAATAAATATTTATCAAGCAATCTTTTTTCTTCTAGTGATTAGATTCATATTTCCTAGCTGATACGTCTGATTGTTTGATAAAATCTCAGACTCCTTCTTCTTCTTCAGAGCCGCCTCTGGTTTTGCAGTCTGGGCCGTGGATGTGGATTATCATCTCCCTGGGGGATTGAGAGTATCTTTTGCTTTAAGTGAGAGTCTCGGCTGCAGCTGATCCGGGTTCAGATTCCGATCTTCCTTTTCATCTGTGCAAACACGTTCTCAACTCAGACACACGTAGGAAAATATATACAGATATACGTCCAGTGAACAGACCTGAGATCAACATCCTGCCGTCTCTAAAGCCATAAACAGAGCTCCTTACAGTGTGTGTGTGTGTGTGAGAGTGTGTGAGCTCCCCGGTGCTCTCCATGCGCTGTGATTTTATTGACATCACTTATTCATGGCCCTGCTGTCTCACACAGGTCCACTTAAGACCATTGTCACCACACACAGTTTGAGTGGCACTGATCTGCATTTCACTCTGTCATGTGCTGCGTCTGTGTGTGTCTCTCTGTGTGTTTTCATCAAAGCCTCTTTGATGGTAATTCAACTCCAGTATTGTAATCAGAGCTCAGTTTACTACACATGACCTGTGTGTGTGTCCCTGTGTGTGTGTTTGTGTGTGTGTACAGTGGGATATCTGTGGCACTGGTCAAATATTGGATGTGAAAACAGACAGCAGGTCAATATGAGTCAATGCTCTCTGTTATAAACACCAAACCTGCTTTATATCCGCCACTTGATCACCTCTTTGTTTGCTCCTCGTATCATCGCCCTCTTGCACAGAAACATAATCTTTATCTACATGATTGTTTTTGTTCTTTATCCCCAAACAAAGGGCTGAAAGCCGGAGGCTGAGGTGAGATTGTGGACTTCAGTCTGTCTCACATGACATCCTTTTCTCTCCAATCTGTGTCTCCAGACCAGCAGCCTCTCCCTCTAAGCTGGCGAGAGTGGTCTCCTTGATCCCGTGGAAGCTGTGTGAAGAGTTTCAAGTCTCTCCTTCTCTCCTTCTCTCTCTCTCTCGCCCGCTGACTGACAGCTGCGCAATCGCTGGCCCGGTCGCTGGCCTGAATCCCCCCGGCTTTGGGCCTCTGCAGCCGGCTCTCATCCAGGCCTGATCCTGCAGAGGAGGAGGAGAGCGCCGGCGCCGTCAGGATGGATTTGACAGTCCTGCCTCATCCCAGGGATGTCCAAAGTGCTTTCACAGTGGGCGACCGAAGCCACCCCTCCCCTTCCCCTCCCCTTCCCCCCTCCTCTTCCTTTGCCTCAGCCAACTAGAGTGCAACAAGCAGATGTGAGTGTGTGTGTCTAGATTGAATTCACCTCTGCAGGAGGAGGTTAGGATCTCAGTTCGGTCTGAAAAGTCGCTCACAGGTTGAAGAAGAAGGAAACCTCTCAGCTGTCGGCATGGAGAGCGCCACCTTATGGCCACTTATAAATAGGGTTGGGTATCGGTTGGGTTTTTTCCGATACCGGTTACTACTCGGTTCCGGTGCTTAAGCGGTACTTGAACCGGTACTTAAAAACCTAAAAATGTACACACTTCGTCAAAAAAACAATGCCCTTTTATTTCCAGAGCCAAATAGAAAACAATTAACTTGAAAGATTATAAATACAACATAAGAATAAACTATTATTAAATAAAAGTCACACAATTTACATAATATCAGATATAACAATACTGTATCGAAAAATATAATAATGGAGATTAATGAGGAGCTCCATCTTACAGTTAAACTTTAAGTGAAAGTAATACAACTTAAATATCAAAATACAAATATAAAACACATACATAAAATTAAATGCAGTGTTGGACATTACTGTTAAGTACCTTTTTAACAAGACTCCACCAGAAAGTTCTGTGTGAAACTCTGTCAACTAAAAAACAAGTGAAATTGAGTTACAGCTAAAACTGAATGGTGCGGACAGTGATGAGAAACTACCGGAAAATATTTAACTTGTTTTTATTCGGTCCGGTTACTACCGTTTACGTCGGAACTGGTTCCATAAGGTACCCAACCCTACTTATAAAACACTTTGATGAAACATCTTCAGACTATAAACTCTTGAGACGTATCATCACCCTGTGGCGTGCTCTGGTTTGTCATTCATCTTTCATTATGAGCCTCTCCCGCTGATCTCAATGTGCGTCGTCGGCCTTTTTGCATTTTTCCCCAAAGCAGCTGCTTCTGAAAAATAAATCCAACGTATTATTTATTGATTGCAACAGAGTACAGTTCCTCTAATGGCCACCTGAGCCTGGCTGCAGAAGTGACTCACCTAAATATGTTCAGTACAGCTCTATATAACTCACCTGTTTACATTTTTATTCAGGCATTCATGAATGAACTAGGAGCTGGGGGCGGAGTCAGGCACTGCCAAGATGGCGACGGTGCAGCAGCTCAGTCCGAGCTACAAAACTGCTTCATTAGAAACCCGTTGGTGACGTCACAGACGCTACGTCCATGTTTATTACAGTCAGTTTCATTCATTCTTTTCCACCTTGTGATAGTTATTAACATTTATCAATATTCTTAAAGGGATAGTTTAACATTTTGGCCAATTGGCCCATTGCTATATCCCTATAGTTTTAGGAGTAGGTTCGTTACCTTTATTTGTCGGTCCAAGCTGTTTTTAGAACGGCGGAGCAGAGCCGCAAGCTGCTCAGAGCTACGCTACGGAGGCTGATGGGATTTCTTGGTTTCCCTCATCAAACTCATCAAATACACAATCCAACAACTCTAAAACGCTCTGGTGGACAAGTTGTGACCTGCACATTCACCACACTATGAGATAATAACGGAACATTACAAGAGAGAGTTGTTTTAGAGGCAAATGCAGAGACTGCTTGCTGAAAAACTTCCCCCGACGGGAACATGCATCAGCAGTTTTGCATGAATTTACCTCTAAAACAACTCTGTCTCATAACGTTCTGTTATTATCTCATAGCGTGGTGAATGTGCAGGTCACAACTTGTCCACCAGAGCGTTTTAGAGTTGTTGGATTGTGTATTTGATGAGTTTGATGAGGGAAACCAAGAAATCCCATCAGCCTCCGTAGCGTAGCTCTGAGCAGCTCACGGCTCTGCTCCGCCGTTCTAAAAATAGCTTGCACCGACAATTAAAGGTAACGAACCTACTCCTAAGACTATAGGGATTATGGCAATGGGCCAATTTGCCAAAATGTTGAATTATCCCTTTAAGTCCATTCACCTCCTTGTTTTTTTGGTGGTGGTGGTCTCTGACAAAGACGAGGGGGCAGTTTTTTGGTGGGACTTTTCACCAGTGGATCATTATTCGGAGAGCGTGTGTGTGTGTCAGGAGACAGACAGGACATTGACCAGGTCAGGAAGTGGCTGGAGTGTGTAGACAGAGCAGCAACGAGCTGAGCTTCATTGATGAACCTCGTCGGGTCCCAGACGAGGGAGGAAGCAGAGCAGGAGGGAGAGGAGAGGAGAGGAGGGGAGAGGAGGGGGAGACGCTATGGATCCAGTATTGGGACAGGGAGTCCAGCCACTGCCAGCCATTGATCAGGATCACAATCAATCAGGAAACCATTGAGCAGCCCGCTCCAAAAATAGAGTGGAAAAAGCACCTGAGAGTGAGTGGGGCAGGGCGAGGTGGGGTGGGGTCTGTGGTGGGGTGGGGGGAGCAGGGTCAGCCCGGAGTCACAGCTGACCGCCTGGAGATACCGTCCGCCCCCGCTCTGATCGCCTGAGGCAGGAAGTGGATCAGAGCGCCACACTCCCCCTCACGTGTGTGTGTTCATAATGGAGGTTTTACAGGTTTATGCCACACGACCTCTGACCCTCAGATGTTATTGACATGTTTCCTTGTCCTCGGGTCAAATCCTCCTCCCCGGAGCCACAGATCTTTCAGCTTAATGCAGCAGGTTGAAGCGGCGACAGTCAGACGTGACGGAGGAATAGAAAAAAAAAAAGAAAAAAAAAAAAGCTGGAGGAGAGGAGTCGCTGTAGCTTCAGAGAAAATGTCTGTGACAGTTGTCACTTACTGTTTTTAGCTGCGTCCCATGATCGGTGCGACTGTTTCTTTTGGGATTTACTGTAGACATTTTTGTCTTTTGTAAAAGCTTTTATTTTTATCATTCACACCCCGACGTGAACCGTGAAATAAGTGAATTCATGTCTCTGCTGTAGCCAGGGGGAATATTTTTTTTTGCTGTAGTTCACATGAGCTATTTGCACGTTTGGTTAAAGGAAATCTTGGACGTGCACCTTCATCAAATCAAATCAAATAAACTTTATTTGTCCCGCAAGGGAAATTTGTCTTGGGCAAGTAGTGCAGGTAGAAACAACTGCCTTGTTTCTACAATACATAGTACATACTATGTAATAGGATTAGTATGTGAACAATTAATATAACGAAGAATGAATGAAGCACAGTTAAGAAATGTAAACACTTATTCTGTTTTTGTTTTGTTAGGTTAAGCATATCGCTCACTTGTTTTTGTTTTTTTTTTGTTTTAAATTTTTATAATGTTTATGTTTTGTGTTTTCAACTGTATATTTGATACTGTTGGACCCCAGGAAGAATAGCTGTGGCTTTGCTGCAGCTAATGGGGATCTTAATAAACAAATAAATAAATACACACCAGAATATACAACAGTATCAATCTCAATCAAAAAGAGTGCAATAAATAGGTTAGAAATAGGTTCATACAACATAGGGTCTTTAAACTGATCACAAACAAGAGTTAAAATTGATAATGATTTGTCATTTTACACATCTGGACGACTGGGTTTGTGCAGGTCAGTTGTTCTGTTTCACCTCAATGTTTTAATATGCAGTTGTTCATCTGATACATCTGTGCTCAACA